>NW_015622827.1:1215799-1601177 GCF_000835515.1 Exophiala oligosperma
TCTTGAGATGAGCAATTTGAGAACCCGAGAGATCTTGTCTTGTCCGCAATCAAGTCCGCGGATGAGCTTTCAATCGCGATTTGCTGAATTTCTACCCCGAGCATCCACTTTTTCACTTCAGAGCCTCCACCATTTCTACCCCGATGGCCCCCTTTTTGAACTTCTTACGGACGATACCTACGAAACGTGACACGACCTTTGCGTGACAGCTGTATTCTCGTGGCATCAAGAGTCCTTGCTGGGACCATTTCGAAGAGGCTTGTTCACCATATGCCGCTTTTGTGTTTCAGGGAGAGGTTTCATGCACCAACCTGATCACTCCGTGGTAGGGTCGCTCTTCGTGCCGGAGAGCAGCACCAAGAAAAGGAAAGACTGGTGATAACACCAAACACCAATATGACTTGTCTTCAGCATCAGAGCGACAAATCGTCCGGCACGAACATCGGACATTCCCTTTTTTATTTAAAAGATGGTCGCACCATGGATAGTCAGTCAAGTGAGGTCTGTCTTGTGTTGTTGAGAAGTCGTTTGACATCAGCGTTTTGGCTGTCGACCACTTTACAATGACATACAACGGCTTCGACATTCTACCTTCTCAGGCTTCTGGTTCCATCAAACCATGGAAGGTCGACATTCCCCAAAAGGAACTGGACAATCTAAGGACGCTGCTTGAATTGTCGGAAGTCGCTCCACCGACATATGAAAACTCATCATTGCCGGCGCGAGCGAGAGAACCTGGATTGGGTCTCCGACGAGAGTGGCTGGTCAAGGCGAAAGAATATTGGCAATGCGAATTCGACTGGCGAAGACATGAAAAACACATCAACTCATTTCCACACTTTAGTGTACCTATACAAGACGACGACGACGACATAGGTAGAAGTACAACCTTTGACATTCATTTCGTCGCTTTCTTCTCGAGGCGTAAAGATGCCATTCCAATTTTGCTCTTGCACGGTTGGCCGGGGAGTTTCTTGGAGTTTCTACCTCTCCTGAACATGTTACGGACCGAATACTACACCGCCGACACCTTGCCGTACCATCTCATCGTTCCGAGTCTGCCGGGGTACGCATTTTCCTCACCACCACCTTTGAATCAAAACTTTCGACCGGATGACGCGGCGAGGATTTTTGACAATCTCGCTTGCCGAGTACTAGGTTTCGAGTCTTACATGGTCCAAGGAGGAGATTTGGGTGGAAGGATAGGTCGAATCATGGCGGCCAAGCATCCAGCTTGTAAAGCGCTTCACCTCAATACACATCCCATGCCTGTTCCTGACCTCCTGAAGACTACTCGGTCGGTTCAGATGACCGAATCCGAAAGAGCCGGTTTGGAAAGAAATAATTTCTTCTTACACAACGGGACAGGTTATGCCATTGAACATGCCACTCGACCCAGTACGATAGGTTTCGTCATGTCCTCAAATCCGTTGGCACTGTTGTGTTGGATCGGTGAAAAGTTTCTGGATTGGACGGATGATGAACCGAGTCTCGAAACCATCCTGGAGTCGGTCACGTTGTATTGGGTCACCAGATGCGCGTCCACGAGTGTATGGGCTTACCGACAGTTTTACGGGCCAAACGCCGACAGCCACGGATCAAAAAAGTGGCACATTCCCGGACAGAAACCTCTGGGGTATTCGTGGTTTCCAAAAGAAATCAATCCCATCCCGAGAGCTTGGATCGAGACGACCGGTAATTTGGTGTTTTACAAACAGCACGACAAGGGAGGACACTTCGCGGCCATGGAGAGACCACGAGAATTATGGGACGATGTCGAGGAGTTTACTTCCGGTGTGAAGGATGTGTTTGATGGTTGATGGTTGATGGTTGAAATGAAAGGTCCGAATTGAAAGTGCACGTTGTAGATGACAAGGAGAAACACTTGACGAGCATTGGAAATTGGAATCTGATGGATGAGATTCGTGCAGTAAAATCAAGATACAGTATGTAGTATATCATATACCAAGGTACCTGAGGCAGAGTAAACGGTAAGTGGCAAAAGTAATTCTCAATCATCACCAAGACCGGACAAGACACTGGCAGCAGGAACGAAAAATGTCGTGCCCGTCGTGGCTGTGGAATAATCCAAGATCCGATCGTGCAGACCGGGAGGGTTCCCGATGAACATCCTCTCCAACATTTTTTCCACCACCCACAACTTGTTGGAATAGCCGATGAAGTAGGTCCCAAACTCGTTTGAACCGGGGGAACCAAACGGCATGTTGTCACGGAGGATGTCGTGTTCACCACCTTCCTGGTCCTCGATGGTGGCCAGGGACTTGTGGGACATTTGTTTGCCTTGATCGGCGTCGTCGAGTTCGACGTTGTCCAGTTTCGTCCGTCCGATGATGGACTCTTGGGTTTCGGTCGACAGGCCGCGCCACCGCTTGAGGTCGTGGACGTACTTTTGGACGACGACATAACTCCCCCCCACCGACCGGGAGTCGCCGCGGTCGTCGGCGTCGGCCGCGACGATGGTCGCGTCGACGGCGGCTTGACCCACGGGGTTGGCCGTGCCGTCGACGAAGCCCAACAGGTCTCGGGCGTCAAAGTAACGAAACCCGACGGTCTCGTCGACCACCGTCACCGAGTCCCCCAGCAACTCCATGACCTGACGCTCGAACTCGAAGCACAGGTCTCGCCGTTGGGACCGGATGTGGAACAAAACGTCCCCCGGCGTCGACACCGCGGTGTGCACTTTGCCCTTGATCTCCCTGAACGGGTGGAGTTCCGGGGGGCGAGGGACACCACCCTGTGTCAAAGTGTCCCACGCGTCGCTCCCGATGCCGACCGTGCACGCAAAAAGAGCCTGGAGGTCGCGGAACGCCACGTTCTTGACGAGGTCGTCGACGCTGGACAAGACGGACCTCACCGTCTTGATGGAGTCCGCGTCCGGTTTGATGGTCAAGACCAGAAAGGTCGCCGACGCCGTCAAGGGAGCGTCGACGCTCTGAGGTTCAATCGGTACTCGCCCTGCCATGGAGGAGGAGGAGGAGGAGGAGTTCTTTTGAGAGGTTGATGAGGAGAAAAAGCTACGAGTGGTGAGTCTTGAGGGTGAGAAGTAGGGAGGGCAAGGTAGATGATGTCGGCGATTTGATGGAAAAGTGGACAATGATCGTTGTGTGTGGTGGTGGTGGTGATGGTGATGGTACTGCTGGTACGTGGAGCTTCGTCGGACAGGGTGTTGTCGTTGGTGTCGTCCTCCTGCTATCGACAACACGGTCGTCGTCGTGATTTTATCAGAAAGAGGTTGAAGTCGAGGTCGAAATCTAAATCTACTAGTGACCGGAGAAAAGCGGCAGAATGAGGTCTGGGTACTGATGGTGCTGTAGAACGATCTGCCGGCCGTATTGGGATTCATGCCATCGAGTTCCACCCGCTGTGTCTGTGTCTGCGTCGGTCGGCGGGGCGGGAGAGGGGAGACTCTTGATTACAATAATCTCAGACGGGAGAGGCTGAGATTGTATTTACGAGTTGAAAAGGCTAAGTGCCTAGGTAGTTTGTACTCGTCAGAGATAGGAAGAGAGAGATGTAACTGCTTTGTCCTGGGGGTGGTGTGATTTGACCAATTTGACGGTGGGTTGTCAGGTTCAACGTATCTCTGACCAGATTGTTTCTTACTCGTACGAATCTCTCGCACGAGGATGATGCCTGATTGCTGATTCATTCAGAACCCTTGTCAAAACTAAAACACACCAATGATGTCGAGGCAATTAGAAACACTCGCAAACTTGCCAGATACGAATACGACGGAGCTCAGATATTGTACCTGAACCTTTCAGAATAACAAATAACTCGGTCTGAATGTCCAGAATACTGTCCAATTTGATACGAAAGTTACTTGGAAAGGCCAACCATAGGGCGGTGATATTCCCGTTTGTGCTACCTATCACAACACTGCTACGCTTGAGAGATCAAGCAGTTCATGAAGTGATCTTACCTGTCGTTAGGAGCAATTATGACACTCACGGTTCGAACTACCATTCATATTTCAAGTCGGAGTCTCGTGTTTACGGTCCTGTGTACGTGGATGCCACGGCACATAGATTGACGGGTCGTGATCGATCGAGGGCAATTCAAGTATGGTTATCGTTAAGATCCAACACCAACATCCCTAACTATTCTGACACCAACAATGCCAATACGGATCTACTCCGGCCATACACGTCGTCGTCACGGTTGTTTTCGAACAGTGATGTAACCATTTGTTGTAACAGTTCATTTTGGCCTTGTCATCACTGTACATCAAAGTATATCACCATCACGGTTTCATTGGTAAGATGTCACTCTTGTTGGAGAGGTTGGGTGAATGATGAAGGACGTAGGCAAATACCAACTACAATGTTCTTGACAATAATCACCGTTCAACAACTCACATGCGTCGCTCATCCGGCCAGTCTCCCAATCTTGTTGACCCGGCAAGGCAGAAATGGGAACGAGTATGTATGAATGTATGGTCATTGTTTGTCAATTTATGTAAATACCACAGCTTCTGTGTTGAATGAGGGACAATGGACCTGAACGGAGGTCAAGAGTCGTATAATATAGGTAAAATTTGATTCTGGTTTGTCGTCGTGCTCGTTTGCGAGTCAAGCATTCCATGGTGGTCCGAGTCGAGTACTCAAATGTACAATGGCGTCTGTAAAGTTGAGCACCATTGCCCTGTCCATTTCTGTTTGTTAGCAAAAATGAAATGCAGAAGGATCATGAATCAAGGTGACAATTTAGGATCCTGGTATCCATAATTGAATTGATTTATTCCAGATCGAAAATCCCAGGTCTGTGCCTGTTGAATCAATCTGTTGATTGATACCATCGGCATTGCATAGATCAAAACGAAACCAAAACAACAAATGACTCAAGTATTAGCACGCGGAAATGGTAGAGAAAACCGAAAATGAATTCGGTCGATGGTGCTAGATTCTCCGATAGATATATCATGGTATCACTTCCTCTTCTGTCGAATGTGACGCTACCTGTCTCCAATATGCTGTAGAGTAGTATCCGAAAAATCCTTGCTGACAGAGTATCCGAATATTGGGACGTGGGGGTTGATGCCGACGTCTGAAAATGGAAATGCTTACGACCGTAGTCCATAAGGGTAATTTTTTCTGGCTAATAAGCAGAGATTCGTTCTTGAGATGATATAGCCCTCGTCCTCGTACTGCCTCTTTGTTGTGCCCTGGCTTCATTTCCAAGTAGTACGAGTCACGAACTCACAAACTCACGAGTTGTAGACATTGGCGACAACACGGTACGAGTAGGGGTGCGCATCATTATCATCATGTCTTCTTCGTCGATAGCGTTCCCACCAATACTCACCGACCGGTTGATATTGCGCGTATTCGACCCGTCGATCCCCTCGGATTACGAAAAGACCATTGCCATATACAACGCTCCATACACCATGCGAGTACTCCAGACCAACCTTGGGATTGACTCACCTGAAGGGATCGATCGGCGTTGCGCGGCTGAACGACCTCGTTCCAAGGACGAAGCCATTCAGACACCGACACACCCCATTCACCTGGTCCATCTCCGATCCGATGACACCTTCATCGGTATAATTGCCTTGTGGCACAGGAACGCATTTCCCTGCCCAGATATTGCGTATGCCTTTGACGAAGGGCACATCAATCAAGGTTACGCCACAGAAGCTGCAAAGGCGGCATTCGCGTGGTGGTCCAACGACCTGCTGGTCGAGAAGATATGGCTCGGCACGTTCGACAACAACAAGCCCAGCATTCGAGTGGCGGAGAAGATTGGCTTGGTGGATGGTGGGAAGCTCAAGATCATTCTCCCAGGCGGTGCCGTCAAGGAAGGACTGATTTTTGTGCAAAAGCACATGGGAATGGTGTTGGATGGCACGACCATCGATGCGAGTAAGACACGCAAGGCGTGAGAGGTGCCTACCGATGAGGCCGGAGGTGAAGTCAAGAAGGGCGGGCAGGACATGACTGGTAAAGCGTCAACCAAATGTGTTTTGCGTCAGATTCACCTACGAGTATAGGTATCGCGGTCGTCGGCGAGATGTGGTAGAAAAAGTGATGACCACCCACAGGACTTCCAGCTCATCAGGGGTAGTAGACATGACCGTCGATGAGGGAGGTTCATAGCCCCTTGTCCAGCTGAGTGACTGGCACTGCCAACTCTTCTCGGTGTGAGTAATTCATGGATGACCATGATTGGAACAAGACCACCGGATATTGTTTGTTTTTTGCTCGACGATCTGCGGTGAGATCATCGTCATGTTTGTCTCTCGCTAAAGTGGGAATTTTCAGAAAGATCTTCAGAGACAAAGACATGCTTGCAGGAGGATGGTTGGGTTTGTGGTTCTCAGGGTCGACAATATTCTCATTTCCCATGCGCTTTAGGTCCTTCCAGGATATGCCTCCATGAACACCTCGATCGTGGAGTTCAGAGTTTTTGATAGATTGAAGTAGATGTAACAGTTGGTGTTTCGTATTTCCTTGGAATTGTTCAGTCTCTCTGTGAAGTGCCATTTCGCTTAAAATGAAGTTGACATCATGTTCTCGTCTACTATGAATAAGAACCAATGATTTCCTGGGGTGTTTTTTTTGGCGATGCGGAGGGTCTCGGCAATGAATCAATTTCGATGTTTGGAACTTGTCATGTACAGTAAAGGGTCACACGGAGTGAGCCAGAAAAGAAAAAGGTGCCGGATGGGAATTCAAGGGTCTAGATCAATGACACCAGTGAATTGAATTTCGGCCAAAATTGCTCAACCGGCAATTCATTCTCTTCCAGATCCAGACTGAAGATGAGTACTCCGTGTATATACATGTATGTAGGTATATTCCATCCTGATGGTGGAGTAAATCCTCGTAGGGCGACCGTTATTCCTGCCGCTGACTTGGTTGCCGATCACAGTCTCCATCCTTTCATTGATTCTCCATGTTTCTCTTGTTCCTGGTCCCTGAATACTTCTTCTGATTGTCCAGTAGGGAGTTTTGTAGGGATATGATATTCGTACTTGTCTCACGCGGCAGCCACACGAACTGCCACTCATCACTTTCTTTGCTCCACAAAGATCAACATCAACTTCCATCCACGTCCTAGCAACAAACACCGAACTTCAACTGGTTCGAGAATTACGAGACTACTATCCAAGGAACAATCCCTGTCCAAGTTTCTATTCTTTTCAATCGTCATCTTTGTTTCTTCTCCATTGGTCATAGCAAGCCACATCTAGCCCAGCACTCACCGTTGTATCCTCCTATCATCACCATCATACAATGTACTTCGTACTTCGTCACTATGGCGGTGTCTCACTCCAAGGTCAGACCAGGGACCAACTAACGACTATTCATGTGATGTCGCAGACCCCCCTCTCTCTATTCGGGACACATGGCTGAGGCTCTCCATTGATGATCTTCAAGCGCCGTTGAGAAAGATCGACGGACCGTTGACCGTTGTGGGATTCCCTGCCGGCACTACTTGTAAGTTGATAGTTTTGAGCTTTCAAGGTACGTCTGTTTCACCATCCATCCGACTCTCCCGCTCTCTACTCGTACACACACGACTTCTCCGTGATTGGTACGAAAGGACCATGAGGACTTCGCTTCTGTCCGGTGGGCTCCCTAACGGACAAAAGACTCCACGTCCGCGCGCCACCCCCGGTGTAATTGCCATCTTGTCAGGACAGCGCATTCTCTCCGACCAGGCCCAACCAAGTCCCATGGAACATTTTTACAAAATCCAGTCTTTCTTGTTTCCCGAAGCGATCGCCGCAGGTACAAGTACCCACACAAGGAACCCGGTGACGTCGATCCTTGGGGATTTGCAAGGGGTGGGCCAGATCGTGAGAGCGTTGTTACTCGTATTGGAGCCTCATCTGGCATAACCCCCGTTGTCTACCCTTGCCTCACCTCGAGAGTTCTCGCTGGTGATTCGAGCGCAAACCGAGAAGATTCACAAAGTGATCGTCATCAATTTCCAAGGCTTCAGTGAAAGTTGAAAGCACATTGCAGATCCATCATTATCACGGATCGTTGAGGGTTCAGATGACGACTACATTGCTCTGTTTGTCACTTGCAACTTCTGGTAGGGTGGTTGGGAGTACGGAATACCAGCAAGTAAAAAAAAAGTATAAAGTCGAGCAAGTTATGCTCCTTGATCAGAAAGCTCATCCTTCAGACACAAAAGTTCAAACACTCACCTACTCATACCAAAAGAACCAAACAAACACAATCTTTCCTCTCCGTACATATATACCCAACCACTCGTTGCACAAACCTCTCTTCTCCCCTCACTTCCGGATAAAACAACCCACACAAAAACAATGCATTTCTCAACCGTCTTCGTCGCTCTCGCCGGCGCCTCTGCCGCCGTCGCGACCGCGATCCCGGCCCTCACCGAACGTCAGAGCGCCTTGTGCTCCGGTAGCTACCAGGCACAATGCTGCGCCACTGATGTCTTGGGTCTTGCCGACCTCAACTGTGCCACTCGTGAGTCTCTCCTGCCTGCCCTGAGAAACGGAAGTACTCTCGTCGTCTCTTGATGTCCCATGACCCAAGAATGGTGTACCGTACGGTGACTGACTCTTCGTCTCTCCCAAAACAGCACCAACCACCCCGACTGACCCAGATGACTTTACCAACATCTGCTCTGGCATCGGTCAACAGGCCAGGTGCTGCTTGTTGCCAATCGTAAGTTCCTCACAACGACCGGCAATCCATCTCCGAGCCCGAGATGGACTGAACGTGTGCTGACACATGTGTGACAGCTCGAGCAAGGCATCATCTGCGAAGATCCCCTATAAATGAATGAACTTTACGAAAAGTGGGGAGAAGGCTTTGAAGACCCAGTACGATGGACTCTCCTTTGGGGGTCGGTTTGTGTCATGCAATCTGGTCTGGTCGGCTTCAGGTCAGGTCAAGGAAAGAACAAAAGGGGAAGGAAAGGATCATCTTGTATCTTAACCATGTCTCTCTCTCTCTCTCTTTTTGCATAAAGTGTATCTTGCATCAATTCCATCAGGATAGGCAGGGAGGTGGTGGCTTGGTATGGTGGTAAATCTCCCTTTGCGAAACTGATTAATTCCCTAACCCTGAAACCGTTCTTCGACATTTACACTTATTGTGTCCTCGTGTTTACGGACCATAGTTCTGGCAGGTCGAGAGTTGTATTCTTGTGATGTGTCTACATGTCCCATAGTAGCATCACTGTTCCTCTCTTTGTCTTCTTCATCATTACATATTGCATACTGTAATATCATCTCACATGACTGTCCGCCCAGGTTATCTCGCATTCCTTTATCATTGTCCCAAGTTACTACAAGGACGAAGTCGCGCACATCTCCTCTTTTACCTCGTATGAGGTTTGTGTCGATTCCCGATACTCCGACCTGGCTGGCAACCCCTAGGCTATGGGGTTACAGGGCTAAATGCCCGAATCGACCTGCAGCGGAGCCAGGTCGGGATGGTTCTTCATGCAAGGGTCCGAAGGGTCGTGGATTTTGGGTCTCCAGTCGTCCCACCGTCTACACATGTCGAAAAAGGGTTCGTCCCAACCCAGGGGGAAATTGATCTTGTCCGGGTTCTCGACGATCTGGGCGGCCAGACCGGAAGAGGCGTGGAAGGCGATGTGACAATGCATGATCCAGACACCCGGATTGTCCGCCTTGAACGCGACGATGAGGTACCCCTTGTCGGGTAGGAAAGCCACGTCCCGCCTGGGAGGGTTGTCCAGGGTCAAGTTGGCCTTGCTCACGTCGCACTCGGTGTGACCATCCGGCACGCATTGATCCAAGATGGCGAAGTCGTGACCGTGGAGGTGAATCGGGTGTTCTCCAGGTACAAAAACTCCGGGGACCTTTGGCACCGGGTGAGGGAGTAAAGGGGCGGACTTTTTCCTCGCCCCGGAAATGACGGTCAGTTGAATCCATTGATCTTCGGGCACTTCGCCGGTCTCGACGACGGCGAGCCACGGCTTCTCGCTGAAGTCCTCGTGCAGGTTTAGTAGCGTAGGACCGCTGAAGTTCAACCACATGGGATGACCGGACACCAATTCGAACCTCCCGACTTGTTTGTCACAAGGGTAGTAAGGTGACTGTTTCAATTGATGGTAGGTGAGGTAAAAAGGGTCCATTTCTGTTTTACTCTTAAATTAAACCTCATTCATTACTTTGATGGTGTGTAGATTCCAGGAAAACTCACCATGTCTTGAAGTACCAACTTGCCATGGCACGACCGGTGAGATGTTACGGTAATACGTCTCGTCCGCACAAGTCAAGGTAAACTTGTTTCTCGGCGTGGTGGGTAATCTGTCGTCGTCGAAAGTGTATCGGACAATACCGGTATGCTCGTCGGGTATTGGGGCAGAGGGACTGAATGAGGTACAGTTTGGCGCCGGACTGGTACGGATCCAATAGCTTTGGTCGGCGGTAAATCGATCAGGGATAGCCTCGACTATGATGTTATATCGTTGTCCTGAAACACGACAGAGGTCAGATGGTACGGAGCGAAGCGCATTGAGTTGGACAGTTAGTCAAGACTTACCAATTCCAACCACAACATGATCGGTATAATATGGTTCAATGGCGACAAAGTCGGTCGAAATTACCCAGAATTTATGGTTGTCGATTGAAAAGACAAATGTGGTGTCAGCAGCACCGTTGATTAATCTCATCAAATACCTCACTCCCTGTCGTCAATGTTAGAAGCGATATGAAAACCTCCGAGAGGAGGAACTCCAAAAAAAAACAAGACAATGTTCACCTTTTGAAACATCACTTGATTGAATTTTGGCTTGCCAACTGTTTGGGAATCCTCTTGGGAGTCGAGCTTGAGAGGTGGCCAATGACCTGACAAAAATTCTGCTTTGAGCTTACGGACTCGGAACCATGTATGGGACAAACAAACTTACCAATACCGTTTTGCAAGATGTTATCAACGAATACCTGGCTACCATTGTCCTTGATAGATACGTCCCACTTTTGATATGGACTGCATGACAGTATTAATTAAATTAATCCGAGAGATGGAGCTGGTATAAAATCACACCTTTGATGTAACCAGTCACTCATGATGATGGGATACAACTGATGATCAAAGTCCCTTGACGCCGGACCGTAGATGGTCAATGGACCCATCGCTCCAGCGGCGTACTGGAGGCGAAAAAAATTCCAACGTCAGGTACAATATTACTTTTGCCCCCAAAATAGCCAACAAGTCGAGGCTCACCTGAAGAGAATAATGGCTGTGATACCATGTGGTGCCATATTGTGTGGCATTGAAGACATAGGTAAATTCCTGGCCAGGGGCAATCGGGCACTGAGTGACGGCGTTGACGCCGTCCATGTGGCCAGTGTTTAATTGTCTGACGCCGTGCCAATGTACAGAGGTGCCATTGCCGGGCGCTCCGTATGGCTGCTCACCGGTCAACTTGTTCTTGACGGTGATTATGAGCTTGTCACCCCAGCAGGCCTGGAGTCGAGGTCCGGGGAAGCTGCCGTTGAACAGCTGCGCGGGAAGTGAACCGAAGCCGTCCGGGTCGCTGAGGGTCTCCTCCAGCTCCAGATAGTAATGTCTTTCGATCCCCTTGGGACCATTGTTCTCGTAGTCGGTGTGGATGTCGAAACGTTGACCGGTCTTTGTGTTTTTGATCCAGCACTGCCTGTCGTTCCGAGTGTTGCATGCCACCCAGCCTTGTGACTCTGGGTAGTCAGGATAGTCACAACGGAAGGGGGCACCTTCAAGATCGTCCGGAGGGTGGAAGATGGGATGTTTCGCTGCTTCCGGTCTTACTGGGGGCTGTATTGGAACCTGAAGTCCGGGGTCATTAGTGCCGGTGGAATCGAAAAACCAGCCTGGGGAGTTGGTAAGAAGACCAAACAGAGAGGTGACGCCGGTCCAAAAACTCCCTATGGGAGCCATCTTCGAGGTATTGAGTACTTCAAGATGGTTGTACTTGATAGACCGAGGTAGCTGGACGCACAAGAAGTTCATATATGTCGCTCAGATCATCCCCAGGTCCGACGTGACGGAATGTCTCTCTTTTCTTCTTTGAGGCTGACCATGCATACCGTCATGTGTTACACCACGGTCCAAGGACTTCCATCTCTCGTTTAGTAACAAAATTCTGCATTCCCCAAGACGCGGTTCAGCTCAGCCTCCGTAATGTTTCCAATGGATCACACCAATCACAAGGCGAGTGCATGGCGGGCCTCGTTGAGGAAGGCACAGTCAGCTCGACCATGACTGGTCTCGTTGTCCCTACCTTTGCGATGAAAACGAGGATTTCAGCTCAATATTCGAAACGGGGCTTGATGGAAGGACTTGTCAAGCACACATCTCAATGGCCAGCCAATAAGGCGCCCTCTTTTGGTCGCGAGTGGATGATTCCAATGCAATTTGGGGGAAATGTGATTGGAAAACGACCTGCATGCATGTTGTACAGGTTCACGGTCTGGAAAAAAAACATCATTGCTGCAAGCATCTAAGCGAGCTGAAAATCAATGGCTTTTGATGGTGTGGCATTCTGACGGGAAAGGACAAGGATGCCAGTGCGGAATCGGATCGCCCGTGCAAATGATGCTCTGGGCAAAATATATGTTCCCTCTCGTATGCTGGTGAGTTAGTAGGTAGGGATCGTATGGCTGACATCTGGTTCGTCTTCGGTATGGGAGGAATTGTAGAAGGTATGGGGGATCATCTTCAGCACTAGCCATCAAAAGTACTTTGCGAATGATTACTCAGATGTTGTTGTTGACAGAAAGTAATCACAGCAGGGTTGAGGAGGCTCTTGGATCTCTACGAACACGGATCATGAGGTAAATCAAAATCTAACCGTATTGAGAATCGACCTCGGCTCTGAGGCAGAAAGGTCGAGTATTGTACGGAGTCTTCACGGAGTAGTTCATTTGTCTACAAAGTACAAAGGTCATGTTAATGTACAGTATGGTCATGGTCTCACTCTCTCAATGTCTGCTTAGATAAGACGTCGAGGTACCTTTTGTTCCCTTTGACCTGAACGACCATGTCCGCCCCATCACCTCCGTCGAGTCTCAAGACTCCTCCCCCGTCGACACCAAACACGATCCTCCTCTTCCCCACACCCTCGATCCTTCTCATCGTCCTCAACAACCCGCGCGGCCTCAACTGCCTCTCGACGTCTCTCCACTGGTCCCTGGACGCGCTGCTGTCGTGGTTCGACAATGAACCGACCCTGGGCTGCTGCGTCGTCACCGGCATGGGCCGCGCATTCTGCGCCGGCGCCGACCTGAAGGAGTGGAACGAGTCCAACGCCCGCGCCGCCAAGGGCCAACCGGGCCAACGGGTCATGCCTGCCAGCGGGTTCGGCGCCATCAGCAGACGTACGGGTAAGAAACCCGTCATCGGTGCCGTCAACGGTCTCGCCTTCGGCGGAGGCATGGAGATGGTGGCGAACATGGACATGGTGGTCGCCGCCAAGGGAGCGCAGTTCTCGCTGCCCGAGGTCAAGCGAGGCGTCGTGGCTTTTGCGGGGGCCCTACCACGTCTCGTCAGGACCGTCGGAAAGCCGAGGGCAATGGAGATGGCCTTGACGGGCAGGACAGTGAGCGCTGCCGAGGCCAGAGAATGGGGGTTCGTCAATGCCGTCACCGGAGATGCACCTGTGGAGGCCGAGATTCTGGACAGACCAGTCGTGAAGAAAGCACTTCAATACGCAAAGGAGATTTGTGGCAACAGTCCAGACAGTGTCATTGTTAGTCGGGCAGGTGTCATTGCAGGTTGGGAAGATGGCAGTGCAGAACATGGTACACAAACCACAAACGAAGTCTATCAGAGACGGTTGAACGAAGGAGAAAATATCCGGGAAGGTGTCAAGGCATTTGTTGAAAAGCGCTCTCCGAGATGGGTACCCAGCAAGCTGTAGGTCAAAATATCAAGCCCAAAAATAAAACTGTGAGTAGAGTAATGGAATGTGTTGTTGGATATCTTTTTAATATTTTCATACTTTCCGTGTCAGCGCAAGCCTGGACTTGACCATGCCTGTTGACTCCTCAAGTAAACACTTCCCGCCCCCGACGATTTAGTTCAGCCATCGTCGGAATTTGCTTCCATCCAGCAAGATACAGAAAGACAGATAAGTAGACCCCCCCGTCTGGAAAACAAGCTTCAATTTCAAACACAAGATATGTGCCAGGTCTCCAGGTCGATGATGATCGTTGCATAAATGTGAGAAAGCCATCATCCCAGAGTCGAGTGGCACCTGATTAGGCCCCAACGTCGCCGTGCACGCCATTGGCAAACCCCTCTGACGAGCAACATGCCGGTGTTTAGAGTGCATCTCCATGCATGTCAGAACAGACATTGGCGCGTGATTGGTATCATCGTTTCAAGAGTAAAGACTGCATTTATGCTCGCTGGTGTTGAGGCATCTGAGGCATACCTGCATATTGACCACTCTGATTTTGTTGTTGAAGTTGCTGGTAGTACATGGCTTGCTGCTGTTGTTCTTGAGTCATGTAGGGGCCATGGCCAGGAGGACGTGGCATGCCCGTGGCTGCGACTGCAGGTGGCATTGCGGGGACATCATCAGGCGAAGCGACATCATCAGCGCCATCAACCCCATTCTCATTGCCTGAGGGTTCGGGGGCGTTCAAGCATGCCTGAGCCAATGTTAGCGTAGGAAAGGATGCTAAGATTCAACAAGATAATGTACCTGAATCAAGTTCTTGCCTTCGGCCTTTGTGACAAGTGGTTGAAGCTTGGGGGTGGTGAAGGTGTAGACAAGACCGGTTTCAGAGACGACCAACAAAAGAACTTGTGTGCCGGTGAGGACTGAGAGTTCGTAGGCCTTGACAATGGTTAACATGTATGGCGTGTGGTGTGAGTATTCTGCCTGCGCTTACCTTCTTCATGATACCCGCCTTTCGTTTTGAGAAGGTAATGTGACGACGCGATTTATCTTGAATGAACTTGATCTCGATCTTTCTTCTCTCTCTTCCTCCCTTCTCGTCATCATCGTCGTCGTCGTCCCCAGCCATGGACGTCCTCGGACGTTTTGTGCCTCGAGATTCAACGCCGTTACCGGTGAGCTCATCGCCAGGTGAGGGTTGGTCGAGACCAGCGGAATGATCGGTGATGTCGGCCATGTCGCTTTTCGAGGGAACAGGTCAAGTATTAGGTCAAGGTGTGCCTAAACAAGTAAAGTGTCAATGGACGAAAGAGGAAATGAAGTGGATGTGGTAGGGTACCTTTTTCTTGAGGCTGCAGGGTGGCTTGTCAAGGGTTGTCAGCAAGGTCTAGGGTAACCTGGTCTGTAAGAGACAAGTTAGTCAGAAGTTGGCAATTGAGAGAATAGTTTGTAGAATAGCATTGTTGTTCTTCTTAGAACGCGACAGGAACTTGTTGAGGCAGTGAAGGCAAGGTGAGCGGACATGTCACGGACGCGTCGACGGAGAAGTGCAGCGGGCAGGGGCGGTTGCAGCAGGCCCGGACGAGTCGGCAGCGAGGAAATCTGGGGAGGATCACTGACAGGTGTGAAGACAACGCAACCAAGCTTTGTGGATGGAAGAGGGATGTGCAACAATTGCACTGCAAGAGGATAGAAGTGGGTTTGGGATACAGAAGAGGTAAGGTAGAACAAATCTGATCTGTATGGGCTGGTATGGTGGATATGGGATAGGAAATAACGAGTGTTCCTTGTCGCGGTGCACAGGAAGTGAAAAGGGTTTGGCTTGGGAGGTTGGATGAGGGGGAGCGAACGAGCGACGCGCAATGTGTGCAGTGCAGTGAGTGTTTCGGCAGATTCCAGGCCCAGCGGCAGCGGAGGGGGGTAAGAGTCGCAGTGCAGTTGGTGAGAGAGAGCGCCAGGTGAAGAGGCGGGTGAGTGGGTTGCAGTGAAGGGAAGAGAGACCCCGAAGCACGGAGCGTGACAGGGACAGTGACACCCAGAGGAGGCTGGAATAGTGGGTGGCTTGGCCGAACTGGTCCGCTCCAGAGGCCCCGTCCAGTCCCAGTCATGCCCTTTCAGGCCCTGCCCGTATTTTCTGCCACTCTTCCATGTGCGTTACTCGAGTCCTTCGACCGCGATTTCTGCCGTGTCTGGAAACTTCCGTTCTGGCGCACCAATTTCTGGTCTTTTGCAAAAAAAGGTACTCAGGGGGGCCAGCAAACAGAACAGCCAGTCTCCAATGGCTACTCCAGACTCAGGACGGAGTACCAAAGAATCGACCATGGTTGTGGGCATTTTCTGTTCCAATTGTTTGTGGGTTCTTGGTTTGTAGTCCGAACGGACACGGTACTCCGTATGGGCTCAATGAGGGAAAGTGAAAAGTTGATCCCGTCACGTTTGATGGAAAAAGGTAAAGAGGGCATTGGAGGAGCACCACCAAAAATGGTGTACACACAGAACAACAAGCAACAACAAGAACGACAAACAATAAACACAAGACAACGTACCGATCTTTGTAAACAAGGGCTGAACAATTTTGTCGTTCCAGCAAGGATTACTCTTTGTCAGTTGTCGAAGTTTTGCAGGGCGTGGCACGAGATTTGCGGCGTGTGCAGTGGTGGGATGGTCGCTGTGAAGGGGAATTGAGGATGGACGAGAGAGGAAAGGGAGTCGGAAAGGGCATAGCGGCGACCTGCCTGCCTTTTGTAGATTGAGGCCTCTGGGCAGCCACTGGCGGCATCAGACGTGTACGCGGTGTGATTGGGTGCTAGGTCCAGGCGGATCATTCTTTCCCCGACTGCCCGTGAGCTTCCAGCCCTTTGCGAAGGGGGGGGAGAGTGAGTACAGTACAGTACTACTCCGTAGGTAATAAGTCAAGCAAGAAAAGCCAGCAACAAGGCGCAGCCAGTGGTTCCCCTTGGTGGTTCTAACTAGTGACTAGTGGACCTTTCTAGTGCTGCGGTGCGTAAGTGGTTCCAATGATTGCCATGGTTCAATCAACGCTGCTAGTCCTGTGCCAGTGCCACTTGCTAGTTGCTACTCTAGCTTACCCAACCTGCAAGTTTAACAAGTTGGACTCCGAAGACGAAGTCTTTTCTGCTCCAATTAATTGGAAACCTATAACTCCGTACTCCGTAGGCTACTGTACTGTACAGTAAGTTGTTGAAGAGGGAAGAATTGATGGTCTGACACCCTCGTGACTTCTTCTCTTCAATCCACCTTGACGAGGACGGGACTTTTACACGTACAGGATTCTTTTGTCATCTTTGGCTCCAATTGATGATGCGTTGCCTGGAATCATTCCTCCATCCCGATAATAGTAACAGTAATATACTTTACACACCCCCTTCTATACTCTACAGTATGTTCTATACACCTGTACTCTCAATACTACAGTATGTTCCCAAGAACCTCGGTCCTCTGTATGTACAGTAGTAAACCAACATCCCTCCACACCTCGGCCTACATCCACCCTTGACGACCCAAAACTTGCCCCTTGCCGTGTTTAGCTTGCAACCCTCAAGGGTGACTAGCCCGGACTTAGCCTACCGTAGCTTACTATCCGCAAAACTCGTAGCCCGTGGTCAGCAAACATGCAATCCACCTTCAACCTTGCTGAATCATCGGGCGACCCAACCATTAATTGATTCGCAGGTGCTCGGAACCTTCCCCAGCTTCCATTTTGACACCCGGAATGGCCGCCCCTGGACCGCCTGGATGTACATACAGTACAGGGCTCTATGTACTCCGTACGGATACTCCGTGTCGCACATGAACATGTGCATAAACACGTTTCTTTGGGGGGCTACGTAAGCTTGCGCACCAGATATCAGCGACTCCCTGAATCTCATGTCGTACTCATCTGTTTTCCACTTGTACATTACCATCCTCCGTACTCCGTAACTGGTCCAATCATCTTTTCGCCGGATGCCACCGGCCTTTACTTTGCTGCATGCCCCGTCACCTTTCGCTGATAGTGATACGGGATGTACGGAGTATCACAAAGTCATTCGATCCTGAGATAAGACCGACTTGCATATTTATTACTTTTGTGTCTGTGTATTTGCATGCAATTCGTTCATACCTCAGTTCATTTCGACACAGCGCTCGCCTACGTCTGACTAAGCCTTCCGACAACCGCGTCCACGGTACAGAGTACACGGCGCAGTAACATTCTCTGTAATCATGCGTGTACGTCTGTGTCAGGCGGGGATCTCTTTACCATCCCAGTCCCAACACTTCCCTCGTCCATCTTGCCCCAAACCATTGACGACGTCGATCAACCTCTCCGCGCTGAATTCCGGACTGAACAGTTTCTCCTTGGGAGTGCTTTCCCAAAACTCCTCGCTCAGACCGGTCTTGACGGTGCCAGGGTGGAGACCCACGCACATGGCGTTTTCGGAACTCTGCATCTTCAGGTAGATGTCGGTCGACTTGACAAACTGATTCAGGCCAGCTTTCGAAGACCGGTAAGTGTACCACCCTCCCAGACGATTGTCCCCGATCGACCCGACCCTGGCGCTCATGAGCGCCAACACGGCCGAGCGTGGAAGAAGACTGCTGCCGCCGTCCTGGTACTGTTCGAGAGTCACCGATTTTCGCGGCAAGAACCGAGAAAAATGTTTGACGAGCATCATGGGAGCAAGCAGATTCAACTTCAACATCTGCAGTGCCGACTCGTATTCCACCTTGTCCGGGGCCTTTTCCGGGACCAACATGCCAGGAATCATGAACCCCAGACGTAGGTGTGCCGTCTTGTTTCGTGTTCGGTCGTTGTATTTCCCCTTGCAATACTCGGCCAGTTCCGATATCGAGGACTCGGAGAGGACGTCACATTCACACACGTCCAGACGCGAAGCCTGTTCATCCGACACGTCCTCCAACCCCGACAAGAGCTCCTCCTTGGTGCCTGACACGTTCGACCTCGCCGTCGCCACGATTGGTACGCCCGCGGGCAACGTCCAAAGGAGATGCCTCGTCAAGGCAAACCCGATGCCTCGCGAGGAGGGCGTGACCAACGCCCAAGCCATCGTAATTCGAGAGTTTCTTATCCGTACTGTGGAGAGACGGATTTCATCGAGCACGGCTTCTTTCAAGTCTAGAGCTAACAAGTAAAATGCTCTTGAACCCCTTTTTTCATTTCATGTCCTTTGTAGCTGTATTGCTGACGCAGTCGTATACTTGTTGTACTTGTATTGATTCAGTTAATGTATAACCAACGTCGATTCGGTTCTCGTGTGTTGTATGTGGGGTGCTAGTTGTGTTTGTCTCTGTCTGTCCCGTGTTACTCGTGGAACGAAACATTTGAATTTTGTCGATATTTGGTACTCGATAAAGACAAGCCATTTGGGAGTGATGACCACAAAATATAGTAAGAGTAAAATAAAGTTGACTTTTCTCAAGACGTTGACACATGCAAACACTGTACCTAGGTCTAGGCATGTAAAGTAATGTCAGGGGGAGAACTGGAGGTCATGATGTCGAAGACATGACGGACCACGATCATCATCATAATCATCATCATCATCATGGTTTGCCGATCATCGCATCTAAACACGAGAATATGGATACTGCTACCGAGTAAATCGATCGACCCTCCTTTCCCCGTTATAATTGTACTCGTACAAGTACTTCTTACTGATGATCGATATAGGGCTGAACACGATGCTCAAGACTAGCTCCAAGGTCATTTACATTTCATTGAACCCAACAAAGTGCAAGTCGTAGTCCGTAATCCGTACCCATACGGAATGTGACCGTATTTGGAATCTCTCAAACAATATTCATGCGCTTCTACATTGATCTAGAAACCCGTGGAATACAAGAAACGAATCAAGGTGAAACCACGCGATAGGAGTGACATGACTGTGACTGCATATATAAACACATACCCTGTGTAGTTATATCCGTACAAGCTCATATCCCCTCCTCCTGCGCCATCCTGCTATCTATCATGAGATAAAAGGGTCTTGTACAAATCCAATTCACAACAAATCTCAAAAACGGAAGCTGTATAAAACTCCGAGAACAATCGCGAACTCTCGACAATGAGAAGAAACGCTCAAAGCTGTCGTAAAGTACGTGGAGCTCATTGAAGCCATGGTTGGCTACACATCACCTCACCTATCCGTCCTTCAACCTGTACCAAGTCGCCATGTGGGCGCTCTCCAAACAAATCGCAACGTCCAGCGCAGCTCGAAGGCGATCTTCGTCTGCTGTAACCCTTGAGGCGAGGTACAATTTCGGGCCATGAAGTGCATACACCACAGAACAATTTGACCCAGGTCTCGTTATCGAACTTGTCAGACTTAGATAGGCCCAAATCCCCTTTTCTCATCAATCAGTCTGTACCGCTTCTTCTCCTTGCGGTCCTTGATCAAGCACAGTGCCGCAAGTAGAAGCATCATGTCGACCGCAACGAAACCGAAGAAAGTGGTGAAGACGATATCGAGGAATCGATTGGCGAAGACGCCAAAGGGGCTGACGCAAGGGCCGAGCTTCGCAGCGGTAGCAGCACTGGTGCAAACATCGTCCTTGATAAAGAGCGCGGGGTTTGTATAGCCACAGCACTTGAACTTTTGCTGCAGCATGGACTGAACGTTGGCGCTCTGGTTCATCCAGACAGGAGTCAGGTTCTTGTGGATTTCGAGTGTCGAGAACCAAATGGCCAAGCCGATGGAGAGGGTCATGAGTGCGGCAACGATGACGCCAGCAACGTGGATTTTGAGCCAAACTCGGTTGCGACGCAGAAAGAAGGCGGGGATGGAGAGGAGGAAGGTGATGAACATGATGACCGAGTTGGCTTCGCTGGCTGCGAGGATGTTAGCACTATAGAACAAAGTTTCCAGTGTCCGGGCGCATGCTTACCAGTCAAAGGACAATGGTCCAGAAGCAAGTTCGTCGCGACGTCGCCCACATTCATGTTGTTCTTGACGGCCTGCCGAGTGTACAGTGGGATGACCAAGTGCAACGCGGCACATGCCAGGAAGGCAAGGTCGAAGCCGATGAAGACAAGGAGGATCTTGTTCGCCATTGTGATAGCTCTCGACTTCGAATTTCGCGGTGGTCAAATAAAAGGGAGGCTGGGCCGGTTTACGATACAATCGTCGTGGTGTTTTCTTTTAAAATGAGAGTGAGGGCGAGTCCTGCTCGAGATGGGGAATGGGGGACGCTGTCGTTCTGCGGCGACCGGGCGCGCAGAAGGTCAGCGTACGGGGGCGAGGTGAGGGAGCGAAAAGGAGCGGGTGGTGAGAACGGTGGTGGTGACGGAGGTGATGATGAAAAGGAAGCCAACAGAGAAGAACAGAACAAGCGAACAGGGAGTAGATGAGTGAAAGGCTCAGGGAGAGGCCACAGCGCGTGTCAGAAGGGCACGGTTGCTGCTGGTCGAGTAGTTGGCATTGTGACAAAGGGGGCGCTTCAGTTTCTCGGGTCTCGTTTCAGGATTGCTCCACAAGAGGATACGTCGACAATGGCCCAGATCCCTCACCTGACGGGCTTTGTATCAAGAATCATGCTCAAGTAAACATCATCGAGCTTCATCATCTTCGCGTAGGGTTGAAGCAGAGAGGAAGAAAGATGTATGATAGTTGAAGGACAATCAGTCAATGGTAGAAGGATGAACTACAGTACATGTTGCCTGCGCAAATGACTTTGGAACAGAAGGCTTCATAACACGTTACCATCGGTGTTGGGTGACGCCGACACACTACGTACATAGAATAATGGGAACGAGGAACCACCTGCAACTCGGTACGAGTACGAGGACGAGAACAGCACACCAAACACACCGAGTGACCACTTGTACAACTCATGTCTCCCACGGCAAGTCTAATCGTGCACTTCCCCAGGAGCTGATATCGATAGCGAATGCCCCTGATTGCGTACATTGTATTCCTTACATCGAGACTGTCGTTATTCCTTGCCATTCTCCTTGCCCCCTGCAGCCAGTGGTACGCAGCGGGATGCGAATTTTTCCATGCAAGGCACCCTATTGGCTTAGGAAAGCGACGTGTAAGATGGTCGAATGCAGCCTCGTCTCGAGTTGTCAGCTTTTTACAAGTACTCCCGTAGCCACCTCAGACATGTTTCTGGGTACTACGACTCCTGGCATGCGTGTTCAACTCTAGTAGGATTCGAAGGCGCGTACGCAACGACAGGGTTTGGTTCGATTCTTACAATAGCAACATTATGTGAACACTCTACGTGGATGAGGATCCCCTTAACGAGATGTTTCAAGACAGCAACCTACGCGGCCAGTATTATCTGGTTCAACATTGATATCCATTAAACATAGAATACATCCCGTTTAAGCATATCCAGCCAAGCGAGAGAGCCCAAGGCCCCTTATTCCCATAGTCTTCACACATCAGTCGTTACGCAGACCTCCAGTAACTTATTGCCCAACTCCACGCAATGACGCTGTCCTACCCTAGCTGCCTCAATTTACTCAAAATTAGATGCCGGCCATTGAAGGTGCTCTTGCCAGGATTCTGGTATTGATTCCTGAACCGACTTCAGAATGTATCTGGCCCATCCATTGATGAACCAGGTGTCGTTTGGATCTTCGGCTTCTCCCCAAGACATGATCACGCAATAGTGTGCCAATATGACCATGGCCGCGGGTTGTTTCTCGCCAAGTAGGTCCAGAAACTTCGGCGGCAGATTGATGGGCCAAACGAACGCCGTCAACAGCGAAGAATCGCCTCGGCCTTTCAACACAGAAGCCTGGATAAATGTGCTGAGCAACGAATGGATCGCGAGATCGAGAGCATGAGCTGTCTCCTTATCATGCTCTGGCAAGCTGCAGATCCGAAATAGCTTCGTGATCTGGTCGGTGTCTACCACCGTATAAGCGGCTGTGGTCTCATTGTAAGACAGCTCGTCCAGCAGTGGCTTCAAAAAGCTGCATCGAATTGTTTCGGAATGCATGTCCAGAACGATATTGGCACCCCTCAGAAGGTAGAACCAGTGCACGACATTAGTGTTGAAGTCTTTCGGCTTGTCTTTTGCGTCGGATGCGAATGCAAGCACGATGAGGAGGCAGGAAAAGGCGAAAAGAGCGTGACAGTTGGTTTCGTCCACGTGAGCGAGAGTATCTTGAAAGTCCTTCAGGCCAATGGCTTGATGCGTGGTCCCGATTAAATCGTACTCTGCTTTCTTTTCTGGGTGGATATAGCCCAGATGAAAAGCAGCGACGGCTAGAATTCCGCGAAGAAGAAAGTTGTGTTTGAAGCCTAGCTTGACTGCATATACCTGCCATAATGCTAGAGCTTCGGGGGTATGAGAACTGGCAAGATTGGGTGCCACCCAGGAGGTAAAATGATGCATGAGTCGGAGATTCGTGATGTCGAGATCGGTGGTCTTCTGATTACTGACCAAGTCAGGTTGTTGGAATGGGTCGACCACATGCTGTGATGATTTTCGCCTGGCCTCCCCATCGGCTGATCCTGCTCGGTCACTACACTCCGCCTTCGGAACGCTGCCATGGCCGTTGATGTTGGTACTGGGCGACCTGCTCACACCAGGCGACTGCGAGAAGTCGCAAGATATCTGCCGCCGTTCGCAGTTGGAACATATTGGGTGCACTTCATTGCACTATATCACGCATGAGCCAGAGACGATGGAGTTTGCCAGAGGGGGACCAACCTTGATTCGTCGCACTTTACACTGGGAGCACCCATTCTTACTTTTGGTGTGCGACCGCCGTTGATTCTTGGGCGGCATGAGAGACGATGATAACCGAAAAGAGCCGAGCGCAATACGGCATGAAGCTATCCAAGCATATCTGTGTGAGGGTGCTGTAGTGTTCGACAGAGCGTAAAGGCTCGTATATCGTATTCGTATTTCGAACAATCTGGCGTTGAATCGGGATATTGGACAATCCACACGAAACACTTTATTCGAAGCACGTCTGCCCAAGTATCATTGCCAGTCACTCTGCAACGGGATGCGCCAGAATTCCGTCAAACGGACACGTTTAGCAATAAGAACACTGGTTGTTGTGGCTGCAAATGACGAGCGGCAATTGAGCACTATTGTTATTATTATTTTTAGGGTGCACAATTTTTGTTGTTTGTCGGTCCGGGGAGCCCGTGGCCTAGACAAGCTTGGGGCAGGGGCCAATATTGTCCCAGTTCAGTACCCGACATAGTATTGCGGCTTGTGAGCACGAAGCAGTCGAGGTTCCATGTGCAAAATTAAGGTATATTTGATTGTGGCGATAAATGTCATGCGACTACTAGAATGGCGTAATTCCAGCAAGATACCCTTGTTACACTCAGACCTCAGATCTTTCGCTACATCCTACCAGTTCCGGGGTCTTCGTGCTTTATTTTCACGTTGGCGTTTTTCCTTCAGGACGGTCCGCCGCCTTGTCTTCCATGATCGGTTGTTGTCGCCTCGATTTTCCCAAAACTTCTTCTCGAATGCGCTCTGTTTGTGCGAGGGCGTGGCGCTTGGTCCTTTGCTTTGCTCATTTCGCTCATGGGAAGCGGCCCGTGTGTCTGCTCTGTCATCGTCCACCTCTTCCTCATCACCTGGCAAGCCGGAACTTCCATAGCTATTGAAACGACTTGGATGTGCTGAATCTGGTGTGGGAGCTGCACTTCGTAGACCTCGGGTTCGAAAATCTTGAGAGCTGAATGGCGTCAAAGGAGCGGTCATCTCGCCCTCGTCTTCCTCGTCGTCGTCATCTTCCGATTGGAAGAACGCAAATGATGTTGCTACCTCTAGTGATGGCTTCGCAACGTCTTGTGAGGCTGGCTTGCTTGGTTTCTTGAAGAGCGCTTCGAGTGGATGAACCTCGGTGTTGACAGACTGGTTTCGGGTTTCAGACGTACTGGTGTCTTGTTCATCTGAGGCTTCTTCGGATGTTTCTGTATCAGAATCTGACTCGGAAGACGAGCCAGAACTGCTTGTATTATCGTCCAACTGGTTGGCTGCTGGTCCAGGTTCTCTATCCTCATCGCTATCTGTAAGTGAATCTTCCTCTGATCCTGATGTGGACGTGTCCGACGAAGCCAGCTCTTGAACGTTCGTGGGTTTTGGCCTGGTAGGTGCATCCTGTAGCGCACGTCGCTGCCGTGATACTCGATCGCTTTCGGGCTCGATTATCTGACCATCTGCATCGGCCCAACCTTGACCCTCGACATACTCCAGGTTGTTCTTAATCCCTAGACCAACATTCTGTCTGAGGAAGGACGGCTGCGCTGTAGATCTTTTAAACTCATGGACCACATGGTCATCTTCTTTCTGCTTGGACTTGGTTCTTTGCTTCTTCTCTTTCTCCACATTTTCCTTCTTGTTTGGAGGCACAATGGTGCGGAACAGTAGCTCGTCCTTGTCTGAATACTTCGATTTTGAAGAGCTAGATTTGCTCTTTTTGCTGGCTGTGGACGGGTATGCCTCGGTCCAGCCACGTTTCACCTTGCGATCCGTAGGTAATTCATGCCCTGCGATGACATTGCGTTCCTTCTTGGACTTCTTCACTTTCTTTCCCGGCGCTTGCTTGGGTGCCTGCTCGGTACTATCTTCTTCGCGCAGGCGCTTCTTCGGCCGAGCCTCTTCGACCATGACCTTCTTGCCTTTCAAGATAGCGCCGTTGACTCTGTTCTTGACTTTCTCAGCTTCCATCGCAGGGAGCTCAAGATAGCCGTAGTTATTTTCGGGGAATGTTTGGATAGTGTGGTAGGAAACGTTCGAGACCGAGTTGATGAGTTTGGGCCCTACAACTGCGGCGAGCAAGTCGGGGGTTAGAGGAGTAATGTGTAATCGCATCGAAGGCGCCGTCATCTGAGCATGTTGTAATTGCGTCTACTCGTAAATGGGCCAGCAGGGCGACTGTCAAATGCACGACCTTTGAGCACACATGCAAAACGCAGATCTTCTGTTGATAGGATTGTCATGGAATTTTCGCAGATGGCGCCGTTCTAGGCGGGAGGGGGTCCTGTTTAGCGGGTGCCACAAGCGAGCAGAAACTCGCCAGGCGCACCAAGCTTAGGCGCGGACAAGGCTGGTTGAGCCTAACTTGATAATTACTAGGCCACGTACAGGGGACAGAGGTACCTGGCTACCACCTCGCCTTAGGTATAACTGCGCCCAAGTACAAAATTATGCTCCGTGCGACGCGGGGCATTCGATGCCCACTCAGCAGGGAACCGGGCAGTGGCGGCATCGCTCGCAGCCAAACAGCTGGCAGCCACAGGCGGAAGAGGGCATAATCTCAAGCACTAGCCACAGGCCTGCCGTATCGTTATCGTTGCCGAAGACATCACCACCACCATCTCCTCCTCCTCCACCACTTCTTTTTCCCTCCCACCTGATCCATACCGAACCGCACTTGTTATCCTCTAGCATCACCCTGCATAGCTTAAGGTTATTCCGGGTGCAGTAAACTTGGCGGCCTACCACGGGCTGATCCTGTCTTGCGCATTGCATTGCGTCTATCGGGCATCGACTTCTATCCAACGTGCCTGTCGAATATCCTGTTATGCGAGCATCACTCCACACAATCGACTTATCTCATTCTCTTCTTCTATCTTCAAAGCTCTGGCCCCGTGTAAACATTCCTCGTCAACGACCAATCGCCCAATAAACCCTGTCACATCAATCCCAGAACAGTCATCTTTACGTGGCTGCGCCAACTACCCACGTATCTGACCGAATCTTATTCCGGCCGGTCTTAGCAGAATACCGTCCAAAATTACACACTGGCCATAAGATGTGGCGATAACTACGCAATAAGGGTGTGGACAAGTAGCAGGAGGCTGAAATCACACTCCCCAGCGGCGCAGCCAGGATGGGTAATTCTCAAACAAAGGAAGCACGTGGGCAGGGTTCTGCCAGCTCTCGGATCAACGGCAGCTCGAGCCCAACTTCACGGCAGGAATCACAGGCGAACGGCACTGAGATCCCAATCCGCCCGTATTCGTCTTCTCGACAAACACGACCAGGTCGACACGATTTCTCGTTTCTCGGAATAGGCGGAAGCAATGACCAAGATGCTTCATCCCTCGAAGCAAGGAGAGAAACCAAGGTGGAAAGGGAGGCAAGGAAGGCCGAGAAGGAGAGAGCTACGAGACTGAAGGAACGAGAGCGCAGCATGAAAGAAGAGAACGTCGATGGAGGTTATCTCGTCACACAAGGTGTTTATGTTGGCACTGAGGACTTTAATAAAGGGATTGTGCGCCAACTCATGGTAAGTGATGTTCGGAACAGGCGGCGGTTACATGCTAACGCGAATACAGATTGAACGCAGACTGGCACCTTTCTGGAGAGGTTTGAATGACTTTTCAGAGTCCTGGGCAGAGCATCAACTCATGGCCGCTGCTCGCGGCATGGCAATTCCTCCAGCCGACGAGGTGCCTCCGGAATTGGAATACCAATTAGCCAAAAGAATTACAGCCGATAAAACTACTCAATCGGCCCTGAAGAATCTTACAATACCAATTGGTGGCCGGTCGCATTCATTTCAGTCAGATAGCTCGGCTCCGCTATCACCCGCCATGAACTCGCTACCCTTACCATCTCCAAGTTCACCACCTCCTACAAGCTTGTCGGGAACCAATATACTAAGCCGAACTCGAGCGAAGACGTTAGCTTCGCTGACAACTTCATCTCGTGGCAACTCCCAGGCTGATATGACTCCAAGAGAGTTTCAGCTGCCTCCGGATCCGTTTGTCAATGGGCAACCGATCGAGGTCTACCTCTACAAGGATGCATCAGAATGTCCGATTTGCTTTTTATATTATCCTCCGTATCTCAACACTACCAGATGTTGCGAGCAACCAATCTGCTCGGAATGTTTTGTGCAGATCAAAAGGCCAGACCCCCATCCTCCGGAACATGAACAGCCAGATCCAAATGCGCCCCCGGTGTCTGAGGCAGAACGTGAAGCACAAGCGGAAGGCTTACTTGTTTCTGAGATAGCGACCTGCCCATACTGCAAGACCCCCGACTTCGGTATTACATACACAGCGCCACCTTTCCGTAGAGGCCTCACTTATGGGGTTGGGTCTCAGCCATACCAGGTGATGTCAGCAAGGTCATCTCAGACCTCGATATCCTCGGGCGCAGTATCTCCAGGTCCTGGTCGGCGACGGGGAACCTCCCTATCGGCCAATGCGCCAGAAGTGATCACCACTGACAAGATCCGACCTGATTGGGCCACCAAATTAGCGGCAGCTCGCGCTCATGCAGCTCGCCGCTCAGCAGCAGCTACAGCTCTTCACACAGCGGCCTACTTGATGAACGGGCAAACTGCCGATTCTCGATCCTTTTCAGGATTCAGCCGCCGAAACATGCTTAGGCGATCTACTCTCGATAATGCGGACAGCAACACGAACTCGAGCTTGAGTGCTCTGGCCATACTGGCAGAACGCCATGCCGCACGCCAGCAGGAAGCGGAGACCAGAGAAGGTCGTGCAAACGCCGCCTTGCCTCCTCCACGAGGAAGTAGCTCTCGAAGAAGCCGAATGGATGACCTTGAAGACATGATGATGATGGAAGCCATAAGGTTAAGTCTGGCTTCGGAGGAAGAACGTCGCAGAAAAGAAGAAAAAGAGGCTCGTAAGGAATCGAAGCGAAAAGAAAAGGAGGCCAGGAAGGCGGAAAAGGCTGCACGGAAGAACAGCCTGTTCACGCTTAATTCGAACACCAGTACTCCTGACGCTTCTAGCATGGAACGATCCCGTAGCAATTTGTCTCTCGGCGCAGATGATGACTCCATCTCAGGTAAAGGCAAAGGAGTTGAGCGTAACGGTGCTTCGTCTCCAGATGGCGCAAAGGTCGAAGATGAAGCGCCACGACCATCCTACATCCCAGCTTTGTCACTTTCGGGCACTAGTCAAGAATCCGTCGCATCATCCATTCCAATTCCAACGGCATCCGAACCGTTCCGTCGATCGCATCTTCGACAAATGTCAAATGCATCATCGGCTTCGTCGTCATTTGTTGAGCCAGGAGCTGCAGCCACATTTTCGGGTTCTGGAACACCGCCACCAGGAAGCTTGGAACCCATGTTCAACTTCAGAAGCCTTGCCGCTATGATCGGCCAAGAGGACAAGGGAGAAACCAGCAGTCACGTTGAGCATGCTGAGACACCTTCTCCAGCCGAGGCTGAACATGCGCGAGACCAGTCTCCCCTGATTAAGGAAGTAGAGCAATCAAATGTCGGGGATATGAGTCCGTCTAGGTCCTCAGTCTCTGATTCCAGGAAAGGGTCAGATGATGACTCCGGGCTGAAGAAGGAGGGGCATGCTGTCGAGACGTCTGCTACTGTATCAGATGTATGAGATTTCCTTCAAAAGGATGAATCCTCTGGGCACAACTTCAGAGATATGTCAGGATATGATATGAGGCGTTCGGAGCGATTGCCTAACGAGTCATCGCGGACAGGGAGAAAAAGTGTATGGAATCGTTTTGGAACTGATCACAATCGTTGCGAGCATAGAATGTTGGAACTTTGAAACGATGTACATGAAGCTGGAGTGGTTTTATGGTCACTCACTACCTCATCTTTAGGAGTCGAGGAAGGGTATTTGTTACGAGGCCATATATAGGTACTTCTGGCTGGCGTGCAGCTTTTCAAATATATAGAGATTTTATATCTTTACTGGTTGTGTCGTGATGGCATTGTTAGGACTTACTCCGTACGTAGGTGCTTATACTCCATATGTTGGATCTCTTGGTGTCTCGAAGCAAATGCATCCATATTCGGCCATGATTGGTTCATTACGACGCGACACTTGATTTCCCAAAGGAAGATTGCGTTGGCGACCAAAACCACGACGTTCGCCTTTGAACCTAATAATACCGAGACCTTCGAATATCTAGCCCCTTGCTACTCGATTTCTTTGGTGGAAAGTTCGAACTGTTGATCGAGAGAAGTGCTGCTACTGTTCACTGTATTGCAGTTGACGACATCACCTTGTATGAACTGTGGCCCCAATACGAGCTGCGCAGATGGTGCTTCACTGTCAATAGCAGCAACAAGGCCAAAAGTTCAGACACCTCCGTCCTTCTCGTCCACTGTTTCCCTCCAGAATCAATACAGCATTCACTCTTTCACACCATGGCTCCAGACCTCAACTCTATTCCACGATCACCCCGCAACGGTCCCAACCCTCAGCACACCGTCCATCCACCGTCCTCGCAATCCGCCTCCCGACGAACGTCAACCCAGATGCCACCTCCTCCCCTTCCACGAAGCGAGAGCAGTCTTCCTAGTTCTCCTCGACCCGCTCAAGCTACAATGATAGACAATACGGGGGTTGGCATTGGACCAGGTAGGTCTACCATGCCTTTTGAATATGAGATCACACGCCTGACAAGAAGATGACCAGGACCGATTAGGCATCCGAGGCCGTTGACCGCGGCAGAACTGCACCTGGAACTAGAAAAGGAGCAAGAGAGTATTGTACAGTCTCCCCCCTCCCCGTGGCCTCAGAGGGACCTGAATCTAACGAGAGGTTCCGTCAGGTCAACCGCCTCACCCGTGAGCTCTCGGCCCTGAGAGCACAAACCGCGTCGGTCGCCTCCACCACTTCCAGCACGTCAGACCACTTCTTCTCTTCCAGTGACCCGTACACATCCACTGGCACAGGGACGACCATCATCCCTACGACAACGCGCCGGCACAGGAGCAGTTCCAACCTCTCCGCTCGATCTGCCAGGAGTATCCGTGACAACCTCGCCAGTGCAGGACATACCAGTGTCTCCGGCGTCGCAGCCCCGCGAGATCAGAGCAGCCGCCCGAGCATGGAACTGACGCGTGAACGTCCCGACATGAGCCGGCAGAACAGCATGAGCACGAGCGTGTCGGGTCTGGGCATGGGTTTCAGGAGCAGCAGTATGACGGGTAGTCCCCATCTGACGCAGCAGGGTGTCGGTTCGAACATGAGCCCGTACTCCGCCGCTGGTGGTGGCTATCCTCACCGTAGCAGCGTTTCTAGCAATAACCAGGCTGCCATCGCCACCAGCGTCGTGGGAAGCGAAGCAGGTACCGGCCACCCTCGGAGCCCCAGTGCAACGAATACCGGTGGCGGATCCAGCGCCGCGGCGGCAATGAGATACGAAGAAGCCGCACTCCAACGCGCCGAGTTGGAAGCGGTGAAACGGGAGAACGAGATTCTGAGGGCGAGGGTTAAGGAGCTCGAGAAGAGTTTGAGCAAAGTCAACGAGTCGACGAGCGAGGCTGTTGGTCCAGCGGCCAGAAGTACACCGACGCCATCAGCCCCGGCACCCTGACGTGACAAAGACAAAGCACTTGGTGGTCGAGAATGTCTTTGCCTCTTCCTACTCAGGCGAGGCTATGATCATCGGCGCACACCTTTGCAGCAGAGACAAATCAGGGTCAGGATCAGGACTTGGAACTCTCGGAGCCAGAGAATGAAAAAAGGAATTTGATGAGAAAAACGAACGAGGGAACGACACAATTGACCACGAAAGAATTGGATGAATCAAAGATTAAAAGAGACGAAGCCACGAACTGGATTGAATTGAATTGCGATGCGACGGGACGCAATGGCGTTGGTGTTCCTGATTGGGAGAATGAAGAAAAAGGAGAACAAAAAGAGAAAACAATCTTAGGTACACAAGGTAGGTAGGCAATGAACCATGCACGGTGTTACGGGGTGCTTGTTTTCGTATTGTTTTGTCCCGGGGAGGGTTGCAGATCAAGGGGTGGGAGGAAGTACTTCGTTCTGGAAGGAGATGACTCCAAAGGATAGCCTTGAGATTTCAAATAGATGAAAGAAAATTGAAACGAAATCGATCGTTAGGAAGACCAAGATCTGTGATTGACATTTGAAGACTCTGTCACCACCAACAAGACTCCATTGCATGACATTCCGTTAGACATGTGCCTTTGTGTCTTGTGACTCTGGTAGAAATCGACCCCGGCGTCTATTTAGCCCTGGGTTCGCGCTCTGATGCCCCTCGGTGCGAGTGACACCGTCTCCTGGTCACCACCATGAATTTTTGAATTCCCAGTTCCCCCTGACCCATGATCTGCTGTGTCTGTCCAGAAGAGTCGCCACCATCTTCGATGGCCTGGGCAAGCGAGAATCCATCTTGGTTCACAATCCACGATTCGTTTAGCACCCACGACTTGGGAGGTTCGTCAGTAGTGGGCAGGTCGATGATTTGTAGCCTCTGTATGCGTCCGGGTGCCATAATTTGGACGACGCATGAGCCTCGCTGTTGACAATGGAAAGACACGACCTCGATGGCTAGTAGTAGAGTCTTGATGCCCACGTGCCACGCGTAACGCTTCGACGAGCTGACGATGTCGGCTCAAGGAAATCGGACTCGGATTGTCCAGAGGCGCTCTTTCTCGAATTTGGTACCAAGATCTTGCGAACCAGGGGGTCCCGGGTTCCGTCTTGAAGTCCAGTTTATTATGACAGTGAGGGGGGGTGGTTTCCGGCAGGTCCCTAAGACAATGTCGAGAGAATCAAGTTCGTATCATGGTTATCAGCATTAGTTTTTGTTTAAATCTTTTCTTTCTTGTCGAGTTTCTTTCTTTTTCATTTCAACTCCAGGAGCCTCGGTTCTCTCGTTGCATTCTTTGCCTTTTCACTCGCCTGCTCACCACTCTGGACCACCTTGTCTTTCACGTCCTTGGCCGCGGCTTTCCCCTCGCTCACGGCCTGCTTGACGTTCCGCTCGACCTCCTTTGCCGTGTCCTTGGCCCGGGCCTCGAGGTCCTGAGCGGTCTGACTCGACCTGATCTTGGCCCAGCCTGCCGCGATCTTGTCTTCCCACTCCCCACGCTTGGCCGCCCAGTCGGTCGTCTGCAGGTTGCGCACGATCGTCTCGACCTCGGTGTTCCAGTGGTCCTTGAGCTCTTCGACCAACCCCGCCTTCCGAACTTCGTACGCCGGCGGGTCGGGCAGCGGAGGCAGAGGGTCGACGGCCGAGTTGAGTAACGTCGCTTGTTGTTTGAGGAGTGTACGTTGCGCGTGTCTGTTGGTCCGGTGCACGTATAATGACATGTAAAGGACTGAGTAAGTTAGGGTAAGTCCACCCAGCTAAAGCAGAGAATTAGTACCATAGCACGAGGAGCGGCAGGATGACTTAGAGAAAGGGAAAACTCACGAAACCTGTTGTGAAACCCATATTTGCTGACTTCAGGGACAAGGTGGTGTGTATAACTGTTGGAGCCGGCCGTACACAAAGCTTGATATTACTCTGCAAAGAGCTCGAGATAGGCCGACGTGGAGGTCTTAGGAAGACTGCGGGTGAGTAATGAGGTGAGATAATTTGGTTAAAGTGGTATTTGATTGAAGAAGAGAGGTGTCTTGCCCGAGAGGCGTCTTGTATCCGAACAAGGGAAGCTTCAAAGCATCGAAAAGTTTCCGGACTTCAGGTGGGTGGGTACTCCGCCGGACTATCTACGGTGGACCAGGACGTCAGTTCGTAGATCATACACTCCGTATATCCGCCTTCCTACCACTGTCTACTCTGAAATCCGACAAGATATGTTGTGGTTACAAAAAACATGTAGTCGTAAGTGCGTTATTCTTGGAGCTTATGGATGCTACATATCAGTGCTGCATAGCTACCTCGTGTGCCGGCTCTCAAAGGGAAGATAATCCCCTTCCGGGTGTCATGTCTTTCCTATCAATCGAGGCCCTTCTTCCTCCATTGACCCCACCGTCACCATGGTAGGCATCGCCCTTTTCTCGAATCCAGCCCACAATCCGAAGTCCATCTTAAGCCCTATTGCCTGGCATGTTTGAGAGCGCAATATCCTGGGTCGAGGCTCGTGACGTTGGAGGCGAACCTGCTAGTTGTTCGTCCCATTTCACCGCTCTCACGGACGCTTCGTGTTCACGCAGACGCTTGTTCCGTGCAGAACGACGCCAGAAGAAGAACAAGAGGATGCCAGCAATGGAGCCTACCCCTGCAACAACGCCAACCACAATGCCTGCAATGGCGCCTCCCGAGAGACCTGGCGAGGATGATCTCGAGCTCTGCGAAGGGGCCGGTGCCGTGGCGCTCGCTCCCGCGGCTGTGCCTGAGGCGCTGGAGCTCGGCTCGGTGATGTTGAAGTCCTCGATTGTGGCGTTGAAGCACGGCACCTGGTAGGTGAATTGGCTGGTTGGGATGTAAGTTATGTCTGAACAGGCGTAAAATGTCTCATTCTTATCAGTGTCGAAGTCGGAAACGTATTTGATCTGCAGCGTGGCATTTGACCCGGTCTCGACGTCGGCGGGTGGGTTCACAATGGGGAAGCACTGGTGTCCTTCATCCAATTCTGGTATCCTCATTGGAGCGATGATCGTTTGGAAATCGTCGTTGGAGGTGGGATCTACATTCACCCGTCAGCCTCAGTGCTCAGACATGTTTGGTTCTTTATGTCTTACTGTTGCTGTAGGATATGGCGACTTGGACCGACCAGGATTCATCCTGTGCTACAAGAGCAACCTGGCCATTGACTGCAAGAATTTTAGCACAGGAACTTAACAGCCCACACAAACATACGTAGTGGAAACTGGGTCCTGTTGGTCACCCCCGCCACTGAACCACAGGGTGCAGTATTGTCTTGAGCAGCTCCCCATACGCGGTCAGGTGGCCACATAAATGCAACCGGTCCCATCGTTTTGGAATAGTCTTCGCCATGTTGCGCCTGGGCGAGGGCAATGATGCAAGCGCCCAAAGAGAGAAGGTTCAATCCGCCCTTCATGCTGAAAGCCCGTTGTCGAAGTACAGCGAGGGATACAATGATGTTGGGGAAGGGAATCAGCAGCAATCCTTTCTGTTATTAACAATGCAGATTTGCCTTTTGAGGAGGCGGGGGTGTGGTTTGGATGCCGTCTTATACTTGCAAGCAGGGTGGGAAGTATATCACGAGCTACATCCACATGAAGAACACACTAGGTTGCAGTTCGTGGCATTCTTGTCCAGGCAAAGCCATGCCCGCTACTTCCGATGTCGCCACGGCAGCTTTGAACTTTCGCTAACTCTGTCAAACGCATCCTCCCAGTGGTGTGAGTCACAGCATTCCCTTCGTTAGGAAGTTCTTGACGCAGAGGGGTTGGTCCACAGAAGCAGTCGGCGCACCACCACCACGTCGTAGGGGAGGGAGGCCGTTCTCGGAATCTAATCTGATTAGATCCCCTCTCCTTGGCGTGGCTACTAATTCTTTTGAGCTGACAGAATTGTTTTGGGCCGATAATGTGCGAGATTTGGAAAGAAATGGTAACGTCAGACGAAAGAATTACATGATCAGATAAGATAATTCGCGCACTCCCAAGACAAACCGGTCGATGCCAGGCGTTGACTATTGACCCTGGCAAGCTCCACCTCAAGGGCAAAATACTTGGGGGAGCGGCAGAGAATCCTCAAGGTCCCTGCTCGCGTGGTGACCACGAGCAGATGCCGACTTTCGAGAATCCTCGATGTCCAGAGCACGAGTGGGACGCCAGTTGAACCCAATGCGAGCATCGGACAGAAAACATGTTCGGCAACAGTGTGGTTCATGCGCCACGTTGCAAGGGTGTGACGGGCCTTTGATTTGGCCTTGACTGAGTATATGAACCGGCGGGCGTTCCTCGCGGGTTCTTGTCTTTTTCTACAACCGTTGCCATCGACTATTTGGGTTCTCCTGCGTCTCAAGCTTACCTTTTCTCACCCACACACTGCCCCGACACTCGCTCAAGATGCGTGCTTCCATGCTGGTTTTCGCGTTCGCCGCAATCATCTACCCTGCCCTTGCCTTTATTTACCCAGAAGCTGTGCCTCTGCACCGTCGACAAGCCCCGGGAACTCCAGAGTATGACTGTCACGCCGATTGTGGTAGGTGTTCAGGTTCCAATGTTGTCGGCAAGACAATCTCAAAAGCCAGGCTGATTCGTTGGTTACAGGAGCCGTGATCGTTGATGGCCGAACCCAAGGCTATTGCAATTCAACCAACTTCACGACTTCACTGAACGATTGCCTTGACTGTGCACTCCAATTCAACATCTGGCAGTACTATGGCAACAGCGTCGCGCAGGCGGCTCAGGGCTGCGGACTCGACGCGACACCGGTCCCCGCCAACGCGACCTCCGCGGCGAACGGCACCTCTTCTTCAACCACCACAGCTTCCGCCACGGATTCTGCGAGTCCATCTGAGACGGCCCAGGGAACAGCTGCCAGCTCGTCCGCTGGTTCGGGTGCAACGGCAGGGTCCTCAACCGCCGCATCTGGTAGCTCCGGAGTATGTCACATCACACACCGAGATCAGAGTTTCTGCTAACCCCGAGCGTTCGCCTCGTCAGAGTGCCACAGCTGCTTCGTCTGGTGCTGCAGCGTCAGCGACTTCTGGCAACGCAGGAAGTCGTGCAGTTCTGACCGGTGGGCTGGCCATGATTCCCCTCGCTGCAGCGATCGCGGACTTTGTATAAATGTCACGGGAAAGGACCTGAATTTGTGCCTCTGGTGGTAGATTGGACAGTGATGAGGGTTGGGAAAAAAATTAGTCGCACCGGAATGGTGGAGGCGGTCATCATGTAACATAGGACACAAGGCAGGGCTGTTTGATATCGGAAGTGGTTGTCGGCCAATGAAGCATCAAGGTGATATCCATGTCCAGGACGACGGCATCTGCTACTGTGTGTACTCCGTAGCTCCTTGCGAGTTTCCTCACCTAGAACCCCTGGCCCGCCTGGTTTGTGAGAGGCAATCTTTCCCACGCTATCGTAGTCCTTGGTCGATCGCGACATGTGCTGAGATGGGTGGGTAGGAATGACGGGAACGAGAGTACGGGTCAGGGAGGGTCATGGTCTTGCCTTTGGCGATTAAGGCGGTGGCACCGAATACAGCCCGAACAGCAACATAACCCCATCCGGGAACTATACGTACTGTACAGAGAAAAGGTAGATGGTACCAGAACTAGGGTGGTGGATCATATAATAAATCACATGTACAAGCATATGACCTTCAACGGGACCACACGTCGAGTGTTACGATGAGACGGACGCGTTGGCCGCCCTTTTATCGATTCCAAAACATGATCCCCTTACTATGGGAAGACTCATCCAGGTGTGTACGACAAGTTCCCCTGTCCTCGCGGCGCTCTACGACTCTTTCCTGGAATCATTGCTCCCTAGCTCCTCCGTTGATCTTTGGACGCTCAGCCCCGGACATTGTCAGGGAAGGCACTAGGCGGTTTGTTCAACGTGTCGAACTGTCACTTGATGCTTCGCGTGCAGCTCTTCCGCAGGGGCATCGACCCGATAGTTCATCGTGGCACGCAGACCTCCCAGGAACCAAGAGGCCAAGAAGCCACACACCCCGAATGGCGCCGCGATGATGAAGACGGTCCTGAAGGAATCGGCTTGAGCTTGCAAGAGAGCCGCCGTGGCGGCCTGGATGACGACCGGCGTGATCCCGGGCACGTCCTGCAACGCCGTCGCATCATTCTGTAGGAACGCCGCGGTGAAGGCCGGCAGCGACTCCGGCAGGAGGCCGGCGGTGACGGCAGCCCTTGCGACGTAGGCGGGAATCTTGGAGCCGAGGCGGCTTCGCACGGCCGCCGAGTAGACGGCGGTGAAGGCTGATGCGGACAGTCCGCGCGCCGAGGCGACGAGCGCCGTGGAAGTGGCGAGCAGGTGATGCGGAGTGCAGAGCTGGGTGGCCGCCAGGGTCAGAATCAAAGTCCCACCGGATCCCAGGCCTGTCAAGGCGGCCATGGCGATCGAGGTGGTGGAGTCCTTTGGCTGGATGGTTGCAAATCCGACCGTTCCACCCGTCAACAGTACAAAGCTCAACCCCATGGGCCCGCGAATGGTCCTGAGCTTGGTGCTGGCATAGCCCGTCGAGAGGCATCCGAAAATGATACCGACCCAGTATGCCTCCTGGCGAGCCGCCAACAGCATGGGGGTCTGCTCGAAAAGTGCGAGTGTGCTGGTGGGGAAGAAGGGAGTTCAGTAAGTGCTACCTCGTGTGGCCGTGACCAAGCAGGAGAACGGGTTGCCACTTACAGTGCCGGGAAGAATATCAGGTAAGAGAAACCGACGAGAGCTTCGACGACTATGAGGAAGATGCAGACGATCATGGTCCGACCGTTTCGACCACGGAAAAGTTCGTGGTTGACGAAACCTGTCTGAGTGCCATATCGCTCGTACAGCCCGAAGGCGACGAGAGTCACTCCCCCGACAATCATCGTGACCAGGACTCTAGAGTTGGACCATGGATATAGACCGCCTCCGAGATTCAAACCGGCAATCACCAGCGACATGCCCAGGGCGAGAATGGAGCAACCTACCAGGTCGACTCGGCCCACCTTTTGCAGGAAGGAAAGATGGCCGAAGCGACCCTTTCGCTTCAGAGGGCGGTATCCGAACAACAATCCTGCGGCACTCAGTGCCCAGAGGCCTGTCTGGACCCACTGCTTTCGAGTTAACCGGAGAAAGATCCAGACACAGGTACAGAGTAATTCACGCACATAAAAGTTCCGCCAGCCTTTGGCTCGATCGTTGATAGAAAACAAGCCCATGACCACGGGAGCCATCATTCCACCTAAGCAAGCCCCGACATTCATGGCAGCCTGTGTCACTAACGAAATAGACATTCAGTATGCAACGTTCCCAACTTGGCCTTGAGGCAGCCACTTACTTGGTCTCCATCTCCGGGGAAGAATCTCACTCGGGACCACGTACGCCAGAGGCACCGCGGCCATGCCGACTCCGATCAGGCTTTGGGCTGCGATCACCTGGTATATGGTGGCCGACCGGGGGGCTATGGCCGATCCTACGAAAGCGACCGCGCAGGAAGCTATGAGGATTGATTTCCGAGCCTGGAAAGTGTCGGACGCAGAGGATACCACGGGCGCGAGGACAGTCTGCACGAGACTGAGGGCAACGGGAATCCATGTTTGCACCGCGGCAGCATCGAAGTCTGCCCCGATGTAGCCAAGCTGTGCCAGAGAGCCATCCACGTCAGCAAATTCCACCCTCAACGTTGAGGCTCGGACGACACTCGTCTCATCTTACAAATGAAGGAGGGCCTTGAAGCGCAAATACTTGGACCAAGTTCAGGAAGAACAAGGCACCCACAGCCGTCCAGGTTCGCAGATGGAGGGCAGGCTCTTCTTCTGGATTGTCGTAGACCACATTCGGCTCTGCCGCATCCACCTGTTCTTCCGCCGAGCCGTCTGTCTTTTCCATGTGTTGAGTCGAAAATTCGATCTGCGGAGATTCCGCCTTGCGAGACAGCACTTGCTGCGCCTGCATAGCGCCTGAACAAGTGTTATTACCAACACAGGCCTTCGTTGCGAGATCCTCAGCAGACCAGTACCTGGTCGTAATAAATCGAAGATGTAGACTTGGTGTGGATTCTGTTCAAGATGGTAGGTACCGTTCTGGACGGGCGCACCCGAGCTTCTTATACAGTCTGCACGATACTGAACATCTTCGTGCAGGTATTCCTGACCAGGCGGGGTCTAGACTCCATATTTGGTGATCACCCCGTGGGACAAACTAGTACTTCCAGGGTCGGAAAGGTTGTGGGCTCGTCCTGTTGGGAAAGAAACGATGTCGAAGGTTTGGGAGATTCCTCCTTTTCCATCGCCTCCTTAGAAGGCGCGGGACTCGATAAAAGTGGGAACTGGGCGGGCTGCGGGACGGCCTCGCACAGAGTCTGCCAGGCTTCATTTGCTCTCGTTGATAGTCCGGGGGTCCATTATAGGGTGGCACGTTGTTCGTTTTGGACTCCAAGCCTCGGGGGCTAAGTTCAAAGATCTTCGTAAAGGGACACCGATATGCTATGCTCTTGAGGGGATTGATGGCTGGACTTTGGACTTGTGTGTTCGTATGAGCCGTGTATAACAAAATATTTGCACGATTGCAATCCCGTAGATGATACACGCTGAAAACCAGTTCGTAGTCAGCACTGCTAGCCCGCTTTGCACTTCCCACCACTTTTATGCATAGCAAGGGGACCTCCAGAATACCAGGACCACACGGGCACCGCTAGATTTCACCCGGTGGTCGATCAAGGGAAGATTCAGAGGACAGGGACGCCCTTAGATTTGTTGCTACCGTCAATGTTCTTGCCACGCGTGTCATCATCCGTGCAGTCTCTGTTGCTGACAAGGAAATCTAAATGTGAATGAATTGATTGGGGATACGCCCCTGATCTGTAAGGAGAGCACAAATCTACATATCTGTGGCCGCGCCGAGCTTCGACACCGGTTTGGGCACTTTCCGTAAGAGTTACCGCATTCGCAGGGTAATGTTGCAGCTTCGTCCTTTCGGAAATCCACCGAAGAAGTTGATCATGTCCATGTCATCCAGGTGTGATAGGGCCAGTCGCGCACCACGACATTCCCGGAAGAACAATGCAGTAGCCACACGGAGTTCAATGTAGGCAAGATGTATACCGAGGCACACTCGTGAGCCGGCACCAAAGGCTGCAAATGGAGTGGCTTGCTCTTGCTCCGCGTACCTCTGCTGAAGGAACCTGTCGGGCTTGAACCTGCGTGTGTAGTCAGAATTTGTTCTGCTGTATAGTGGAGCTACTGCGACTTCCGTCACGGTTTGGGGGGTGCAAGGGAGTGCCGTACAATTCAGGGCTCTCGAAAATCTCCGGCTTCCTATGCAAACTGTATGATTGTGTGCACACCTCTGTTCCCGGAGGTAGAAAATATTGTCCGATTTGCAGGCCTGCATTGGGGACAACGCGACGTAGACTGCCTGGAATTGGGCCGTACATTCTCAGCGTTTCTTGAATGACCGCATTCAAATACTGGAGTGACTCAAGATCGTTATCCGTGAAGTCGGTTGGAAGTGTAGAGACTTCATCTTCGAGCCTCTGTTGTATGCACGGATTAGACAAGACTGCCCACACGAGATATGTCAGAGTCACACTCGTAGTCCCACCCCCAGCGCCGATTAATCCCGTGGCTTCAACGACGATGCTTTCAGCCGAGATGTAATTCTCGCTGGTCTCCTTCCCGCTGAGGTGACCTGTAAAGATATTCTTCTTGTCGATTGATCCCTCACCTGCTCGCTGTAGGACTTTCTTGCCCTGACGGATGATTTCTTTCTCGTCACCATTGACGTCGTAGATGAAGTTCGGTGCCAGGCGGAGTATATAGTATACGAAGGGAAGCTCGGCACGTAATGTTGCGATGAACGAGAAGTCTTCGAACAGCTGTATGAATCCTGCTTTCTGTACAGGATTAATCGGTACGTCTCTAACTCCAACGTGGGGCGAAGCCTACCTTTCCCGTCTCGAGCATTCCGAAGGATTCACCAAAAGCAACCTGTCCGATTACATCCGTGGTAAAGAAGGACCACCATTCAAAGATGTCGCATACCCCAGTCTCGGCCTTTGACCTCATTTTCCGTAGTGCCAAGTGAGCCTTTTCACGCACAAGAGCTTCCCAGTTTTGCCTCAAATTCGACTTCGAAAACGGGCGGGATAGGATTCTGCGCCGGACTGAGTGGCTCTGAATATTCGTCTCTGAGAAGACATCTTGGTCACGGTATGCTGTTCGAAACCTCGGGTACCATTGGCTCTTGGTAAATCCATTGCCGATCTTATGGATTGCGCGATAGCCATCAAGGTCTGTTACGTCGACCTCGTTCGGTGCGATACGGACCACTGGACCGTAGATTTTGTGTAGGTTGTCGATGTATTGCACCCTTCTGGCCTTGATAACGTGAACCTTGAGCGGCAGAGCTGTGAACTTGGCAAGCCAAGGGCCCGGGACGGAGGCCAACGGGGTGAAATAGGCCGCGTAAACTGTCTGCAACACCATAAGCGATGGATCTGACAAACAATAAACGCCAGTTACCAACCTTGACCAACCAAAGTAACAAAAGGAGGAGCAGAGGCCATATCGTAATGGCTAGAGTGCCTGAGTCGCCAAACATGATGGTCCGATGTGCTAGATCACGAATAGTGGCCTGCATTTCGGTGACTCTCTGGATGTCTTGCAAGCGACATTGGCTGTAAGGTTCGAAAGCGAAGGATATATATAGGAAAAGGTGGAGCTCTATCCGATTCAGTCGAAGCTCGCCAAGGTATTGAAGTTCCCATGACTGGCTAGTGTGCTGTGCGTCAGGGACTTGACGGTGGGAGTGGGAAATTCTGAGTGGGTGGGAAGTGTTCAATGAGTGGGAAGGCGGGAAGCACTATAAACCGAATTTCCTCTTAGCTACCACATCGAAGCAGCTCGACACTATTGCGGCCGAGCCATATCGGTGGGCAGGGAGTAGGGGAGGCTTACCGTAGCCGTTCTTCAAGTCTGTGTTTGTATAATTGCACAAGAGTACTGCGGTTGTAAACATTTCGACACTTCCCGTGCAGCTTGAAATCCATTTCTCTTTTCCGTCGGACTATTTTGATCTCTGCTCAATGACCCGCGTCAAAAGGATATGTCGTTGTTGATCCTTCCAGTTCGGGTCCTCCATCTCTGGTCAACATTTGTCGATTTGGCTGAGATCCATGCGATCAAGCACTCAAATGGCCGGAATTACACAATGGCTACCTTCTTCAGGCACAATTGCCAGAGATGAAGACCTGTAAAAGTTCCCCAAGTCTCCGCGATATTCCACTGGTTTGAAGTCGGTATAGTGTGGATTCAAGAACACAGAGTATATCGGCCTTTATTTCAACTGGATTGCCTGCGAGAAATCTCTGAAGATCTGAAATTACTTTATCGATGACAAGATGTGGCGGCGACATATGAGTTCCGGACTCATGCAAAAATCGGATTTCCGGGAGCTCCTTCAGATACGATACGCACTCGTCATCAGACAAGTTTTTCGAATCGGCGGTATCTGGACTTCTAGGTAGATATAGCATGTAACAGTACCAACATAGAGCAGCGGAGAAGAGGATTCGGGGAGTATGCATGGCAGTAGCAGAGTCTACCGTCGTTGATCGCAGCAGATTCTGCAGACACAAAGCATGAAGGAGGCATCTTTTGGATTCTGGAGACGAAATCCAAGATCTCACATAGTCCCTTACGTTGGGGGAAATATCACTTCCCTCTCGTCCAACGGCAATCTCCAGGAGGTTAAGATCTGTCGATAGGATCATGAAGATGTAATGCCATAGTGGTCTCAAGCAGAATGGAAGCTCGCTTTGCCTCAGGCTCCGACAATCACCATATTGGCAACAGTTCTTGCTTGAAGCGTACCAGTTCACGAGTTCAATTTCAAAGTCGAGGATACGCTGCGCCGAGAGGAGTTTAAGATGCCGGCACTCAACGATGGTAGCACTTACACCGGCAAGAGCTACCCATGAACGCAAGCCATGTTCATTCGATTTCTCAATCGTGATTGTCGAAGACTCACCGGCCGTGGCAGGAGAAGGTGTTGTTTGGACCTGTCGCCTTCTCTGATATTCTCTATATCTTGTTGCCCACACTGTCGCTGTTGGTGCATGAAATAACTCTGCAGGAGCCAGGGTAGGTAGCGGTTGTGCGCTGTGGCGAAATATAGGTTCATGGTGGAAGAGCGCAGCAAGCTCTGCATCGTGAACGTAAATGATGGCTGCTGCCCTGATTGCTTCGTCAGTGCTGTCAGAGAGCAATCATACGCCAAAACCTAAAGTTCACCTTTTCATCTCCTCCCCCCTGGCCCACTGTTTCCATACCTTTTCAAGGTCATCCCTGGTAAGGTGCTCTGGCAACTCCAGATCGGAAGCCTCTGTGAACAATCTAGCATGCCGGCCAAGCTGCTTTCTTGTCAGTGTATGCCATCGTTTGCATGAATTTTCCATACCGAAATGATGGTCCCATGGTACCCATCTGCAATCACTCGGTGCGCACGGTCTTGTGATAGCAGTGCGAAGGTCGCGCCGATGACGGATCCTTTGATGTTGTCTCTCTCCAAGTGTGGTCGTTCCAACAGCATCCTCTCCCATGATCCTGCATTTCCAACTTTGAGGACACGCTCAAAAAGCATTGTTCCCAGACGCAAGGCCTTATCAGATGGCATCGTTGACGCGCCCGCAGAACACATTGTCAAGACAAGTAAGATGTTGCCAGCGCTGGGCTTGAATGTTGGGCCGTGGATAAGGGGTACCGCAACATTGAATCTTGTGAAAAACAAACGCATGCAGAGATTCTAGGCCTTCGTTAGAAGTTGCAAGGTAGATATTGCAAGACAACATTACCAGGATATCAATAGATGGTAGGGGTTCATTGCGCAACGGTGGACGAAGGCCTTCGGTCAATTGATTATGATATAGCTCATCGATATCTCTCCCCCTGGCAGCAGATGGCGGTTTTCCGGTATCGTCGGGGTCGTAATCAAGGTCGACGAGTGCACTTCGTGTCTGCACATGCCACATACGTCGGAGGTCCAAAACCTTTGGAGCTAGGTTGCCGTCTTTAGTTGAGTTTGTAGCTGCAGGTCGCTGATATATTAGGTCAGATGAGATTCGGTTTGCGCCAAATAAGAGGTCGTCGCCTGACAGATTGATGAAATCTTCGTCTAGGAGCCAATTTGAAGCATCGAATTGTACAAGGGCGTCAGCGAAAGTAGCACCGTCCATCATACTCTCGTCGAGCCCGGCGTCGTTTTCCGAAGCGAGGATACTACGATTCCAGCTGGCTTCAATGGATTCTGCCACTGTTGACGTAAAACCCACGTCCTGATCGGAAAAATCGCTGGAGTCTTGGTTCCGCGAAGGAGTCCCAACGCTCAAGAGCGGTGCCTTCGCTTTCTCTCCATGCAGAGTCTCGTGCTGTAGAGTGGAGATTGTGGCAGTCGTGCCATGGCCAGGGCTGAAGCGCAGAGTGCCGTCCAGATGTTCTGATCCTGCTGGAGATCCGGAAGGTAGGTGGTTGCTATACTCCCGAGACGCTGAGTGTTCCGTGATGAAGGACGAGCTCTCTCTGTCAATGATGTTTAGGTCATTTATGAGGTCGGCAGAGGAGATTGCTTCGTTGTTTCGTCTCGCATTGTGAATCTTGATATGGCGTAGGAGAGTATCACTACGCTCGTTAGATGCAAGAGCCGTCAATGCAAGCGTGCACGCACCGGCGTGGGTAAAACTTTTTACACACTCGGCACCCAAAAGGCTTCTCATTCGTATGGGACCTCAGATGACGCTCATAATGATCATTCTTCGTGAATTCTCTTGAGCAGTATGGGCATTTGCGCGTCTTCCCGCCCGTCGGGGCAACCGATGCATGCATCCTTGAAGATAAATCCGCAGGTCTAGATGGATGGGAAAGATTTACGATGTCAGTGATATGATTGGAACGCTCCCAAGAAACAATCGAGACTATCGCGCACGACAATCGTCGCAATACGAGCAAATGAAGAGATGTTTGGCCGCGGGAAATTACGGAATGATACATCTAGGGTCATCGGGTTCTAACATAGAATCGATATTGGTTTCCCTGCAGTATGAAGGGCCTGGCCGAAAGGAGCAAGTACAGTATTGTGCGCTACAAGGGAGCCCCGACCGCATCCCCAGCTCTAGCCTGATCTGTTGAACCTCCTTTGCGGGCCTTTGATGTAGTCCTGATTGGGATATCTCCATGGCGGGGGAAGGGAACGAGCTTGACGAGAAGTGCGGGCCAAATGTGGGAAACCGAGAAGGTTGGAAAGTCGAATGCAACAATGTGACTGTGGGAGAACGCTTTCATCAGATCATTCCGAGATCTCTCCTACATGATGGCTACGGAAAACAAAACCGAACTTCCCACAAGCCTTGTGCAAAGACTCAGTCGTGAGTTTGAGGAAATGAAGATGATTTCCAGTTCCGAATTTGCCTGCATCCTCGCTTTCTGGTTGTTGGTTACATTTCAGGAAAACACTCGACTTCTTGATTTCCATCTTATTTCCATACTCTTATTTTCTTTCAAAGGTACTTCCGACATGTATCGACAACGTATTTGGCGAAAGCCTCGGGATGAGAGACATATGGGAAATGACTCCCCGGGAGAATGCCAATGTGTATGCCTTCCCTGCCTGCTATGACGAAATTCTCCCAGAACGCCTCGGACGGAGTAGACGCTCCCACGGTCCAGTCTATCGGTCTTTTATGGAGGTCTTCACTTGCCGTGGGTGCTGATGGGGGTATGGTGCGAGGATATCCAGCTGTCCAACGAGGGTAATTGATGTGAAGCCTGGCGTGGACTTCCGGGCCTAGAGCATCCCAAGCCTCGACACCGCCAGAAAAGAACCTAGTGACGGCTGCCATTTTATCCGCGATCTCAGCAGGGTTGAGATCGTTGATGCCATGAAGCTTTTCGGGGTTCGTCATTGGAAGTTCGTGCGCCATCGCATTGCGCACACGTTCTGGGAAAGCTGCACAGAGTGCAAGCACTGTGGTTGCGCCCGAGCTACAACCCCAGACCGAGGAATCCTTGATGCCCAGGTGTTCCAGAAGAGTATCGACATAGGTAGCTAGCTTATGGCCTGTCACATCCTTGTACGTTTCGGGCGGTGCCTCCGATGACCTTGACATTCCAGGCATGTCGAATGTTGTTACGCGGAAGCCATTGCTGGCTATGATTGACATGGGCTTGTCGAACATTTGGCACTCACCCAAGCCATCTGGAACTAACACGATATCAGGCCCAGAGCCTTGTTGCTCGTAGTACCATTTGATGCCGTCCTTGGTCTCAGTTGTCGATCTTATGCGGGCAGAGACCATGATGACGGTCGATGTTCAGCCACTCTCGAGGTAAAGTACAGGCTGGATGCATCTCAACAACGTGCTGTACACAATTTATATATACCCAGGCATTTTAACACGTATGTATGCATACATCTCGATTCAAACCACCTCAGACTAATTGCGTGGGAAGGTGGATAATACTGCAGCGGTAGTTTCCCGTCCGTCCCGCCATCCCACCTTCCCACCTCCCGAACTTATACTGACATACAAGCAAACAAAGACGTGACCGGATCAATCGTTTGGTGCCAAAAAGTACTCGGTGCCAATGCTTCCTAGTTGGGCCCATGCTGTTTCAAGCGCCTTGACTGCTTATGCCCCATTTTTGCATCCCTCATAACAAGGTCTGCATGCGGGCGTGGATCCCAAGCTCACTCACTTAGCATTCCGACGGCATATCCCATCTTCAGTAAGAGGTTACTCGCACATCCATAAGATCCGAATTTGGCCTAGGGGGCAGCACCAGGCTGCGGGTGAGGCTGTCGTGTGCAGGGAATAGATCATGTTCTCGTTCCTCTGCGCTAGATACATGGCGCAGTGGCCGTAGTTGATGCTCCCACTCGTGATGGTAAGGTACCATTAACATACGTACACACAATAATGGCGAACCAAGCGAATAAGCAACTTGCTCCTTCTCATTGTCACTGGCGAAGAGTACGAGGCACTCATGTTTCTCTTGCACCCGTTGACATATCGTATATTTTTCAACTCCTTCCTATAGCGTTCGATGCGCAAAAGTGTGAAGAACGAAGAGGTTCAAGTTGACGAACTTGCCCGTTTGCAAAGAGTTATCGAGCATATTGAAGCAGGAGGACCTAGATCGAGGGAACCGCAGATGTAGTAGAGTACTTGTGAACGATGTATTGCAAGGTCGGAGTGGTGAGGCGCGGACGGTTCAACCAAGTCTTGGCGCCGAGACGAGGCTGATCTCCCCGAGTCGATTGGCCCGAAAGAGAAAGTTGCTAAGCTGCGTCCCGGGACGACTTTGACCTTTTTATTTAGCAAAACCACCACGACTGGCGTTCAAGCGCAATCTAGATCTTCGTATTCGTGCTCTACAGTCTTTCTAAGCTTCTTGAAAGATATTGAACCAGGATCTCCAACCTCCCAGCGACCTTCCCGAAACGATCGTCTGCATACGAATTACAAAGTCTAAATTTCCCTGCAACAGCCCACGACGCATTCGGGTCTGAGCCCACGACTCCTCGATCCTCAGCTTCCGGGGCTTTCCAAAGACGGAACATATAAACGATGTCTTCGATAAAATATCGACATCTGTCGAGGAACTCTGCCCACCGACGGGCCCTCCTCCGCAACCTCGTCACATCTTTGATCGCAAATGAATCAATATCCACGACTTACGCCAAAGCAAAAGAGGCACAACGACTGGCCGAAAAGATGATCACCCTGGGGAAGAAGAACACAAATGCTGCCCGTCAAAGGGCCAAGTCTATATTTTTTGTACGTTTTCAAACTGGTCCAGGCATGACTGCTGCAAGCGGTCACATGCATAACACACAAGACAAGTACTAATGTGGTCATCGGGTGCTGCAGGAACCAGATCGACACATGGAGAAACTTTTCGACACCCTGCGCAAACGTTACGAACACAGACCCGGTGGTTACACGCGCCTCTTGCGCCAGGAACCCGTCCGCGAAGACCAGGCCCCGTCGGCCATTCTGAGTCTCATCGACGGACCTAGAGATATGCGGTTCAGTATGACCGCCAAAGCCATCGTGAGACAACGGAAAGAGAACCTGCCGATGCACGAACTCACGGCGGTCAACATTCGTAAAGTCACGAGGTTCCGAGACGGAGGTGAAGAGGCGCTCGAAGAGGAGATCAAAAAGTTGGAAACCGCCATAGAGGACCAGAGTCTGGAGGAAAAAGAAGCCTTCGAAGAAGACGGCACCACCTACGAGTGGGTGAGGGGCGAGAAGAACAGACGCACGGGTGTGAGAGGGGAAGAGAAAAAGGGTCCCGGGAGGCTGAAGAGACAACCTGTCGGGGCGGACAAGATTGTTTGAATTTAGACTGGACAAGATTGGACCTGGAAAAGAGGTCATGTATATTGATTGTACCATCAATTCGAAGAGCGATGTCAATAAGATTACGTTGCTTTGGTCAATTATTTTTGAAGCCAAAACATCAACTCGTGGCGATCTGCTCACAGTAAATTCCAAGCATTTCTCCAGCGTCCGGAGCACCACGTTCCGAGAAGCAGGAAAATAAGAACGGTGTCATGATCATGCATCATGTATGAATGAACACTTCGTCTGACTAGTGATACGGCATCGTCGTACACCTGGGAACCATCCTCAGATATGGGCTTCCATCAGAATAGCACTGGCCTCCCTCTGCGGCCATCACAGCTGCAGATCCTCGTCGTGATACTGCTCCCTAACCACTCTATAGAGATAACCCGTGCTCACGACCGCGGGGACCTGGTTGGTGACGAACAAATCAACGTCGCCCGCTTCGACATAATCGTACAATGGATTCCTCACGCCGACGTCTAGTCCCGAGTGTAGCTCGCCGTCCTGCAAGGGGACGACCTTTCCGGGGTCGCCGTACTCGATCAGCGAGTGAGGGTCATAAGGGTACGTCGGCGACAGCTTGTGGGTGGCGGCCAGGACGACGACGGGGACACGGTGGAAACGGGCGGCTTTGATGACGGCTTTAGACCCAGCCGCCGCAAACAGAGAGCCGTTCGCCAGGACGGCGTGCGTGTCGAGAATCACCTTGGTGGCGCGGGACATGACGGCGAAGATGGCAGAGTCCGGGACCAAGACCACCGAGATCCCGGCCGCCGTCAAGGGTTTCGAGAAGGACTCGTTGGGCAGCATATCGTCGTCCTCGGTGCCGTCCTGGCCGCCGGTCAGGAGGGCGTGCGTCTTGTGGTAGTTGTTCGGGTAGGCTTCGGCGTGTATGACGGTGAACTTGCGTTTCGAGGCGGCACGAAGGAGGAATCTCTGGACAGTGACGGAGGAGGAGTAGGTGAAGATGGTCTCGTGGGGGTGGATCTGTTCGAGGGCCGCAGAGGCGATCTCGTCGTCGGACCCGCTGATCTCGTCGATGATCTCTTTGATGCCCTTGATGACTTCTTGCCGGAGGTTCGACAAGGTCCCGGACACGCTCATTCGGGGCGTGACGTTGCCACTGCCTTGAATCGGGGACTCGACGCCTGACGCTCGCATGGTCGGGTGGGAGATGATGCTGAACATGGACGTGACGGGGCGAGCACCGCCCGGGGCGCCTGTGTGAGAGGAGAGGAGCGGAGGGCGGGACGACATGCCTCGTTGTGGTGACGGGCTGGCGGTGGAGGAAGCGCTGGTGGCTGCGAACTGATGCGACAAGTGTGTTCGTTCTATGGGCGTAGGAGGGTCGAGACCTGCATCGCTCTCTGCGCTTCCCCCATCGCCGCCGGCTGCCGCATCGTCTTCATCTTCTTCTCGGATTATACCCAGGACTCTCCGGACGATGTTTCCAACAGACGGCTCATGCGGCGCAGCGTTCATCAACTTTTTGCCAACCTCGGTGACCCTCTGTATCAGTCTTTCGGAATCGGCTTGCTTGGTGAGTTCGACTGTGCGAAGGAGAAGGAGGGTGGTTGCGACGGCGCATCGTTTCGAGCCTTTGATCTGTCGTCGCTTGAAAAGACTGGGGGCAGAATTAGCGAGATCTCGAGGAAGGATGCCAAAAGAATATAAAGTGCAAGACTCACGAGACAAGGTATGTTACGGAAGAGTCGATGGGTTCAGTAGATAGAATTCTTTGAAAAGTACCAAAGCCGGGAGTCAGAGGTGCTCCTGAAGGGGCCATGATGGCAGCCCTTGATATGTGGGCGTGGGAATATCAACGAGGCGGTCGTAGTCAGTTGTGGGATATTTATTTGCAGTCCTGTCGTGTGGTTGGATTTGAGGCTTCCTCGGCGTGTTGGAAACGTCGAATTATTTGCGACAAGTCTGGCTCGAATGATGCGTTTGTTTGTTGTAGTAGTGGTGGTATGTAAATTGTATGGTCGTCACTCGTGTACAGTGTCTCACCAAAAAAATGTTATAGAGAAATACTCCGGAATATGACTCGTATTCGAAAATGCGGGTCTCTCTCTCTCTCTCTCTTCCTTTTCGGCATCTTGAGAAACAGCATCATCCGACGAGCTGCTCACGATCTTCTCTCCATCTCCATACGGAACGATTCCAGCCACCAAAAACATCCTCCTCATCCTCCCCCACCACCACAACTGCTTCTGGTTCTTCTGTTTCATCCTACCAGCATTATCCTTGTCATCTTCTTCCACCACCCTTGATCCAATTACTTTGTATCTGGCCTTCTGGCGACTCTCGGTTCATTGTTCACGACACCCCGACTATGTGATTTCTCAAGCAACACTTATTTCGCGTCGTTATTCCGCTCGAATCGACCCTCCCACCTCCCCACCTTCGTTTTCCGCTGTACTTTGACCTCCGACATGCCCTTGTCATAACATCATTTTCCAATTGTCAACCGAGTGCTTAAAGAGGTATATTCTGCCAGGTACCTGCGCTCTCTCTCCGACCGGTCACCCGTCTGCGCGACATCCGCGCTGGAGGATGAACTCACTCAACCTCATCTCATCCCGGGTCATCGGACAAAGCCCAACACCCACACGTCCTCGTTCGAGATCCCAAGGCGAGCCGCTCAAGAGAGGTTACGGTGAAGATCATCATAGGGGAAGATCATACAGCGACGACCGTACAGCTCAGATCAAACACGAGAGCGATGGTGAACTGTCGGACATCCTGGGTGCGTCACCCTCTGCGGACGATGAGGATGTTCCAATTAAGGACGACGAGGAGCAGGAGCCGCTGCTAGGCCATGACGAAAAGGCAGCTTTGGCAAACGAATCCCATGGCTGGCGGGCATTCGTGAAGAGACTGACAGACGCTATAACTGCTATCCTGACTGCCATTGGAGCCCCCATTGTCTATGTCGCCAGATACCTGAGAGACCCAGATGGCAAGCTTTCCCCGGCACCACGATGGCGGCGACGAGATCGAATCTCCAGTAGCACTACAGCTGGAGCCAATGGTCTTGCCGGTGGTACCCATGATAGCACCTGGAGCTTGGAGAAGCCCACGCACCGCGCACTGCAGGATACCAAACTACGACACTCTTACTCGTCCGACTCGATGAACACCACGTCGGATTCGGACTCTGAGCTCCGGAAGGCCGAGAAAGCTTCGCGGAAGATCAAACCGAAGAGGGAGAAGAGCGGACGCGAGGAGTCAGAAACACGGAGATCGTCTATTCGTATCAAGGAACAGACCGACCCTGCCTTGAAGCGACGCAGGCAAAAGAAAGCTGCAAGTCCACTGGGTGACAACGGCACTTTGACTGTCGACAGCATCAAGTCACCAACTTCTCCTTCCCCATCACTTAAGATAACGCGATACCCGCATGCGCCACATCCACCAAGACCTCTCATCCCGCGAAGGCAACCCTCATATGCCAACCTTGTTCCCCGTCCACCTACCCGTGGTTCGGCACCATTACAGCAAAAGACGTTGATTCTAGATCTCGATGAAACACTCATCCATTCTCTGGCTAAGGGCGGTCGCATGTCTTCTGGTCATATGGTCGAAGTGAAGTTGAACGTGCCTGTTGCTCTCAGTTCACCCCAGCCTGGCCAGGTCGCCTCGGTTCTGGGACCACAACATCCCATCCTGTATTACGTGCACAAACGACCCCATTGTGACGAGTTCCTCCGCAAAATCTCCAAGTGGTACAAGCTCGTCGTCTTTACTGCTTCGGTCCAGGAATATGCAGATCCCGTCATTGACTGGCTAGAGCAAGAGCGTAAATATTTTGTCGGGCGGTATTATCGACAGCATTGTACTTTCAGAAACGGAGCTTACATCAAGGACCTGAGCAGCATCGAGCCAGATTTGAGCAAGGTGATGATTCTGGATAACAGTCCAGTCAGTTACATTTTCCACGAAGGTGAGTGCGAGGAACGACGAGGAGACTTGATTCCAAAACAAGGAAGCTGACATTGTCCGTGCTAGACAACGCGATACCGATTGAGGGATGGATCAATGATCCGACGGATAATGATTTGCTCCATTTGATACCCATGTTAGAGGCTTTGCAGTACGTGACGGATGTGAGGGCTCTGCTAGCCCTTCGACGAGGAGAGGCAGACGCAGCCTCGTAGATTTGTCGTTATGTTGGTATACTCTAGAGGGCTGTAATCACAATGTACTACATCGCATCATCCCCTGCTCCTTGGTCTCGTCTTTCTTGTGAAACCAACGTGGAAAAGTACCCCATGGAGAACAAAGTACGTTCTCTAGGGACTGACTGCTCACTCATGGTTAGTTCCTATACTCTGTGCGACTTACAGTGCATCACATCATCACTGCATCTACGCCCTGCTCTCTACCCTGCTGAGTCTCTGTACCCCGGTCTCTTTTCCCTTTTCTGGCGGCCCGGCCAGCAGCATCCTGCATTCTGAGCCTCATGGAGAGCATTCGTATCTCTCTTCTCATTGGGGAGTGAGTTGGCTAGACCTCGTGTTGTTCTCCGTTGGGCGCATCCGATACCCGGACCAGACCATGTTTAGCCCTGATCGCTCCGGACTCAGCGGGCATTGATACTCCATACTCCAGACTTGGGTCTCCAATAAGTGACAAAGACGCCGACAATCATTGCTGTGTCTGTCATACTCAGGTCTGCAGCCCGCTAAACCGCCGTCCCTCATGAGACCCTTTCATTCTAATTCGCCGCGCCTTTTGATTCCCTGCATAATAAGCAGTTTGTGTGCATCCCGGCGATAGTCCATTATGGAGATTCGAGTCTCTCTTTCTGTTTTTATGTTCTCGTTTTTTGGTTGTCCACTCTTCAACGACCTGTTTCTCACTCACGGCCACCTACACGTGTATCGTCATCGTATTCAGTCCTTTACTAAAATACCCTCCGACCGGATCGTTCATTGCCCGGCGACTTTTTCCGTCTTCTCGACTCGATCACAAATGAATGGGCTAGAACGGACATTTACTCGTGGAACATGTCATTGCCCAACCCTGACACTTCCAATGTATCACCAAGAAACGATGTGAATCAATCCCTTGGCGAACCCTCGATAACCTCATCGTCGTCGTCGTCGTCCTTCACTCCCGCAGCCACCACTCCACCTATTCGAAACGACGCCAGGAAATCCTATCTTGACGTCCCTGCATTCCATCCTACCTTCCGACCCTCCCTCGACAGCACCTTCACCGAACTATCCGAGTTATCGTTCCATTCAGAAGAGTTACGGAACACCCGTCCTCTCATCCGCAGTGTACCTGAAGATGCCACAGCAACCTCGTTCTGGTCCCGCTTCGCCGTCGCCTTGCACAAATTCTACATCTTCAACTATGGCGCCATGCTCGTGATCCTTGCCCAATTCTTTGGCGTGGGAATGAACGTGAGCACCCAACTCCTCGAAACGGCGGGGTCCCATGGCGAGCCCATGCATCCATACCAAATCCTCTTTGTCCGTCAGTCCATTACCGCCGCGTTATGTACGGCGTATGGTCTCTATACCAAGTCCATCCCTGACTTTCCCCTGGGTCCCAGAGACGTGCGGTGGTTGCTCGTGTCACGAGGCTTGTGTGGATTTTTTGGGGTGTTTGGCATGTACTTCAGTCTCTTGTACTTGCCCCTCAGTGAAGCCACGGTCTTGACATTTCTCTCCCCCATACTCAGCTGTTACCTCTGCAGTTTTGTCATTCCAGGAGAGACCTTCACCAAACAGCAGCAGCTCGCTGGCTTTGTCAGCCTGATTGGTGTTATCTTCATTGCCCAGCCAGCCTCGCTGTTTGCATCGAGCACTTCTGACTCGACATCATCACCGTCATCAGGTGGTCCCGGGACCTCGGCGGCGAGAAATTCAACCATGACCCAAGAGCAGCCTGAACAAGGCCCGACCCCACATGAACACTTGCTGGCCATTGCCATTGCAATGGTAGGTGTTCTCGGTTCGACTGGTGCCTTTACCTCCATTCGCGCCATAGGCACACGAGCCCATGCCTTCATCAGCATCAATTACTTTAGTGTCTGGTGCACCATCGTTTCCATGTTCTGTTTGATCGTCTTTCCCGACGTCAAGTTTCGACTGCCAGGTAATTTGATCGAATGGACGTTGCTGATCAGTCTCGGACTGTTTGGCTTCGTGATGCAATTTCTGCTGACGGCCGGCCTTACTTATGGTGGACCGTCATTGCCTTCAGAGGCGTCAGTGCCGCCGCCGCCAGAGCATCATCTTTCCTTTGCCAAGACAGGAGACGTGGAGAATCATGACCCGGACAGGCCTAATGTCCCCCATGAAAGCTTCAGGTTCCAGTCTATCCCCAGGCCGACCGCGGCGGGTTCTGGGACGAGAGCGACGAGTATGGTGTATGTCCAGATGCTTTTCGCGCTGGCGAGCGACAGGGTCTTTTTCAAAATCACACCCACCGCAATGAGTTGGATTGGCAGCGGTCTCATCTTGGCCGGAGCCATCTGGGTCGCCGCGGCACGTGACGAAGAGACGACAACGACATCATCTCACACAGGCGTCGACGATGCTGTGCTCCCCGGGTCGTCTGTAGTGCTTACCGAGAGTACGGGTGGGAAAGAAAACGAAGTCACCGAAGAGGTGGTTGGATTGATGCAGGATCATGACATTCACGAAGCATACGATGATGATGACGATGACGATGAACGTGGGGAGGCGACCCCCAAGGATGGACATGACGACGGTGGAACTGTCGAGGCTTTGGAACTTGACGAGCTACCAACCACCCCAAAGTAGGATCAGACCTGACGGGCTGGTTTGACCATTGGTGTATTTATCCACATCAGGGCAAATTTGGGTGTTGGAGAGAAAGATACTGGTGTGGAAGGGGAGAAAACAGAGGGCTTTGATGTGGAAATCGAACCTGGTCATAGTACGCAACATCATCAACATCATATACGAGCTATATACAAAGAGAGAGAGAGAGTAAGGCCAGGTCACCAGGGGTGGAAATGGAAGAATAAAACAAGGCAGTGGCATAGCGTCGGCGTGGTCCTAATTTGGGAGGACATGGGACCTTCAATACATTATGGATACCAGAAAATCCCAAGAAATTATATACAATACGGATTCTCTAGGTCACGTAGGCAGGAAACTAGCCGTACTCATCTGATCAGCAAACGAGAATGGGATCACCAAACTTCTAGACGTAACGTGCAAATGGTCAAACCAGCTCGTCCCCTTCGGTGAGTTATCTATCCTCTTCACAAACGAGACCAAATCAGACAAAACAAGAAGAAGGGCTCGACTGGAAAAGAAAAATTGTGTGATGAAGTGAATTCTTTATCTCTTTTTTTGCGCCGAGCTCGTTCTTTTGCACTTCCCATTCTTCCCTTTGACCATCCGGTTGGTGGTGGTAGTGGTGGCAGTGGCTCCTCTTGGGAAAACCAAATCCTTATTCCCCGACCCTTTCCAGTCCCATGCGATGATGACGACGACGACGACGACGACGACGACAATGATGATGATGCCATGCAATCAATTCCCACTTTGGAGAGAAACCCACTCAAGTTAACCATGGGGGGTATTGTATTTGTGTTGGGTTTGCAACTAACACAATGATACCTTAAATTTTTGTTTCAATACGCCTTTTTCCCCTTTTACTCCATACACTTCAAATGCCACCGGTTGGGCCCTTTTCTTTTTCTAATTCTTCTTTTTCTTCGTCGAAAAAAAAGAAAATCCCATGTCCATTCGAGCAGGATACCGCTGATGCGCTGCTGATGCATTTTGCAGCAAGAAAGAAAAAAGGCCGTGACTCATGTGAGAGACGCACCAGCAGGAGCTTTGTTCGCACCGTTCAGAGTCATGGGTCCTCCATTGCTTGCCAGTGTCTCAACGTCGAAAGAAGGAGGGACCTGAGACGGGGGAGGCTTCTTTGGAAGATGAGCAGGTGCACCATACTTCTGCTGCAACGAGTCTTCCTTTGGCATGGGCGAGGCAAAACTGGGTGCGGGTTTGTCGAACCCCCGCGAGGATACGCTACTAGCGCCGGAAACATCGCTGCTGAAAGGTCTCGCGATATTGCTGCCTCGGGTTTGGCTCGATGGTGGTGACGGCTTCTTCCGTCCACCTCGACCACCGGTGCGGCCGGTCGCGGTATTGGGAACGAACGACCGAGTTTGTGGATTGAACAAGGTTCGAGAGTACCCTTGCATAGGATTTTGCATGTTGTATGATGCGTTGGCGTTGTAATTTTGCCCAGCACCTTGACGATATGCGTATGAGGCCCCATTGTTCGTTACTGGGTCGGGCTGATAACCCTGCCAGCCATTCATGTTTGAGCCTGGATTGCCAGATGATGGATAGTAAGAATTTTGAAACTGGTTGTTCATCCAACCCGAAGACTGTTGCATTCCTTGCGGTGATTGTTGCATGTATGGGTTGTTCATCTGTCCCATCATCGTTGGTGGCATACCCTGAGAGTAGCCGGAGGTTGGGGACGAAGAATAGTTCATAAACCCATTTCCAGGAGTCGACTGCACAGACGACCAAGAGTCCGGTGTACTATATTGCTGATTGTTGTTGGGACCATAACCCATACTGTTATATGGCATAGGTGGCTCAAACTGGGGGTAAGATTGGGTTGGTGTAGTACCATAATTCATGCCTGTACCATACGTATTCCCAGCGCCTTGGTATGCATTTGGAAACACCTGATCAGAATACTGAGGCTGGTAATGCTGCTGCATCTGTTGCATGTGCATTGGAGCATAGCTTGGAATGTATGCGGATCGGGCCTCGAAGCTGTCATCCTTTGGAGTCTTTTGCTTACGTGTCTTTCTTCTGCCGCTCGATGAACTAGATCGAGACATGCTGGCCGAATTGTCTCCAGTAGATGTATTTTCGCTCGTCACAGACTCTTGAAAGTCACCAAAGATTCGTTCCCTAGCAGCTTTGTACTGGGCCTCTCGCTCCTCTCGAGTCAACTTGGATTTGTCCTTGTTAGGAGTTTCAGCAGGGGACAAAACACCCTCTTCGCTGTTTGTCTCGACACCAGCTTCCGAGGTGGCTTTGGAGGGCGCGGACGAACTGGCAGGTGTACTACCACCAGCCGATCCTTGACGAGGGCCTAGGCCAGCTCGACGCATAATCTTGACTGCCATGGCGGATGGAGGTTGAGATGGTCCAGCGGGGATTGACTGAGCAAGGACGTGTAATGGAGTTGGCCTGTCATAGTCAGCAATGAAAATCTTGCGGCAATGATGTGCTTACCGAGAGGCTGACGCAGTCTTGAAGACCCTGATGGACGTGCTGTCATCATTTGTGTGATGGGCAAGCGAGTAATAATCCGCAAGCTTGTGTGTCAACAATCGAGCAAATCCGTTTTGGGGAGGCAAATCTAAAAACATGCTCCTACTCATTGTTAGACCATGATATGAGCCTAGGACGGCACACTTACTCAGAATTGGCGAGCAGACCGAGAAATTTTTCCTCCAACTGCAGTAAAGAGAGGCGGTCCTTCGGGCTTGCCAGTGCATCTAGAAGTTTCTCATCTGGCGCAACGGGAAGCGAGGCTGTTCGTTCCTGCACACCAATCTGTTGTGGACCAGTGCCCTCGGAATGGTTTTGCTCGTCGGCTCCTCCTCGTAACATAGGAATGACTGGGAGATCCCCAAATCGTGGAGGATTTGTCAAAGTCAACGTATGGTAACGGCGAGCGGCAATCGTAACCCCTGAGGGCATTGGTCTCTGATTCAGACGTTCATTGTCGCGAGTAAAACTCATTTCTCGGCTTGGTGCGCTCGAAGCTTCATCATCTTCTGCAGCTCTGACACTAGCACTGTCATCTGGACGAATGCTCTCCTTCTCATCCATTGCAAATGTAGTCACCGACGCCATGCTCTTGGTATCGAAACTTTGCTGTTTGATCGAGGAATTGGAGAGTTGCGATTGGTCATCTTCAAGCGACTCTCCACTGTCCGCACTTTGCGACCCAGGTGGTGCAGTAGCAGCTCCTTGGACCAGTGACAACCCCTGAATGGCATTCGTCACGTATTCTGACTGCGTATTTGTGTCAATGGTTGATAGTGGGAGCCCGTCACTTTCCCTCGGCGAGGTTGTGGGTTGCAACGGATTTGGTGGAGCTGAGTTTTGTGTGTTGTCAATATCAGTCGAACGAGGCTTCTTGTCTTCGGTCAAATGGGAATTGGGCATTGGCACTGTGGGTGCACGCATAGCCGCAACCTGAAATGAAAAATTAGAGCGCATTCAGCGACGATAATACTCAGACTGGGAGCTCACCTTTGCAAACGATAATTTCGGCGGACCTGGTCCAACCCGAGAAGACGCCATTTTGTCCAAGGAAATTCGTCACGTCGTGTCCAACAGCCGTGAGGGAAAATTCACCAAGCCGAGGATTGAAAAAGAGTGTAGGTGGCACGAGCGAGAGCAAAAGCTAACGCTGCGATATTGTTGTCCTTTGTTTCACACAATCTCTTGCTCATCGAACGAGCCAACACAGAATAGCCTAAAGGGCGCCATGGATTCCACAATTGCGATGGCTACAGTCAAGGTTCGGGAAGGTTGGTCGACCTGCCAAACTGAGTTTGCAAAGTTCTGTCGGTAAGGTTGTTGGCCGCAGTCAATGTACAGCAATGTACAGACCAATATCAGTGACAATGTTTACACACTGCTTTGGAAAAGCTCGAACAAGGCAAGGCGGAGGACAGGCTAGCAAAGGGCTGACTGCGTTGAGAGGAGTGCAGGTTCGCAGGATGTTTGTCGCCAATCGTACTTTGAAGGAGAGGTTTGTCTGAAGTCTGCATTCAACACTGTCGGCTTCCTTACTCCTGCTCAAGTCATCCTTGAAGGGAAGACAACATTTGAGGGAGATGAGTGAAGTGAGGCGCAGGTCAAGGCAGCAAAAGCGCGAGGAGATGAATGCACTGAGGTTTCCAAAAATGCCAAGGTGTGGTTACATAATCTGGTGGAAGTTGATGCCGCTTTGTGCACCTGGACTCTGCGCTCTCTACAGCGAAGTCCAGACTTGTACCAATAAACAAGTCGCTGCTTTAGATTCCGGAAGCCCAATATCATGTTAGGAAGCCAAAGTCTGCCTGCCTGAAACCATCTCACTATTCAGATATCACACATTCTTGGTGTCGGTAATAAGCTCACCTCTTCCAAGACGCATGAGGTTTTGCACGGACATCAAATTTCCATTACTTCCAGTTGCATTCGTCCTTGTGGCATTCTAAAAATTTTGGACAAAACTCTACTCAGTGTTTCCAGGCTACTACACAGCCAGGCGGGTTAATTTCGATCCTCACGTCGACTTGCTGCTTGGAAGATTAACATCATCTCCAAGCATATCGCAGATTTCCAATCGATGAACAGATATCGCACTATACCTGGCCTAGGCCCCCAAAAGGCCTCGGCATCCACCGTCTGTCAAAAATGTTTGCAAAAAGATAGGTTCTAGTACTCCATCATCATGTTCTTTGGCTGACTATTTATGCACGCCACTACAGCTATGAATGTAAATCGACCGCTCAAGAACGACCATATATCTCTCGGCCTTCGAGAACGCAACAACTGTTCAACCCGAGACTGAAACCAAAACTCACTAATGACAGTCCGAATGATCTTCTGAATAGGTATTCTGGTATCATCCTTATCGATACTGCAGGAGTACTAACCGTTATCAGCAAAGGCGTGGCAGACCAGCAATTAGAGGAGGCAGAAGCCAGTCGCAGAAAAGCAGACGCAACAGAGTCTCATGAACGGGGTCGGTCCATGAGCCCAAAAGCCCAGTCGCTTTCGCGGTCACCCTCGTCAAGCTCAGTCTCAACAATATCAACCGACCGAACTCGCTCCCGATCTCATACACCACCCAGGAAGTCCGATGACAATTATAGGACTAGCCGACGAACAAGTCGTTCACGGTCAAGGACACCTCCACGCAAGCGCAAACATCGGTCGATATCTAGCTCTCGTTCGCAGTCTCAAACACCCCCACCAAAGGCTCCAGGATCACACCGCAAGAGCCGCCGCCATCGTACTATTAGCCCCATTGACCGTGGGCGGCCCCCCAGGACCCGTCGGGGTAGTCATCGTAGTCGAACGGACAGCCCAAGCTTAGACAAGAGTCAAATCACGAAGCACAGAGTGACACTTGGGTCTGAAAATGGTACGAATGATGACCGACGATACGAACGACACGACCGACACGGTGATGATAGATCAAGGGGGAATGCAAGTACGAGATCGTCCAATGCTGGGCCAAGGCAGCACAAGAGGGAGCGGAGTCTTAGCCCCTACAGCAAGAGGCTGGCATTGACTCAGGCGATGAATATGTGATTGCTATCGTTACATTTTTGGAATATCAAGGCTGGACCTCGTGCTGTTAATGTCAAAGAAGTATAACATTGTATGCGTATTGGAAGGGTTTTTGCTTGACGATAGAGGCTACGTTGTAGGTCTAATTGACCCTTCGCCTGTTCCACGCAATAGATGCTCTATTCACTTGTGGAATGCTCTCCCTTCTTGCGTCATATGCACTGTGAATCGTTCTTGATCATGACGCTCCTGCATCTCTGGCCGTGCGGTATACTGACCAACTCTGAGAAAGTAGTACAGTCGAGAATAGCCTGCCACGTAATCCGTGCGAGGACCATGTAGGCGCGTTATCCTGCTGCAGTGCACCAGATGTGAATGCTGCCATTCTATTGAACCATCGACACCTCCCCTCCATGTGGTGGATCCGAAGAGTCAAAGGGCACCATCCCGCTTCGATCTTGCAAACTACTAGACGCGGTATGTTCCACGACCTCAGGTGAACCAGGTGTCGCAACCGTGACCGCGACCGCGATTCTGACGTACTGAACGCCAAGTACACACTTGCACAGTCCTAGGATGTGGTTTGTAAGGTGAAAGTGGCTTCCGTGGTCTGGCCTTCCTCCTGTGCCTGCGAAGTGTGCGATAAAACGTTGAGCTCAGCGATGATGGCGATATGCGGTCCGAGCCAGAACTCGGCTAACAAGGTTGCCTGTCAATTCTATTGTCGCCGGCGGGCTTGCTTTGAATGGCGGGGCTCTGGCTCAAGAGATGTCGTCCTCTTCTTCTTCGAGGGCAGCCTCTTTCTCCTCTTCTTGCTCGCGCAGGTGGATACCTTCGACCAAGGTGTTGCCCTCGATGCCGACCTCTTCTCCTTGATAGCCATTTTCTGCCTCCGCCGGTGCCTTGCCTTTGTCCAGGGCCTCCTTCTTCGCGCCTTCGATTCTCTGTCTGACCAGTCTTGCAATCGCATTTTGTGTCTGGACGTCCAGGATCTTCATTTTCTCTGCCAAGTCCCTCTTCAAATCCCAATTCGGCTTCTTCGGCTGTAGTTTGAACAGGTCGATGCCTTTCTCTGCCTCTGCCTCGTCCTGCGCGGCTTGCTCGGCCGTCGCGGCCGCAATGCGATCGGCCTGCTGTTCCAACGTCTCGACATTCGCTATGGGAACATTCTCGAAACCGAGCTTGGCATTTTTCGAGGCTATATCGTAATTCCTGCCAGAGAGATATTTATCTGTGGACGTCGATGTCGACTGATCATTCTCTTGCTTTTCATCTGGCGTAGCGTTTCCCGTGGATCCAGAGTCGGGTTGCTTGCGCTTGAGCGAAGCGAGTTTGGCGAGTCTAGCCTTTCGATCGACTGCCGCAGCATCTAGACTAGTATGAGTTGCGGACATGGTTTGGGTAAAGTAGACGTTCGCATCGACGGTGTGGTAGAGAAATTTGAAAAAGGTACTCCGTAAATGGTGCATCAGAAAGAATACTCGCGGGCCATGAGAGTATGGTAGAACTTCGGGTATTTGTGCCTGCTCTCAAAACTTCATGGGCGATGGTCCTCTTTTGAATCTCACTGCGTTCATTACATCCCTTAAGGGCTTCAAAGTCTCGTTCAAACACCTGAATGCCAGTCAGGTCACTAGGCTCCTTCTTTCAATGCTACCGCTTTAGGAAACCGAAGTGCCCGTCTCGCCCGGCCATCGCCTGCCGATATTTGACAGGGTTTCCGACCAGCCATGGGAGCAGGCATGAGACTTCCTCGCCGCAATCATCTCTAAACACAACGTCACCTCCTTCACTCGCCCCTCGATCTTCGCAAACTGTCGCTTTTCGTCCCATAAATGCGCAGCCGCAAGATAGTCTTGGCCCGCAACATTGGAAGTCTCAAGATATCGAGGGCTTTAGTGGTCGCGGAGTACCGCAGGATGGACGAGGGGCAGATGAAGCTATTTTCTGGGGACCTGGTTGCTTCTGGCATGAAGGTACACATGTCAGAAGACCCAAGCCAAAGAAATTCGAGGGCACATGGCGAAAGCTGTACAAACGCTTGGTCCTCTCATTCAACAATGACCTCGAGAGAGCACGACGGAGTGTAGAACGCCACCGACAGACCGCTATATCCTTTGTGCGTTATGACGACGTCGAGAAGTTGCGTGTCGCTTGGCTGGACATGCCTAGAGTCTCCAGGCGTAAGATGTTGCCATGTGTCTTAATTGGTTCGCTCGTCGACTCTGCACGGAAGACTCTTCTGATGCTGACAATGCTGCCTGTGCTTCCGCGAGACTGGCGAATGCGCTGCGAATGCCTGGCTTACCTTGATATGGTCCATCGGGAAGAGATCGATGCAAACCCGGATTTGCAAGCCTTATTCTCGAAACAGATCGACCGCATTTCCCGAGCCGAGACGTGGCCAAAATTGGCCGAAATGCCTCTTCCCTTCCTTACTCTTCTCCTCCGTCATAATACCACGCGTCGCTGCGAAGACATTATCGATGGCGTTTTTGCAGCAACGAAATCCGTCACGGTGCCGACTCTCCTGGGTATGGTTGATCACTACATACGAACAGGAAATGCGGAGCAGGCAGTCGAACTGCTCTTTCTGATCCCAGTTGAGCAACATGAAGAATATCAGCAGAGAATCCTCGATCGCGTCGCAAAGGTAATCCTGATCGACACGATAGTAGAAACAGAAGGAGTGCACAACTTCCAATGGATCCCGAAACTCATGCAACTTGGTATCACAATAAACGCCAAGGTTCATAACTTCATAATCGAGAGAGCCATCGCGCTCGGCCGACCAAATGTTGCTTGGGAATTGTATCGCTTCATGGAGCGTGAGAAGATTGACGTTGATGCACGACGACATTTGGTTCTGCTACGGGATGGATTCGAAAACAACGAACGTGATAAGATCGACACAATCATGTCGGCAATCCACGAGCGGCCGGACTTGTTTGACGACCCGTACTTGGTATCGTATATGATGCACATCATCAGGGTCATTTGTCGCGGCGAACGCAAACTGTCCACGGAGAGCTCGATAAATCACGTCCTCGCAGTCTACAATAGGGCCTACAGCCGAGAGTCCTTGGTCGGGCTTGGGCTCGTTGAAGCTGTTCAAGAACTCCACGTCTCAGACCGGCAACTTCTCCAGCCAAAACCGGGGTTATTGGCCTTTGCCATATGGGCAATCACGCTTTGTCAAACTGACGAGCGGCAAGTCTCGCGATTGTGGCACTGGATCTTGCATATGATCAAGCAGGGCGATGCGCTTCTTCTTGAAGCAGCCAAGCATGACGTCTTGTACAATGGTTTCGTCCACTTTTACTGTGCTCATCCGTCCACTCTCAGCAATGCCTTTGGTGTAGTGCACGAGATGGTTAACCTTGGGCACTGTTCCCCTTCCCAACGCACCTGGAGTGAGCTTCTGTACGGCACTCTCCGCTATGGCCAAGAAGACATGGCTCGACATATCTGGCGCGATATGCTAACAGATGATATGCGCTCTAACAAGCTTTCTTGGGAATTTCTGCTTACCAGATTCGAGCAATCCGCGTTCGTGCAGGAGATGATCCAAGATACGATCGAGGACAGTGATGGGGCGTATATAGGGTCCAGCCATGGTCTGATAAAAAAGGATGACTTGTTCACGCCTAGATCTGGTAGCACCTGACTTTGGAGTTATCGGACATAGTGGAATGGACTGCATGATGGATTGGTTGCTAGATGCATCCATTAGCGGCCACTTTCTAGGTGCTGAGATCTATGTATAGTATTCCTTTGTTTCGGATGGAGGTTCATGTTAGAGTAATGACGGACCAAAGCTCTTATTGAGTTCTCCTTCACCTCGTTTCTGAATCTTTCGACTCTTGTCCAGGAATGGCGCACATGGCTCGACAGAACCTCTGTATCTGGACTGTATACCCCGGAGTATCACATCTTCGTCCTCCTCGTGTGACCTCCTCGTGTCCTTACGAGGTGCCACCTCCGGAGATCTGAAGTACGGATAAACCGCCCAGACTTACATAATGTTGGCGGCTAGAATCCGTCATCCCCAACCAATTACATCGAAGTACGGAGGACATGGCTGGGCATCACCGTAACAAACCTGGTCGCCCCCACCATCCCCCGTCGCTACTTCTTCTGCTATTAATCTTATTAATTCTGGAGTTCTCGACCGCTCGTGCCACCACCATCATCATCACCACAGCGTTCATATGTTGTGCCTTTTTTGCCCATAATTATACACTCGCATTTCGTCTTGTCCACCCACTGATACACTGCGATTCTCTGTGTAACTGTCGTTTTGTACCTTTTCGCCGCAAAACATCCACTCTCTGAGGTGTGTTTTGACGTGTTTATTCCGCGAGGCTGAGAAAGAGAGAGAGAGAGAGGGTGTGTGTGTGTGTGTCGCTCTTTCCCACCACAATCATTTCGTTCCTTCTTTCTCGTTGGCCCCCAGCAACCAACCTACCAAGCACGACCGGATACAGCAGAGTACAGTTAAAAGGCCCAATCCGCCTGGTAGCAGCAACAAGAGAACTCTGCAGTCAAATCATCCCATCGTGACACCGCGCGTCGGATCTCGAGGGGGGTGGATTCGAGCTGAGATGGGGCCTTATCACGGTGTGTCTGAGTTTTACAAGACGTTCCCATGAGAGTCTGGTCGGGAGTCGGCATGTGAGTTCTTTTCCCTTGTCCTTCTTTGTTTTGTTCCGTCTTTCTTCAATGATGAGTCTATGGTAAAAGGTCTGATTGGAAGTGGCCTTTGTCCATCTCTCTTGTGATTGCTGCGTTCAAGGTTGCCCTTTTGTCGGAAGGAAAACTGGTGGCTCACAGATGGCTTCATCGTCGTGTACCGCCACCACTTTGTCAGCTTCCTCCGGTACAGCAGTGTTCAGGAATGGCAGGGCACTCACAGTATTCCGCTCCTGCCTCGTCTGATACTCTGTGCACATCGAACCCTTGCTCTCAACACCACAAAAATGGGGCTGGCCTTCTGGTCTTTATGACTGCTCAAGCCAATGGCAGTGGTGTACATTCTGGAACTCGTTCCATTCACCATGGAGGCCTGGTATTGTTGGTTGGTCGGCGGCGCAAAGTGTGAATGTGCCTCTGTGGCTACTATGGGCTCTTTGTCTGTATTTAGGACTTGCCTCGGCGCTGTGGCAGCCCAAGCGAGCCAAAGTGAAGACCTGAAGAACTGAAAAGACCTGATGAAGAAACAGACTTGTTTTTCGTTGCATGTCCAAGTTTGTGCATTGTTGACGCTAACGCAAGTGCTCCTGCAGATGCGTCCGCTTCGACTCTCTGTTCGCCCCTTCTCCGCTCACCAGATTGCCCGGACTCGACGCCAATCTTGTATGTCCTAATGAACGTCTTCAAGTTCCCAATCAACTGGACCGATTCGCAAGGCTATCTTGATCCCGATAGCTTGCGAATCCAATGCTTAATCGACGCACGGTCCCTGATGGGCAGGCCGCGCCTTCAAGCGAAAATCATGGCATATCTGCTGTCTCTTCTCACAACGCACCGCATTCTATCGCGCATGTCATAATCCTTCCACCACTGAGAAGATCTTCTGGCAATAGCTATACACCCGCCCTAGAAACATTCCAAGCCCCTCACGTGACCGACCACGTACCCAGAAATGAAGATGAGCGTCATAACGAAAATGCGAAGGTCCAGACTGCGGGTGCTGGTTTACCACACCACAGCGACGTTGCATCGTCTTTTCCTCCGACGAACCCCGATTACGCAATGCCCACCCTCCGTTCATCTCATTCATCATCGCCGCCAGCCTTTACCTCTCGACTCCCCAGGAGTCCTCCCTTCAGCCCCCCTCTTGCTACCAATTGCGATGAGGACGGATCTGAGCATTCTATGTCCTCGAACCAGCCTGTTCAAGAGCCGGCCAACCACATTGCCCGCAAGGGCATTCTCTCCGTGCCAGATGGAGGAGTGACACGCTCCTACATGACAGAGACAGCCTCGTCCACTTCGACAACGTCTCGTACTCAAGATGTGTGTCGAGGTTGTCGGAAATCTGGCAATCAGCTTTTGCCACTAATACCATGCAGCAAATGTCGTCGGGGTTTCCACAAAGGATGCGGAAACCCCAAACCCTCTCAAAGGTCAGTCAATTCAATGATGTTTGACTTCTCATCTGATCGCTGTCATAGCACAAATTTTGAAACCTTCGTATGTGGAAATTGTCTAAAGAGGGATCTTAAAGCTGTGGCTAGTGAGAATTCCACGATCCAAATTCCGACTCCTAGGGCCTCTACTGAAGCTTATCAACCCACCACTTTGGCCAATGCTGCCACCTCTTCCAGTCAGACAGCTGCTTCCAGCGTCAATAAGGTGCCACCTGGCAATGGAATTCCCACTGGACCTCGAGGTCACTTGAAAGATGCACCGAACGGTTCGAAGGATGTGATTCCTATGATCCAGAGCGATCGGTACAAACGTATTACATGTCCTTGGTGGCAAGATAACGATTGTGCCTTTGCTGAACGTCATTGTGAATTTGCACATACAGACACTGGCAAATACGCCCCGAAGTTGCCCAATTTTCCACCTATACCTGCCAAAGACTTCACTTGTCATCTTTGGCTTGACGGACAGTGTTGCCGGGACGGGAGAGATTGTTGTTACGCTCACAATGATACTGGCTTATACTTCAGCAGCAATGAAAGAGCAACTAGGAAACACGTTACATGCTACTACTGGCATACATCGCACTGCGAACTGGCTGAGGAGGCGTGCTCTTACGCACATAAGGAGACTGGCAGAATCCAATGGCAACCAGCCGAGGACGCTCAAAGTCATCCAGGACCCTACTCTCTGCAGTCGTACGCGTGTCCGTGGTTGGCAAAACACCAGCCATGCAGATTTCAGAAGGATGGAAAATGCCCGTATTCTCATGCCCTGGGTGGCATGTCCTCTCTTGGAGTCGAGGCAATTTCCCATCTCAACCAGACTTTATCGTCTACGAGCACTTCTCGTTCACCATCCCCTGGCCAGCCTTCACCGCTTTTGTATGCCAGAAGTGCCCGACAGATTCCAGTGAACGTCCGCCTCGCCAGCCTTCCGAGTGACGGCGCGCCAAGACATCCTCCAAACAACCGGGATAGCCTTGGCCAAGAGCCATCAAGCGACTCCCCAAGCAAGCCTCTAAGGTCTTCAATTCAGACCTCAAATTTGAATGCTAATGTGCAGATACCTGTAAAAACCTCCCCAAAGAGGCACATGGCCAGAAGGTCGAGTCCTCTTGACCCAAGCCGGCGAAATATAGCCATCGTCGTGCCGCAGCAAGCTTCCAATACTCCAGCAGCCCAGCAAGTCATGGGCAGCAACACAGAAAATCTGCCCCCAATAACCACCTTGCCATTCTTAAACGAGCAACATTCCCCAGAGATGTTGGAGGGATTTCTACCACTGAACGGTGCTCCGACGCCCCGCGAGATGATCCTTCAGCAAGCTCTCGTTGCTAACAAGTTGAAACGACGAGGATCCGGTGGTTCATCAACTGTATACAAGAGACCTCGACTAATGGCAACACCACCAGAGCATCCCCAGGTGAGAGGCGATGTCACTGGCTTGAGGCTCCCCGTTCATGAGAGCGCAGTCCTCGATGAAAGACCATCTTTGACAGGCATGGCCCAGCTGGCTATTTCTGACTGGGAACAAGCGGATATGACTCGGGCACACAGGCTTGATGCCATGGTAGAGGAGTTGCTACCAGATACGCACACGCCTCAGCTAGCGTCATCTGAAAGGCTCTCAGATTGTCAAAACTCAATATCAGCCATCTCCACGTTAACCTCCATGACAAGAGGTGACAGCAACCCCACATCCGATCAGAATGAACTGGCTGCAAGCGAGACTGGTGATACAGGCAGCATTTATCAACCAGAAACTCGTCCATCTTCTTCGGATAGTTCTCGCCAATCCAATCAGGGTCAACCGCTCATGGCGGTGAATGGGGAGACATCTTTCCAGGCTCCCACGACTGGGTCCTTGAGTACAGATCTAGTGTGGCCAACTGGCCTGTCTAGACGATGTTATAGATGCGCGGAGCAGGGACACCACAGGCGATGTCTGCATGGTGTGAACGGCCTTTTGGAACCCAGAAAATGTTTAAAGTTCATCCGCGATCATCGAATGCGGTATCCAGGACGCAAGAGACTCACACGTCAAGAATGGGACGCGGTTGTCGCGATGGCGAAAGCTTCGTTCCCATCCGACTCTGACATACAAGCGTTAGATGGGCCTGAAGACGAAGCTGTCGATATTGACGAAGCTCCAGGACCCATAGAGGGCGACGATCTGCGTACGAGCGCTCCTTCCTCTGCACAGGATCCGATGCGGGCCGAAAGTGCTGCACCAGCAATTCAAGTCAACGAAACAGCTTCGGGGGCTTTATCCAGCCTAGATCTGAACCACGACCCCCAGCCCGTAAGAACGGCAGTTCAGCCACGTGATCGGCCCGGCGCTGACGGCGAAACGGCAATCCAGAAACTACAAGCTCGTGGTGTTCAGTTTGAGTCAGATACGGACGGGGATGAGGACGGCGAGGTAGTAGACGATCCGCCCCCGCGGCGGATCGAAGCCCTTTGGCAACCTCGGTCCTCCAAGCACTTGTTTGAGCTTGACCGACGTTGGGACAGCCAATTCGAAGACCGCGCCTATGCAAGCTCGATTTCTCGACCCCCCAAAAAGGAGATTGTCGGAAACTTGCTCAAGCACCAATGCTCCGACCGCAAGCGCAAGTTCGGAAATCCTCATCAGGAAGTCCGCCGGGGCGTACGCCAAGTCGAGGTTCGAGCGTTGGTGCAGATGGATCGGAGCACGGATCCCCAAGAGATGCCGCAGCTGGTCGAGGAGGAGAAGACGATGACGTTCGGCGAATTCATGGGCATGCCAAAGGCGCCCGTCATCGCACCGACCAGGCACAAGGACGAGCTGGACTACATGGACCAACAGCCCGAACTCGACCGAGGCACCCAACACGGTGGTGGCATCGCCGCCCACAGGGCACGACGCATCAGAGAAGACGACAGGTTTCCCTTTGTGTACACTAGTAGTCGGTCATGACACGAGATTAAATTTGCTCGTCGGGCGACGGGGGTGGGGTTCTGGGGTAATGGATGGGGAATGAGATCCCATCAAATGTTCTGGTATGATGATGGTGAAGACACGGTGAAAACTTGGCCCGGCTATTTTTGTGAACCGGGCAAAGTTGGGACGACGCATGGTACGTGATGGACTGGACGGCGTTAATTTGAAGCGTTCAACATGAATTTGGCTTGTGCGTGTGATGTTGTTTTTCTTTTTCCCTTTTAGTACTCTAAAACTCCTGTTGTGTGTGAGAGAGAGGGGGGAAGGGGGGAGGGGGGAGGAGGGGGGGTGGTCACTATCATTTTTTTGCACTGGATAAGTGCTACCTACAGCAAGCAGTATTTTACCTTTCCCCAAAAGGCAGAATGGCATGATGGAGAGGAACGTTCACAAGGGTCATCTACATACAACAGTCACCAACGTGCTTCTTATTGTACAAAGTAGTGTTGGGTACTCGATTCTTTGATTATTTCGAGACAATGGGGACGCTAATTCTCTGAGAACACGTCACACTATCTTATGGGATCAAGGAAAAGTGCTCAGCCACAGGTAACGAAGTAAGTTGTCTCTCTTGCTTGCATACTGATGTGTATAAGAGTAAAAATTGCTCTCTCGCCCGGGTCCACTTTTGCTGCACTTTTTTGTCTGTGGGAGGGACACCTTGTTCGTAGCGAAGAGAATTCGACTTCGACTGTATTTTTCCCCCTCGTTGAGAGTCGTCTCAAAGATCTGTGGCAAGGATTAAAACAGTGGAACGAAAATCCGTCTCAATGACCTGTGAAGGAGTGGGTGTTGTGATCATCGTCAGAGACAAAAGTTTGTTCCTCGATACTCCTTTTTATTCCCGTGGGTATGTGTCGGCGCAGGAGTACTGCGTAGTACTGGGGAAACCCTTTCGTCATGACTTTTGCCCTTTCGGTTGGTAGCAGAGAAACCGGGTTGGTTGGCCCGTGTCTCGGTAACCAATTTGATACTCTTGCAACTTTGTGCAGCACAAGACGTGTGTGTGTGTGTGTGTGTGTGTGTGTGTGTGTGTGTGTGTGTGGCGAGGTGAGTGACGTGTCCGTAGTGGGCGTTGTCCTTTATGACAAGTGTCTGTGTAGGGTACATAAAGAAAAGAACGGTGTCGAAAAATAAAAACCATTTTCTTCTTTTACTACAGATATCCCATCACGATAGAACCCTGTCTCGTGAGATGTTGTGTCAGTTGGGCTTCTTTTTCTTCATGTGTGTGGAGTATCTCGGGAGGGAAGAGGGTGGAGACCATCCCCCCCCAAAGGGAGGTGGGTTTGGGAAGTAAGACGACAGACAACAGGAGGAGGGAGGGGAGCTAATATAATAAACTTACAGCCATTGCAACACAGAATATACTGACATATGGTGATAATCTTTCACCTATCCGTGCACATTTCCAGAATATACCCATGACTCTAATATTTGTGTCAATGACACACGCACTTGTTGGAGCTGGTATGCCAAACTCACCCATCTTTGTTCCTGTCCAGGACACTGGGAAACATGGAGTGCACGTATGTCGAGGTACAGATGATCAATAGTATGACAAGGAGGAGTGATTGAAAATTGAATATCGCCGTCTGTGGGGGGACGTTAGAATGGTGGTGGCCGCGTGTGTGTTCTGTGTGTGAAGCTGAAATTGAGGATATGACAACACGTCACTGAGATATATGAAAGGGCAGTGAAAGAATGGGGGCTTGATGTAAATTACCATTGTGATGTTTTTCAAAAGGGTTTATGAAAAGGGACCTTTGCGGTATGTTGGTCCTAATGAGGTCTCAAGATACCTTCCGAATCCAGAAACAAGCAAAGTTGGGCGAGGTGTTGTCGTGTTCGTCTGGCGAGAGAGAAAAGTGTTGGATGTTGAAATGTGGTTTGAAAGATGATGATACGAGGCTGAAATCAAGTGCTTTGGACGTTAGAACATCTGGCCTCGATGCATGGTTTTCTTGGCGCGTCTAGATTGGGTCGTCGATCTGCGCTGCTTTTACCAGGTTGTTTGTTGCTGCTCTGTTACCAAATACAATTATTTGTCAGACTTTGATCTGTATCGACCGTCAAGCGCACGTTCTGTCGAAGATGTTTACGTCAGACGGCCAGCATTTTTAACTACTACGAGGAGGAATACTCCGTATCACTTCCCTGTCGTCCGAGGTGGACTGGATATATATCGCATCGAGCGCCCATGTCATTTTACCAACACCTTGGATATGTTCATATTGAATAGAATCGATAACATCTTTGCCCATATTTTGAGACCATTCCACGCAAATGCACTTCAATTGGGATGACAAGCCTATGATTTGAGGCCTGCATTTCTACTTGCTATATGATACCGAGTATCCTGGGATCATGGGCGAGGAATCCGCGATTGTGATTCCCTCGTTCATCGACAAAGTCATTTCTTTTGACGATGGTGTGTCGTACGAGCTGCTGAGGCCGTTGACCACTTATCGACAATGTCACGATGGCACACCGCCTGAATCACGAATGGTTTTCATTTGCAAACAGATAGACCCAGACGACAACAGCTCAGAGGAATACATCATGAAGATCAAGATCAGGTAGGGCTCTCTCCATCATGTGAAAGGGAAAAAAAAAAGAGGCACAACACCCAGTACCAAGATTTATGAGGCTGAGCTTAAAGCGTCAGGGTTCCTCATCGGGGACAAGAAGACAACACCATTGAAGGAGCCGAAGTCGAGTCGAGCAACACTACGAGGGCTGAAGTGAGAGCCCTGACGAAATTTCTCGAAGCCGACACCTCTTTTGCTCCACAGCTCGTCAACTACAAAAAGGCCGTACAGGGTCCTGATGGTCCACTACCAGATGGATATGTGACATTCACGGTCATGACGAAAATGCCCGGTGACTCACTACACAACCTGTATTTCTGGGGCATGCCAGAGGAAGAGAGACAAAAGATCACGCAGGCCTTCCTGGTCGCTCTGAGGTAAGGCAAATACCTAGCATGGCAGGCCAACTTGACGTACATGCGAGGAGAAGTTCCTGGTCCGGACAATTGTCGCCCAACTGATTATTTCTTTTACAGGTCGGTATATGCCCTGGGAATAGAACCGGTAGATTGTGCCCTACGGAATGTTTTGTGGGAGCGAGAGACTGGGAGATGGTAAGCCTGTTGTTTTTTCTTTTCTTGTTCTGTAAAGAATTTTGACTTGGTTGCTGATATTGGCGTTCGGGTGGTCAGCACCATCATTGATTTTGAGATCTGGAGAGAGACAGACGGCAGTATCGACAACGAGATCAAAGAATTACAACGATGGGGTTTGGCTCGAAGACCTGCCGCGAAGAATCACTGGGAGGCTTGGAATGAACAGTGGAGGTAGATCTGTAGCATGTTTGAGCCGGCGCGGACCTCAGAAACGCGCGTAATTATAAACACTCTAGAGTACACACTTCTAGCATGGCCACTACTATTGGACTGTCCTGTACATGTTTTAAAATGTTCAAGGAGGACGGATTGATAGGAAGGTGACTCTTTAATTATCCGCAGCCTTGTCTCTACCGGAAAATATATCCGGAGGTACGCTTTTTCAGCCTTCCCTTTTGCGTGGATGTGACTTCACCTCTCGATCGATACATTTCTCGTTCGACTTTCGCAACCAACTCACTCCTCTGGGCAAATGCAGCCTTTTGAGATATGATCCATCCGTTTTCAATATCTGGTTTCTAAGAAGGCGATCAGGTTACGCCCTAGACTTTCCGCACCTCAAACCAACCTCTCAGTATATCACCCCGTTCCCATCATCCCAAATGGAACCACGCGCTCGTGCTGGTCGGCACAAGAGCAACCTCAACTTCGGCCCTGAACTGTCTGCTCTCCTTTATGCCTACGGCGCACCTACCCACCCGGACATCGTGTCGCCTCTCGGCGGCGGCGGCGGTGGTGGTCCTTCTTCCTCGTCCTCGTCCTCCACATACCTGTCCTCCCTGCCTACGCCCAACACCACCAGCGCACCCACACCCTTCAACCAGCCCTTCCCCGAGACCGTGAGGGTGCTCGACGAGATCCTCACCGACTTCATCATCGAGACGTGCCACAACGCCGTCAGCGTCGCCGCGTACTCGGGCCGGGCCAAACTCAAGCTGAGCGACTTCGAGTTCGTCCTGCGCAAGGACAGCATCAAGCTGGGCCGCGTGCAGGAGATGTTCAAGAAGAAGCGCGACATCGACAACAAGAAGAAGCTGTTCGACACCAACGAGGGCCGCGAGGGGACCAAGCTGGGCGTCGGGGATCTGATGAACCTGGGCGAGGTCGTCGGCGAGGAAGGCACCGGCAAGGGCAAAGGTCGAGGACGCGGACGCCGTAAGAAGCGCGACCGCGAGGAAGACGCGGCTGGGCCGGGAGCAGGAGGAGGAGTAGGGACAGGATTGGACGGGACTCTGGAAGATGACGCCGAAGAGCCTGCGAGTAAGAGAGCCAGGAGCGAAATTGGTTGAACGCAGCGCTTGCTGGCTAAACATTTTGAATTTATCACGACGATTACGAGAATATACTGACCCTCACCACACACAAAACGGTCTGTCGAGACTCTGGAAGAGTCCATGTATTGGCAGACATCAAATATCGACCAGAACATCTCTCGACTACCGCAGCGTCTGATGCACGCTGGTGTATACCTCTACTCTGACGGCGGGTTGCACCATTTCTCTGGACGGCACATGGAAATACGAGGCCAACGCTGCAATAATGGTATTTCTTTTAGAAGCCAGTAGCCGGCTCGTCTACCTACAACATCCCAGATCGTGCGACCATCAAAATCATCAATTGCCGAGTCACAGCATAGCAAGACTACTACTCGTGAGCCTGCTTCCTCAACTCGCAAACACCCCGGGCCCTCACTTCAGGACGAGTGGCTATTCAGATACACTTCCAATGGCTCCAGACGCCGCTTGTTCGTGGCTTAAGACCGTAAAGTCATGGCAACATTGCCGGAGCCACAAGTATGCTTTTTTGCATCATACTTTTTTCTGTAATAAAAAAATAGAGAAATCAAGCATAATCATTCATCCTCTTTCACATGTTCGACACCGTCACACTTTCCGCGCGATTCTGTCTAGGTTGGCCTCCTTGTCTGTTCTGTCTCTGTCCTTTCTCCTGCGTGCCTGCTTCACCGCCGCCCATCGTTAATTGCGCCGTTGCCAATCTGTTGGACAGATCCATTTGAGTGCGGATCATGTTGGCAAGGTATGACACTGTCAGAACATCCTGGATGTGGTTGTTGAAGTCCTTTTCGATGTCCGCAGGATCAACCTTTGGTGCAAGAGCCAGAGTGTTGAGCAAGAATTGACCCAGTGCCGTTGAAGGTTCCTCCTCTTCCTCGATCACATTCTCCACGTATTTCCCAACGCGGTCCAGCATGCCGAGGGTGTCTTCCAGCGAGCGTTCCAGGTTCTCAATATCTGTCAAAACCCCTGCCGTCCTCGTCTCTGAGTTCTTGGCCAGCCCAAGTGCTTCCACACCCGCACGATCGGCTTCGGTGTAGTTGACCGCGTACGGAACCGGGATGAAAGCGGCAGAGTCGGCCGCCCTCTCTGGACTGACGCCGACCGGGGATGAGATGTACGTTCTCACTTCGGTATCCTGGCCAGGTTGGCACGACACGGTGATGTGGACTGCAGGGTACGGATATGTGCCTTCGCCTTGGCTGCTGTAGTGGTTCTGGATCAAGGCGGAAAATGTGTTCAACTCCGAGCTGGTCGCGTACCAGCCCACCAGCACCTCTTTGGGGTTTGCTCGTAGATGCAGTGCAAGCATGGCTTTTTGGTACTCCATGTCGACTTCGACTTGGTCCGTGGTTTCGGTGTGACTGACTGCAAAGGAAGAATGGACGACAACTTGGGATTCGTCGGCATCCGAGCGAGTTCCCAGAAGGGTGCCGATGACTCGTTGTTGGTCAGGTGGGCGGCGAGTGCAGTGGTCGAGGATGGAGAAGAGAGCCTGGGCGTGTCAGTCACCTTGATGGTGGCCTTCTCCATGCAAAAGGTTCACTTACTTGTGGTTGTATCACGACTCGAAGGGGAGCAGTCGTAGGTTGTGCGCCGACAGCAGCGGGACCCAAGGGCCTGGCGAGATGGAGGAATGAGTCCTGTTCAGCCATATTGGACAGTCTAAGACAATTGAAACGTTTGTGGACGAAGGGAAGGATGTAGGAGGCTCTCTTCTTCTTGCCAGAGAGGTGGTTACCGGTGAACCAAACTGCGATCGGGGCCTTTCTCTCTCACAGTGGGCCAGCCTCGTCCAACTGCGAAATTTCAAAGTGTGGGCTGCGAATGCGACGATTTGTGGCGGCGAGAAAACCACGTTCACGTGACACGAAACTAGATCTTATCTAATCTGAGATCCGGCCATTGGTCGTACTCGTTTACCTCCATCTTTATATCCGATCTCGACATGACGAGGTGCTCGACTCTACATTCATCCACTGCTCGATCTCTGTTTTTTTGTATAAAAATTATTCCTCAGTCTTCCTCTGCGCCGACATAGATATCTTGTTTACGTCTTCAAAGACCATGAGTGCCAATGGATTGCTTCGTAAAGATCAACTCGAAAGGAGCCTACATGACGAGAAGAAGTTGATCGAAGAGGGAATCTTGAAGGAAGATAATCCCCTTGACTTCAGCGAGAACTTTCAGAAACTATGCAGCGCCTGCAGGAGAGGCGACCTCAAAGTCTGCCAGGAGATGATACAAGAGGGTACCAACATCAACGCCAAAGATCATTATGATTATACGCCTCTTATTTTGGTAAGTTGACGAAATTTTTGAGGGAACGATATCGCCACCGCCTCGTCTCCCTGGAATGGACAACAGACTGATCCTGGGCAAAGGCCAGTTTATGCGGACACTATGAAGTTGTACAGTTATTATTAGAATCTGGGGCTCTCTGTGAGCGAGACACATTTCAAGGAGAGAGGTATGTCCTTTTGCAAAGCCCGATCATGCCGCCTGTCATCCTGACCATGTATATCCGCACAGATGTTTATATAACGCCCTGAACGACCGAATACGAAATCTTCTACTCTCATACGACTACTCCAAATCAACCGATCCCTTACAACCACTAGCGTCACACTTGATCTCGTTGCTTACCAGAGAACAACCAAAGACCTCCGACATCTCAGTTGTAACGGCACTCGAATCCTTTCACCTACATAAATTCATCCTCTCGGCACGATCCCCTTACTTCAGGAGCAAGCTCTCCGCCGCCCCAGACACGACATCATGGAAACTTCCATCGACCATCCCCCCTCAATCCCTCGGCATCGCCCTCAAACACCTGTACCTGGGTGAAATGCCCCGAGAACTCGGCGGTGGGCCAGGCACAGGTTTCACCGATTCCGAAGTCCTCGCCGGAGTCGATCGGATCAGCAAACACCTCGAGATTCAAAACTTATCACAACTCATTCTGGACAGTAACGACAGACGACTGGCGCGGCAAAGACGCCAAGACGAAGTCGAAAAGGGCCGTGACCAGCTCGAACAGTGGTTCCGCGAGAACGTTCTCAAGCACGCCATACGGACCGACACGTCCCGAGCTGACAGCATCAAATGGGATCGCGACAATGGCATCTTCGCCGACGTCCTCCTCCGTGCGGACGAGGACGAACCCCAAAATGACGATGACCTTTTTAGTGTTGTTGACAACTCAAACCGACCACGCACCACCACGTCCACCAACGCGCTGGGCATCCCCTTGGACGAACCGGCCTCCCGAAACTCCCGCGCTCCTTCGCCCTCTCGGCGACCCCGCCGTTGCAGGATCTACCCTTGCCACAAGGCCATGCTCATTCGGTCCGAGTTCTTCATGACCATGTTCGAGTCGCCGTTCCGCGAGGCCCAACACACGCCGCACCTCCAGGTCGTGCCGATAGACTGCTCGCCTCAGGTGCTCGAGGTCATCCTGACCTTCTTGTACACGGAGCAGACGAATTTCGGCCTCGACGTCGCGGTCGACGTCCTCTTCGCCGCGGACATGCTGTTTCTGGAAAAGGTCAAGGCCAAGGCCGCCCTCGTCGTCTCGACCCTGGGCAACGGCACGGCCACGGCCATGGCCCCCGAGGACGGGCCGACGCGCGAGGACGAGGACATCGACGTCTACGAGATCCTCCGCGCCGCCTGGCTGACGCGCGTCCAGCGACTCGAGGAGTTCGCCGCCCGGTACATGGCGTACCGGCTGGAGGCGTTCATCGACGACCCGGAGTTCGCGGAGCTGGTCAAGGAGTCGGCCGGCCGCATCAGCGCCCGGCAGGAGACGGACTCGATCGAGCTGCTCGACGACATACGGTACTACCTGTCCGAGAGGTTCAGGTTGCGGTTCGAAGACTCGGGCCTGGAGGACGTCATGGACGAAGAGGCCGCCGTGGCCAATGCCCTCGCCGACGCCGGCGCCGGTGCATCTTTTGCACAAGTGGATGGAAGCCTCGTCCCCGCGACCGGCACGGCTGCCGCCGCAGGGCTTCCCAAGGAGCACGTCGACGACGAGGGTGTGGACATGAGCGGCAGCGGCCCGCCCGAGAACGTCCTGGGTGCAGAAGCCACGGCAGAGTCACTCCTACAGTCAGGCGCCGTCAGGACCTTGGACGGGGAACTGGCGGGGGACGAGTTCGCCGCCGACGCTGTCAACTACCAGATCCTGCTGGGCAAGATCGACTCGCTGCTGGAACGGTTGAAGTTGGATGCCTAAAAAATCCCGACCCGGTTTTCGTCGGCGACAGGCAGATCCTGATTCGCATACCTTTTGGTATAATCCAGTGCAGAAGGATTGCTCACTCAATCCCAGGCAAGCAGGCCCAAAGGATGTAGGTGTATATATCTATGCATAGCCATATATAGATAGCTTCATGAGTACGGATGTATAAGAATAGATTTTGACCATGTTCAGAGTAGTATCTCGGGCGTCATTCTCTCCATGTTCCCATCATCGCTTTAGGCATCTGCATCTTCAGCCTCCACATACAAATCACCTTTGCCTTGTGTGAAATGGGAATACTCAACACACAACTACCTCGTTATGAAAAGTCGACAGCTTCGGAACTTTATAGAACTGGCGCAGGAGACAATTGTATCAGCATCTATCATTTGCCACATTCATTGCTATGAAGAGCATCGTGTTACATTGAGTACATTGGTAACCATGAAAGCTTTTTGAATGTCGAAACACCAACACTCTAAAGCTCCAATTTTCAATTTCCCCGGGATCCCATCACAGCCTAGCCCAATACCCCCCCATTATTGTCACACTCGATGAATCTCTACGAAGAGACATCATGGGGCGTATTGCTCAAGACGCCATGTAGGTGCTGGAGTCGACACCACCCTCAGGATAGGGAGGAACCTTGGCCTGGAAGCGCTCTTCGATTTGCTGTAGCACCTTCTCGTCTTCCTCGCTGGCCACGAAAGAGATACTGAGACCCTTGGTACCGAATCGACCGGCACGACCCACACGATGCAGATAGGAATCAGCATCCGGAGGCAAGTCGTAGTTGATTGCCAAGTTGATACGCTCGATATCGATACCACGACCAAACACATCGGTTGCAACGCAGATTCGTTTGTTGAACTCTTTGAATTCCTTGTATCGCTTGATACTAAGATTTGGTCAGCAGCTGCATCGAATCCGTCGTAATAAATGAAACTTACCGCTCCTCTTGGCTGACTCCAGAGTGGACTGCAATACTGGGGAAGTTGCATTCGCGAAGCAACTTGTCAAGTTCAGTGGCTCGAATGGTGCTCCTGACGAAGATGATGACTTGATTGAACTCAAGGCTGTCGAGAAGGTCATTGAGCTTCCTGTTCTTTTCGCCTTCGCTGAGACGGATGGAGTATTGTTGGAGACCGTGCAGAGTAAGTTTGGTTTCGTCGTCCACAAAGACCTCAAGAGGATTTCTCATGAACTTGCGGCAGATTGGTCGGATATCCTTGGGAAGGGTGGCGCTGAACATCATGACTTGTTTCTCGGTTGGGGTCGATCGGAAGATTTCCTGGACGTCACGGCGCATATCTGCCGTTGGGGGTTAGTGACATACTCAAGATAATCGTACAGGGAATACGTACCAATCTGGTCTAGCATCTTGTCGCATTCGTCGAGAACGAAGCACTTGACACTCCGCAAAGACAAGACCTTGTCGCGGACAAGAGCATTCAATCGTCCGGGGGTACCAACAATGATGTTGGGGAACGACTCCTTGTTCTTCAGAAGCTCGATGTCCTTTTGAATGGGAGTACCACCATAGAAGACCGCAGTCTTCACGTCTGGAAGGTACTTGCTGAATCGTGCGTATTCATTCTTGATTTGATAGGCCAGTTCTCGAGTGTGGCACATGACCAGGACTGAACACTCTCCTGGGACTGGCTCAAGCTGATGCAAGGTTGTCAAAACGAAGACAGCCGTCTTACCAAGACCTGACTTGGCTTGACACAAAATGTCAACGCTCAATAGAGCTTGAGGGATACACTTTTGTTGGACTGCAGTATCGATGATGTTAGATTTGTTTGAGAAATAAACGTGCGTAGAACGACGAAACAGTATCGCAATCGGTCCATCCATCTCCTCAGTCGTAGCATAGTCTAATCCTCGATCCCCTATTCAAACCAGAAATTATGGCTTCCTCAAAAATTCACCAGCAATCCAGCCTCAAGAGCACTAGGCTAATCGAGTATTACCTCGAAAGAACAACCGCACTCTGAAGTATACGCTTTAGGATTGACAGCATTCTCAGCATGTCAATCTTGCCGCGAAAGCAAATCTTGCGACTTGCTAAATCCTCGCTGCTCTCGCAGCTCGGTGTGGGATTGCCTTTGTTGACATCGCAACGTAGTGGACGCGAACAAGGTCGCAATAAAACCATTGGTCCTGTTCGCCAGCCTGGGGTACCGACAATCGTACCGGAATAAAACAATTTTTAAACGAGTATATCTTCTTTGGACTCATGCTTTCTTGATCTTGGAGATGGACGGACTCTCGCGCAGGAAGAACGTGGAGGGGTATTTCTTGCAGGAATGGATGACTAACCCTCCGAAGGATGTTCGAAACCGCAGTCGGTGATGGCTCGCAGCAGTTCGCCCTTGAGCAGGAAGTCGCGGAAACCGGTTGAATGGATGCCAACATAGCTGCCTTTGCCCTTGTCTCCTGCTTTTCCGCCACTGACACTCAAGTCGCCTTTCTTTGCGGCTCCGTTCGTCGCACCAGCGGCTGGCGCTTCGGTGGCCTGAAGCTCCTCGTCGGAGTAGTCGATGAGATCTTCTTCGGCAGACATTGTCGATGAAAAAGGATGGGCGAGGGGCAAGTTTGGTTAGGCGCAAAAAGCTGTGTAAGATTGAGGGTCGGATGAAAACTTCGATGCCAAAAACGAGGTCGAGAAGGACAAAGGTCAGAGATCAGTGACAGAACCAACAAAGGCCTGCGAGGTAATTCAAGATGTGAATAGATGAAGGCGCAAGTTGATTGAAGGGAACACGGCTGAGACTGACAGTGATGCCTGCGAACACCTTTGTTATTGATGAAAGGTGAATTGTTTGCGGCAGGGGCGAGACACTTGGCACGTGATATATCTAACCCGTAGAAGTTTAGTGCATTCATGCCTTTTTGCAGCCTTATGACTCAGCCTTGTTATTCGTCCTACGAAGGTGAAACGAAAAAGTCCTAACCACATATATTTTCAATGTTAGGGAAATAAGGCTATGATGGTGGCGTATCACTTCTCAGGTCTACCAGACAATTGGTGTCATGAATCAGAATAAGATCGTTTGGACATAATTACTATGGCCAAAGCACAAGCGTCAAAGAAGGATGGCTCTAACGTGCCACAAAAACATCTTTACTCGAGACTATCTTTCCTGCATCAAGCTGCGACACTGCTCACAACAGCAGAAGGATACTCGGTGCCTGCTCAATCTGGACAATCAGATTTGAGCAATGCTTCCCCAAAAGAAACACGGACTGCCAGTCAAGGCAGCCCAGAATCCACCAGACTCTTGGGTCATCTCCGTGGAGTTTCCCGAAAGTCACAGATTCGTATCGCTCCAGAGCTAAAACACACCGTATGCAAACGCTGCGACTGTCTTCTCATTCCTGGAAGGACAAGTACAGAGACCATCAGGAACGATAGCCGGAATAAAAACAAACCTTGGGCAGATGTTCTCGAGGTGCGATGCAACAGATGTGGAACTATCAAGCGTTTCCCAGTCGGCGAAATACACCAAGGGGGACCACCTACGGACGTCAATAAGGACGAAGACAATTGACCCGTATAAGTAATAGATCATATTCCAAGGAGAGATGAATTCAGCCTTTTGAAAAAATAGTACACCAGATCTCAATATTTCCCGGCCGTCAGGGTCTCTGTTTTGTGGCGTGAGCCTGAACACTTCTAAGCACATGTTCACCAACAAAGCAGCACAGCTCAACATAGATGCTTAGCCATGAAGACAATAGTTCATAGCGCCATCCAACGCCGAAGTCAAAAGCGATTCCACCAAGGTTGCGAGCGATAGCTCCAGACATGATTTGCTAGGAATAGTCGTACAATCATCAGACGTGTCTCGTCAATCAATCACCAGCCGTGAGGCTTCCGACTCTGTAGTTCGCCGCGAAAATAGACTTGCAAGACAACCGGAAGCGCCGACCTGAGCACCATAAAGCTGCCACAGGTCACGCTTGCGGAATGATGGGTAGGGATGGGTTGAAACCGGGAGGTGTTTATACATCCTCGTCATCTTCTGTCCCATTTGGACAAAATATCAGCGCCGGGCGCGAGTTCCAGCCGTGATATGGCCAGTAGCGCGACTGCGATCGATTCGGGCGTCCATTTCGTCGACTTGCGTCCTCAACTGCTTGACTCGATCCCGTATTCGTTTCATCCTCTCGAATTCTGCTTCGCAACGATCGATCTCGGCTATTATTCTCTGCATTTTGGCCATATTCGAATTGACGTTTGAGACGAGACCATTTGATCGATTTCTCGAAGCGGCAATCGATTGTGCGGTGGCTTCCTCAAGCTAAAAAAAAAGCTGTCAGCGTACCATCCACGGTACAAGGAAAATGCGGAAATTACATACTCGCTCGATGTGCTGTTGGATAGCACGCATCACTCTCTCAAGGTGTATGTATAGATTGTTGAGAGTGTCGTGATCCAGAACAATCCTCCCTGGCACACTCTGACTACTCGCCGCACTGACTGCACGAGAACTGGGTTGGGACTGCCTGCTCGTGCCTCGGCCTCGATCGGCCATTGCGCCGCCCGAGGGTGGGTTCTGGGTGACGACCTGATAATGATGACGGAGCAGAACAATTTCAGATTGAGTTAAACCCAAGGCCGTGTCAGATACCGAGTGAGGTGCGGACATGGACGTCCAGATCGGACGGTGCACTGAGGTCGGACCAATCTATGGGAAGAAGCAGATGAGTGTGGACAGAGGTAGCCGTGGTGATTAGACACAACATAGCAATTCTGGGAGCTGATAGGTGTGCGAGGAGCCGTCAAGAGTCGTGCAAGAGACACCAGACAGCGATCTGGCTGCGAGATATGGCAATGCGGGTGAGGCTGGTCATTGTAGCTTGACGTATCAATGGCCGCGACTAGCCACAAAACACAGAGCCGCAGGTTTTGCGAGGCGCCTCGATTGTTTCTTCCTCAAACACACACAACCTCCTCTTTGGGTCCCTCTGGCCTCGTTCCCCTCTGGGCGGGCGCCTGTGGATCGGAAAGGGAGTGTAACCGGGATCAAGATGTCACCTCAGGGTAAGAAACGGAGTAGGACGAGCGGCGATGCAGGAGTCAGGACAAAGTACGAAGAGGGTGTAGGGTGTGTATGTGTGTGTACTCAAGACAAAAGCGGTAGCTGTGGAGCGGGGACTGAGATGGTCAAGGACTGTTTCATCGCCCGCAACGATGACTAGAGAAATGAGATGGAGGCAGACCCAGCCCGGCGGCAGGATATAGGAGAAATGAAAAATAAAAACGGAGTAAGAGACAGCGCGTGTTGATTTGCAACGGGCGGCTGTAGAAGAGGGAAATGCAAAAGAGTTCAAGATCAAGAGACCAAAGAGGTTCTAAAGTAAGTCAGCTGCAGGCCTTCGTCCTTGGTCCCTGGCTATTCTTCCTTCGTCGCCATCCACCTGGCGAATCTAGAGAGAGAGCCACGAACGGAAGATGGCAAAGTGTGGGCAGAACGTGACAAGAGGGCAAGGGTCGTAGACTTGGGGTGGCTGCAACCAGCAGTAAGATTGATCGAGTCGATTGGTGAGCCCCGAGGCATTTCGTGGGGCTTGTAGAGGGAGCAGGGCAAGTAGAGGTGGACGTGGGCTTCCAGGAGGGTGTGTTGCCTCAGACGATATCCCATCACACCTGCATCGTCTTGACTAGGTACTAATTTATCTCATGTCGCAATGAATTGCCGCCATCCCATTGTGCAGATCAACTACATTCGGATCGCTCAGTAGGCTCCGAGCTCACCTGTACTCTATTTCGTGGGAGAGGAAACGCATGAAACCCATCACCACTGGCCTCTCGCGAGAGCCACAGAGCCAGACCCTTCGCAAGGCGCCCATGACATGCTCAATCCGGGTTACACCTCCAGACCTGATCACAACTTTGCAACAGCCAGGTAATTGTCTTCTGGCCTGAAAGTGGTTCACGCTCATCTGCACGCCCGTTCATGCAGGAGTTGCCTCCAAACAAGAGTGAAGCCAAAGCCCCCAGCCTGCAGCTGCATCTGCAGGCTACTGCAACTCTCACGTCGTCCCATCCTCTCTCCTGCAGCCGCCGTCGTCGGTATTCTCTCTGCGGTTCGTCTTTTTCGAAACCGGTGAGGCCCAAGGAGTGAGGCGCGCTGCGGGTTCGAACTACCAACGAAGGCCGCTGTTCCATTGACTGATTGACTGGCTCTCCGTGGGGAAGGCCCGACGCCGGGCACCAATCGTTCTGATCTGCGTAGGCCGTCTTTTTGCGCGCCGGTTTGACGTCTGACTTCATCCTCGTGCTGCAGGCTTTCGACCAAATTCGCCCATCGCTTGCGCCGGCCCCATCCCCTCCCACGTCATGGCACGAGACAAAGAGCGGTCGGTAAACCCTGCGCAACAGCAGCGCAAGCTGGAAAAGGCAAAACAATTGAAAAAGAGTCGGGCAGAACTACAGGCCAAAAGAAATGAAAAACTAGCGCGACGGAACCCCGACCGCATCCAGAGACAGATCGATGACCTAAAGGCCCTCGAGGCGTCTGGAGAAATCAAGCCTCGCGAAAAAGCCATCCTCGACGACCTGGAAAGAGACCTCAAGGCCGTCCGCAAAGCAAGAGAGGCCCTCGGGCAGAAAGCACCACAATACGCAAGCCACCCCAGGAGAAGAGACGAAGACGGCGGTAACGTTTTGGGCAAGCGGCGGCACGATGGGGAACGCAAACATTTTCAGTCTCGAAGAGATTCTTCCGGCAGTGACACCGACGACTCCGTAAGACGAATACCGATGCCAGAGGACACGCCGCCGCCGATTCCACGCGAATTCCGGCGCAACTTCAGAAAGGAAGAAGCGGCGCCAGACACCCGACTACCACCAAAGCCCGCGCCCGCCCCGAGGACCACCTACGAGAGCGCACCGCAGATCCGGGACCTCAAGAAAGAGGCCGTGAAACGTTTCGTGCCGGACGTCGTGAGAAAGAAGCAAGAAGCGGCCAGAGGAGGGCCAACAGGACACCTGGTAGAACCCGAGGAGATGGATCGGCTAGAGGCCGAAGGGTACCTACGAACCAGCTCTGACAGGGCGCAGGCAGGGACTCAAGACGGTCAGGCAAGAGGGACCAGTAACGCGACGAACCTGGCAGAGGAAGAGGAGAGGTTTCTTAGAGAACTAGAGATGCAGGATGCAGATGCAGGTCAGGGCACAGGAGCAGAGCAGGTCACAACAACACAAAAAGTGCAAGAGGTAGAGGGCCGACCGGTCGGCGAACCGCTCCAACCACGCAGGCATGTAGAGATTGAAGAAGTCGAGGATGAGGATGCCTGATAAAACAGACTTTTGTCTTATTGACAAGGCATGGTCATACTTGTGGCCATATTCACGATCCTTGTTCGGGGGTTTATCAAGTAAAGTAATACCTCCTAGAGTATCAGCATACCTTACCCAAGGTACGGAGTATGTCAAGCATTTACCCTTGACAAGGTAGACTTCAAAGACAAGACGCCTTCGACCAGACTGCTCGAGGGTCTCTGCTTGCCGAAAGTGCTCTCACAAGATACAAAATCCAATCTCTTCAACCTCTTCTCTTCTGCTCTCTTCTCTTCTCTTCTGTTTTCTTTTCTTCTTTTTCTGGGTCATTCTTTCGGCCCACCTGCCTGACTTCGTAGATATCATACCTCGATCGATCACGAAGTAAATCGGTAATGAAAGAGGGTGTAAGGGACTCGAAGAGACAAGGTCCCCAAGAAGATACCCAAACTGGTGCGTTTCCCATCAGCCAGATTGGAATTCGACACCATGACTTCTCATCTTTCCCTTCTAATTAGGATGCTATTGAGGGGGGAAAGGGCAGACAAAGATTTCATTTCAGGGTCGCTTGATGGTGGTGGTCAACACGAGGTTTTGTGTCGAAGAAGACGGAGCGAGTACAGTAATATATGAACTATCCGTCTACCGGTTTGTCTCCCCCTTTTTGTACACCAAGAAAACAACTACAGTACATCACATTTACTAACCTTTTCAATGCAAATCACCATAAAATCTGCAAAACTCAGCAATCGCTCCGTATCCAGAGGAACAAAATCATTAAGTACAGATGGGGGGCTTTCTGCTTCGAGAGCTAATCATCATTTCTTGTTTTCGTAGTTTGGTCTACTGTACACACATACACACGTCTCCATCGTCACCTGGGTCGCCCTTCTTCACCTCTCCTCTTCTCTCATCTAAAGCTTCTTTCGTGATTTAGCTCGAGGTCAGATCCTCTAAAATCGACCATCAGGGAAAAAGAAAAGGCCAATCCAGCATTTGATACCAAAAAAAGACCCCCGGTAACACCTTCACCCCAAATACTGCTCGAATTGAGAACCAAAAGATAGTCATGTCAAGCACAAACACCGCAAGTCCGGCACTGCTGGTAATGACATACATGCTTCCAATTGCAGCCAAGTTTTGGTCGAGGACGAAAAGAAAATCGTCCAAAAGAAAATCGTTTGGCCCTTTTCCCACTGTTTGTGTCACATTACATATCGCGCATAAGGAGACCGAATCTTCCATGATACCTGGGAAGATTTTGGTTTTTCCAGAAGGTGCTGTAACAACAACACGTAATCTCATGTCATCGTTTCAGAGTGTGCTGTTCACAACCACCCCGTGATTCATCGCATCATACGAACGTTTCTCACATCGCGTTTGAGGAAGGGACTGGGCATCTCATCACCCAAGACCTCAGGATCCCAGATAGGCGGGACTTCAGGCAGATCTTTGTCAACAAGTTTCCGTTCAGAATAAAGGTTGCTTGATAAATCGGCACTCATTGGGCGACCCCCAGCTCGGGCTTGAGCAAGTTCAACGAGGGTGCGTCCACCAACGCCATTACCGATAGCTGGCTGCTTGGACGCGGCAAGCTTGCTCACCAACTTGCCTCCAGTTGTGGCTGCACGTCTCAATGGGCTTGTGCTGCCGTTCTCACACGTAACTTGTTCTCTGAGATCCGTCCTGCTTGGGATTTTGCTGAGACGTCTATTCGGGCTGGCCGGTCGGACGCCAACAGCTCTAATGTCTCCATCGCTGACGGCTTTACCGCTCGCTATGTTTGAGGAAGTGATGCCGGCTCTCACTTGAGCTGCTGCACCACTGGAAGGAAAAAGTGTCGGCTTAGTCGTCAGCTTCTGTACAACTGCCGTGGTATTATGCCTTACGAGACCAGGCTTAGTCCGCAGGCGTGAAGGCTGAGGGTTCTTAAATGGGTCAGTGCTCGCAACGGTTGCCTTCAGTCGAGTTGGACTGGCTAATTCCGGAAATCCATCATCGTCCGAATCATCCTCAAAATCATGGTTCTCCTCATCAGACGAATAAGCGAGTTGAGGCTCCCATTTGGCCTTTTGTCGTGCAGCTTGTGCGAAGATATTCCTAGCACTTGCAGCAGTCACCGTAGAATTGGCCGTGAGTTGCGCAGCCGCAGTTCTTCGTGGTGACAGCGCAAGACCAGAGATAGAGATTGGCGAAGGTTCAGACATCTGTACATCTGCTGGGGAGTCAAGATTGGTCTTCGATCTGGCAAACGGCGTCTTTGCCTTCTTCGGTGGTGCCGCTTGTCCTCTCGAGGTGTCCGGAGAGTTCAGAGAGAGGTCAGAAAGGTCGGTAAGGTCGGTCGTGGAAGGAAAGTCCTCCTCACTAGAAGTATTCACCGATGAAGCAGGGTTGTGGTTCTCTTTGTTAAAGCCTGGTGGGTTCTGAATGTCTCTTAATGATCTGGTAGTATGAGTCTGTTTAGTGAGGACCTCGGCCACGCGGGCTTGAACTTCGCTGTCAAATTGCTTGCGCAAACTCTCTATCTCGATCTGGATTTGTCGCTCAATTTCAAGCCGAGCCTTCAGTTCCCATTCGCGTCGAAGCTGATCGTTAATCGCCGCCTTCATCGCAGCTCGGTCTGCTTCAAGCGCTGATAATCTTTCCTCTGCCTGCTTCAGTTTGTGTTCGGCTATCTCTTCTCGGGTCTTTAGGGCTTTTCCAATGTTGACCATCTCTTGTTGCCGTCTGGCTATCCATACATAAGGTACAGTTAACAATGAAACCGTGTCCGGACGGTGTGTAGGATTCGTCTTCAGACAGTTTGCGATGACATTGGCAAGGTCTTTTGAGTAAATGGAAGGGATAGGTTTGAAGTCGCCTTTTCTGATTCGTTGCACTAGTTGCAGGTGCGAATTGGCGTTGAACGGTGGCTCTTTGGTGCAAAGTTCGTACATAATGCAGCCTAATGACCAGATGTCCGAATGAAGAGTGTACCGCTCGGCAGCACAGATCTCTGGAGACATATAGAAGGGTGTGCCAACGTAGGTGGAGGCAAAGTCGTGTGACTGCATTAGTTTCGACAGCCCAAAGTCTCCCAGTTTCACCGACTGGTCTTCTCCTAGAAAGATGTTCTCTGGCTTGAGATCTCGATGGAGAATCATCTTGCCAGCCACTGGAGGCCGGACCTTCTGCCGTGAGAGATCGTTTCCAGGTTCTGGTGGGTCGACACCATAGTGACAGCGGTAGAGAGCAGTAACAATCTGGCTGAAAATCCTCCAAACAAAGTCTTCTTTCGCGTACTCATTCTTCCTCTTGAGCTCTTTGATGACCGACCCGAGGTCGCCGCCGCCACAATACTCCATGTAAAGATAAAGTTCCTGCGTCTGCTTGAGGTGTTCGCGGTGGAAGTAGCCCACAATGTTTGGATGTTTCAACGAGGAGAGGATCGAGAATTCGGCATGTAATTGATCGCGTTCTTTTTGTGACATTTTGAGGTAGTTTATTTCTTTACGGCACAAGATCTGCATCCGGTCAGCAAACTATCTCGATGGGAGCAGCTCAGAAGACACGTACATGGCCATCTTGTTTTCGACGAACTTTTCTGATTATGCCAAAGGCACCTCGCCCTGTGCATGCTCATCAGCGCGCAAGATCAATTGCAATGTCAATAATGCCGTACCTATAATCTCCTTGACTTCATACTTCTCGTTGTCTGCCAGTTCGAGCGCCATCTTGGCTGCGTTGGCAAAAGGCGGAACCGAAAGGAAAGGCAGGCGCGATCTAATAACGGTCTGCGGAGGCTACAGAAGCATCGCCTGAAAGTAAGAGACAATACCTTCTGGAATACCTACAAATCTGAGTGAGATCTTCCAAAGATGATAAAGTTCCCAGTAGGATAGAATCGTCATGGACCACGTCCGAACTGTGAGCACCCGGAATGTGCAGCCATTACGAGTAGCCATAGAAGCACGTTTGTTGACCTGCGTTGCGTAGCAACGAGTAGTTTCACGAACACGTGATGTGTCTTGGTACACATTGTGTTCCTGACATTCAACCTCTTTCACTGCCTCACCTGTGTTGCAGACATCATCTCCATTGTCAGAGAACACTTCTTGATGATCCTATGTCTGTATTTACACTGTCAACAAGAAGCGTATGCACACCAAGCTGTTGTAGCTCTTGTTGCGTGCTCGTGCCTAATATGACCAGTATGAGCCTAATGCGGGGTTCGGGAAAACTCATATCCCGCGGTCGGAACGATCACAACATTTCCCATCTCTTGTTTCGTAGACCTGCCTGTTCATGCTCAGTTGGTTCAAGGACTTATCATCAGTGGAAAAAAGGGTGAGAAGTGTCACGGTGGCACAGAGGCGATGGCAGAAATGCTTGACGGCGAACTGTGTGTCGTTCTTGTCAAGCTTTCATCATTGTTTTTCTTTGTCAGCTTTCGACGCATGTTTTCAAGCCGCCATACTTAAGCATCTGTAGCGCAAGAGTTGATGAAAGGTAAAGTGGTAGTTTTCAACAGAGTATTGGATTGGCACCTATGCACTTCACTAAGCATACCTGCGTTCTTCCGTCGAAAGACCACGAGAAATATTGCTGCTATCCTACTTTGTTCATTGGAGCATCAAAAGCGATCAGGAGAGACAGGGCAACTCTAGGATACAGTCCTCCGAGTTCATCTACTTGGCAGCATATCCTAGTTCGGTCCGGAATTGCTACTACAAAAAGGCACCTTACATAGCGATCATCGATCTCTGTGAACGCAAGAGCCCAGGGGCTCCTCACAATTCACGTGCAACTTCAAACATCAACAGATGATCCTAGTCAACGGCAGTTGTTGTTCTTCTGGTATTGCTGGGGATCCCTTGTAATAGGGCAACAACAAGGACTCCATGTGGTGCCATATCCTGCATGGCTAGTCTTTCTGGTCGTAAGATAATTGTACAAGCGAAATAAGGGATGCAGCTTGCAGCTGGCCTGGTGTGTGTAGGGTGACATGCTGCAAGTAAGTGCTCTAGACCCTGTAAACAGGTCCATCATGGGACAGTGTACGAATAGTGTCGGGTGAAGCATGCAACGCCTCGATGTGGGTCATGACTGATAAATATGCCTCCCAGGATCCTGGCTGCTTGACGAAGTGCTCCCAAGCGACAGAAAGCAGGAGAAGGACGGGTTGGAAAATGGGTGCCACGCAAAGGGCGCTTCCAGACTCAGAATGCTACTTACAAAAGTGCAAGAAGAATAGTAGGTCTAGCCTCGCCTCGGAGCGGTGACTCTGCTGTGAGCCAACGAGATGGTTAGACGCCGAAGTAGTCTCATGCGTAGGCTAGAAATGTACGTGAAAATTGCTGGGGAGGCCCATCGGCATACCGGGGGTTTTCGCTGATCGGTGTATTTCGAAACGGTCCGGGTGGAAATACCCAAGCGCTGCTGATGGGAACCTTGTCACCACCCTGGCAAGGTCTCACAAGACTCGCGATAAATGGTGCTTGTGAGTCTGACTATCCGAACGAGCGACGCCAAAGTCATTCGGCGCGAATAGTGAGCGCATATTTACGGTTTTGACGCAAGCCACGTGGACACAGTTGGGCGATGGTGTCGAAAGGATGAAAGTTTTTCTTTCACTGTTCAGCCCGTAGGAGGCACAACCACCTACTCGTATCCTGTATGTACTCCGGAACTTGCCAACGGTTGATGCACCCAGGTAGATCATTATTGAGCCCATTGGCAATTGGAAGGTTCAGTAAGCCTTCGGTTGGAAGGTCTGGCCGAGCACACGCCATCTCTCACAATTGCCTGACCACCCGTGAACTCCCTGAGCGGGTGGCAGCAAAATAGTCCAGTGGGCCTGCTGACCTCTGTGGCTCCTGTGCAAAGATGAATCGAGATGCCGTTAGCGACGGCTCAAGAGCGCAGAGGAAACGTGGGACGGGCTGCCAATCTGAGGGAGTGGATATGGTGAGGCCAGAAGCCAAGCGGATGGACTCTCCAGGGGCGTCGGGATGTGCAGGGATGGCTGCCACGTGGAAACAGGTCGGTGGGGAGACAGATCCGACAACCTGCAGGTCTTGTTACGGAGTAGCAAAATTTGACACACGTCAACCAGAATTGTACTTGTAACCAAGAGCCGTGGGCCCGAGGGCTTCCGTAGAAGGCAGCTCCTACAGGGTAGGGCCACTCTTGCTGCGGGCGCACAGGCAGCGTCAATTAAGCGAAGGTCTGTGCCATTTAGGAGCGGCGGAAATAGAGAGCAACCGACCACGGGGTGGATAGGCGAATACGAGCTCGGGATGCAGGTATTATTTTTTCCCCCTGCCGCGTTCAATAGTAAAATAACAACTGCGTCATGAGAATACTATCATGTTTTGCGGCGTGGGTAATTTGCAGCAACAGGCTTGCAAGCTGATTGTGCTGTGTGTTTCGGGGCTGCCATGCCCTCAGTTGGTGACGCCGCCGAAGCGATCTGATTGACAGCCGGACGGCTAGAGAGGATCACACCGTTGAGTCAGGCCCAGACGCCCAACAACGGCCGAGTTTGACAACGACGGGCTCCATCGGGCCCTGCTTTAGGATACACACTTGCTTCGTAGTGGCGTTGCAATGACTTCAATCGAAGTGCGAGGACATGCACCATCGAAACAATGGCTGTGCCGGACCGGTCAGAGGTGGAAGGAAGGCCATGGCGGAGAGCTCTAGGGCGATTGTGTACCAAGTCTTCTTTCTAGAAGGAATCATAACTCCTGTTAGGCTGGCCAACTAGGCCTAAACGAAGTTGGTTGTGTGGGTGAGAGAAGTGCCCCCAGAACAGTGTCAACTCTTACCGAGGCCACGCTTGCTAAGCCATGCACCATGATGCAAGGATCTCATCCACATGAAACCTGACGCGAAGAACTGAAACCTCATCCCTGGCGATCCCAGCCATCACAATTTCGTTCGCGACTTTGTGCTTTGGATCTAGGGAAAGTGACCAGTGAGAGTGGTCGAATTTCCTACGAAATACCGAAAAGAGGATGAGATATTTTCACCGAACCATCGCCCATCCGCCGAGAGCCAGGTTCGCCACAGACACTCACCCAGAAGGCACTGTTGAAGTGAACTCTGTTCTGAGAATTCTCGCAAGACACTCAGTGTGCTTTCTGAGCAAACCTAAAAGAGAGACAAATTAGGACGGCATATGCAAGTTTGGATCATTCTTTAGGACGATAGAGGAAAGGTTACGTGGGTTGACAGGCCAGCGATCGGCTGGGTGGCGTTGTGCCTGTCCACAGTCAAAGTCAAGATCCTCGCACGGTGTACCTAGTGATGCCTTGAGGGTTTTCCACTGACGACTCCCACGTGGTCCTTGCAGGAATGGGTAATTCCACACTGCACGAAAGCACCCCTTTCGGGTGTTGCTGACAGACTAGGTGCGGACATACTTCCCTTTACTACGTAGAACTGGGCGTCTCTCAAGTCAAAGCAGTGTGAAGAGGCTGAGGCCAATGCTCCGGAGAGGGGCGCTGCAACCTGTCCACCATTTCTTTCCGGTATGGCTTTTTACTGACGACAAAACAACAAGGGTTGTTATGCACATGCTACCTGCAGCTGACCCCTGCTACCATTTCGTTGCAATGCACCTAGAGAATGCCAATCCGGTGGTGGCTGAACACATTGACCCTCCGGAGGGATGGTTCCTTTCCCTTGGGTCGAGGCAGTGGAATAAAGCTATGTCGGATTGAGCAATAACAATTCGGTTGCCAGTTTTATCCGTCTAGCCATTCCGAGGCCGTTATGGGAGGGTAAACTAGTTGGCCCGCCTGTAGGAAACCAAAGGTGTCTTGTTCGCATACCGGCCGTCGGAGCCCGACCACGAGAAGTAGAGGGGGCATCGGGAGTGTGCTTCATTTCCACGCACACACCTTGGTCGCAAAGACTGGCATTATTACCCGAAGAGGGACAGTAGCGCTGCAGGGCGATGAGAACCATGATGTACGATGTACATACACCGTCATGAAAGCTCTGAAAGCGTGCACATCTCGGGAATGCGAGGCGAGTGCGAGAGCAAGTGCCAAAATTTCCATCGTGGCGGCAGCTCCGGTGCTCATATCGAGACAAGCTCTGACACCTTCCAGGGCTTCAAACCACGGTCTCATGGACGGAGGACAGGGCGTGAGCCTGTTCATCTCGCTTTTGAACTCGTGACACGTCTACAATCAGCAGAAGCATGGCAATGGCGTGGCATGGAGACATGGAGCGTATGGAGAAATGGTGACTCCTCGTCAATCCAAGGGGGCGATAAAAGAAAAATGATTGCGGGCAACCTGAATTGAGGAAGTTTCGCGACAAGGCCGCCGTATGGGAAATCACGAGGGAGCACGCTTGGGGGACGATCAAACGCACCATGTGCAACACGATCGACGCGCGTGGCTGGAGACGGGGGATCTTGACAAAAAAAAATACGACCCTAACCGGGGTTCAGGTGGTTGATCGTGGCAGCAGGGGGTGTGTTGTTGGTCAAGATTGGGATGGGATGGGAGGGGTGGAGTTGGGCACTCGCACGGCCGACTTTTATTTGGGTGTTTGGTGGCAGAGATGACTGCATCAGCGCCGGACCAAATTAAGAGATTATGGTCCAAGGAATGAGCTTGGCACATACAAGAATAGAGTGCTCGTATTATTGTGCTCGTACACTGTCACCACTTCGACAGAGAAGCAGTACGAGTAGTACGGAGTACATGTTGAGAAAAGGAAACAAGGGACAGGGATTACTCCTCCACGATCTGTGATATCGACGTCAGGGAAGACGAAGGAGGTGAAATAATAAATACGAGTACTGGACGGTCAAGATGTGCAAGCAGTGCTGGTATTCCTTACTGTATGAACACGAGAAAACAATGAAATACGGGTTACGCAGTTGCCTACGCAGATCGACGAGGATCCCTCGGTAGCAATAATAATAATACTTCTGGAAGTTACAATTTGATGATGTGCTTCACTCGGCAGCTTCTTCCCTTTTCCTTCCTGAGCGAGTTACGGCACCGCCTAGTCGTTATGTCATGCGCATAATCTCCGACGTCTGCTTATTGGAGTGATGGGCGGGCCAGGGTTTAAGCGAGCCTGATCGGTCGCTGCTAGGGGCAATGCTAAGGGCTGATTGATGCTCACTTGATCCGAGCTTCAAATGTCGCTAATAATGTCCAGGCTCTGTTGTCGTCTGCTTCGGTGTCGCGGTGATGGTTCTGGTCGCTTGCAGTCGACTTTGTCAGGAACAGCAACTTAATAGCTGACAGCAATAGGGATGCTCTACTCCGTAAGGCTGCTTGTATCCAGCTGTACGGAAGACAGACTCTGTAGAATACGAGAAACAGTGGGCCAGGGTAAGTTCTCTAGGAGCAGCACGAGACATGCAGCGGTCATGGTTAGGGAAAGGAGGCGTTGGGATAGGCCGAGATCTTTGTGGCTCCTGATCGGTGTAGCCGGGATCAGACAGGTTGCTCATTCTCCTTAGGGGCATTGGATTGCATATTGTATGACACCAACATCAGGTTGAGACAGGTGTCGAAACTTACTACAGGGCAGATCTCCAGGCTCACCCGGGCCAGGCCAGCAGAGGCTCGTATACTAATGTTCTTAACAACTCCTCAGAACGGGGATGATATGCCGTGTCACTCTTCCGTACTGAATCCGTATTGTTTGCATGAATAATAAACAACACCAATCGGCTACTTGTACCAGCTACTCCTCAGTAGGCGTTGCAAGTGCAATAAACGAGACCATGCCTTGCCCTCCCTCTCGTACCCTGATCCTGGCCTAGCGAGACTCTCGAGTTTGCTCTGGGAAAGTGAAGCTTAACCGGTCCATTTACGCACAGCTTGGGGCAGGCCTAGCTGTGCCCAAGTGGAGGGCGCGATTCCCCCAAGGGCCCCCAAGGCCTTTTAACCAACAGCGATTGCCGCACTGATCGCTGTTCGTGCTTCGGCAGTCCGGTTGAATTTCAGCGTCTAGTCCAGACGCAGCTAGCAGGCCACTTTTCAGCTTCCTCGCGGTTGCCATTACTGTCCTTCTACGCAGTATTGACCGCAAGCTGACCTCAAAGCCATAATACCACCACCATATACTCCGTACATACCACCTGAACTCCGTAATGTACCTCGTACCTGGCTTGTTGTCAGCCGTCGCTTGAAGCCTCGTTTTCGCTTATTTGCCTTTGATGATACACTGGCTATGGCCACGCCTGCGCCCTGCTCCTTGCTCCCTGCGTCCTGCTCCTTGTCACGCCTTACTGCAATTAGTAGCAGGAAATCCCACCCTCCAGGAGAAACTCGCAACTCGCAACTGGATACTGCCTGGTGACGGTTGTTAGAACATGGCAGGACTACTCGAGTGAGCGCTTCTACCGACCCAGGTACGGAGCACAACGAATGGACCAGATCACGAAAACTAACTCAGCGCTAGATACTCTTCGTCCTGCCCTCTTTGATCTCTGCTCGTGGAGTCAGTTGGCCTGTCAAGTCTTGTCCGTTGCTCTCCTCTCCTTCAGCAGACTGTCGCTTGTATCTCGCATGTCCACCGCCCGTAGTCAACCATCCCACCCAACATCGTCACTGGTGGGCCGTGGATTTACAAGCCCAAACCCTGCTCACCATCTATTACTCCTACTACCATTTTTTATTGTTTATTATTGTTTTTTGTTGCTGGATCCCACCCAAATCATCTTGCTGTCGACCGGCCAAAGACCTGCTGCGACCCTCCCCTGGCATTCGCAAACGGACCGAGCATACCCGAGCCATCTTTTCCTCCTCGTCCTACTCCTTTCTCTTCCTCATTCTCTCCTCCAGATTCAGCCTGTGCAGACTAATACACTCCCTGTTGTCGTCCAGACGCTGTCAAAGGTGTCGTTTATTCCTTCGTACGTACAGTTGAAAATCTGGCCCGGATCGTCGGGAAGGCGAAAATCATCACGACCCTCCGGCACACCTCCAAACCCGCCCTCTCCTATGGTCTGATGGTGCTTGGACAGTAAAATTACCAAGTGTACGGAACTACCTCGACTGTTCTCCAGATCTCGGTCCATCAGACGCAAGCCTGATTTTGCCATCGTGGGCCCCTCCATAGCCTTGCCGTGTTAGCTCCTACACGCACGCACCACGCGCGCACGCAGCTGCACCATCAGCAGCACCACCAACACCCACCACCACAAACTAAAACCGTCCGGCAGCAAAAGTGGCCTGGTCATCCAGATGAGCTCCTCTGGACACTAGAGCCGGGTGTCGACATCTACTAAAAGCCACCCCTGGCCTCGGCGGCGTATGTACGTTATTCCCAGGGTCTCCATTCCTGCGTGGCACACTCTCTCTCTGCCAACGGCCGGACGGCGGCGTCTTTAAACTCACCCCTCGCCCACTTTTGATCTTCCACCAAGCCTGCACATCTCACGCCTGCATCGACGCGCTCTCGTATCAACAGGGCCTGCCGCTGAACGAACAAAAATTACCCTTTAGGCCAGCATGCTCAAGCACTAGCTCCGACTCCGTTCTTTGCCGGATCCGCACCACAGGCCACGACCACCAGCAAACACCACCCGCGGCCCCGCTCAAGCACTTGGTTTCTCTTCATCTTTCCTTCTGACGATCCTTCACCTCTCGAACCTTCGCTTCGGAGGCACTTGGTTCAATTGGTGGCCCTCCTCCGACCAAACTTCCCTTTCATCCAACGGCCTTTCACTCCTCAAGCGACTCGTCAAGCCGGCTGTCATCCAGAGCCTGCTTTGCCATATCGGGCCCTGCTCCTGGACAACGTCACAACTGTCAATCCCACTCAGCGGGACTTTCCAGACCATCTTCACACACTCACTGCCCTTCTCCTCTTCTTAAACTTCCCCGTTGTCACTTACCCGCTAAGACTCCTATCCTCTCGTGAGTCTCGGATCATCTCGACGACCACGGCGGACCCACGTCGAGTCAGTCCCAGGAAACAAATATTAGACCATATCGCAATCTCCCCTCTTTCCGCCATAGCGGACTTCACAAAAAGTTGCCTCTGCCGACCCAAAGCATTTTCACGACCATACCAACGTCGATACATCTTTATATCTTCGTCAGTCACTGGGTTGTCGGCTGAGACTCGCGCCTTCTAGCCTGCTGTAGTCTAATACCCTGTCGCCGCAGCATTGCATTGTTGCGTCGACTACATATGATATGGCCTTAGTGTTACCACCAAGTCATCATCCGAGTCGAAACTTACATAGCCCTCTCCCGTCTCCTGCGTCCCTCCTTGCCCACACAGCGATGGGAGAAGCGAGGAAAGACGGGCCCGTCCTCCCTTCCATCGCCAGCCTCATTGAGGCCGTATCGGCGGGGAACGAGAAGGGTGAGTCTGCCACTGAACGCGATCGTTACATGAGACTGACAGACCCAGGAAAAGACAAATTGCCCTCGCCGATATTTGACCATCCTCCTCGCAGAGTTTCCAGTAGTTCTCAAGGCTATAACACAAGCCCCGAGAGACAAGCCATTTCCGAAAGCCCTCGTCGTCCTCCCCTTCCCACGCCAGAGCTGCCTCCGGCGTCCAGTTTCGACTTTTCTCGCCCGTCGCCTATGAGTTATTCGCCAAAAGATGCGCCAGGACGAAACCACCACTACTCCTCTGGCCCTGCAAGCACAAATCCCGAGCTTTACACCCAAAGGCCGCCTCATTATCCTCCCATGGCGGTCGATACACATCCTCCACCATACCCTCCTATAGCCGAAGGAAACCAGTGGACATCTTCTACGAGGCCGCCGCCGCACGATCCTATGCATCTTGATGGACACGCTCGAGCCCCGGCACCGACAGCATTCCGCGATCCTGCGACTGAAGCAGCCTTATACAATAATCATCCACAGCAGATGCCACTACCAACCAATTTTCCACCACCTGTACCTGTACCAGGGCCCAGCTTGCCTCCACTCGATGCTCAAATGGGACCGGTCTGGCGACATCACCATTACTACCCACCTGGAAATCCACCCCCATTTCCGCCTCAGCCCCAAGAACGCTACATATGCCCTACGTGCAGCAAGCCGTTCTCGAGACCTAGCTCTCTGAAGATCCATACGCACTCCCATACCGGGGAGAAACCGTACACATGCACCTATGCGGGTTGCGGCAAAAGCTTCAGCGTGCGGAGTAATATGAAACGACATGAAAAAGGCCACCGAACACCAGAGCATACGCCGTTCTAAGTGAACCGGAATACTGGGCAGTGTCTGGGTCCGAGAGACCCCGAGAAATGCAGAGATGCTACTCTACACGGCTTGCGGTTCCGCAAACAGGATCGTTTAATCCGGCCAGGAAAAAAATTACGGTTTAGGAGTGAGGTGTGGCTAAAACCCCTGTGTAGGATGGTAGTATGTGTGCCAGGCTCCTCTGGTCAAAGGCCATGTTTAGGTGCACACAGTCGAAAGCACTTCTAAGTGATGAAAAGACGGAGAAATGGTGCGGCACAAGCAGCACCGTCATGTTACGAGTCTCATTCTGCATTGATTTTTCCGCCCGTCATCTGCGTTCAAGCGGCATAGCGACTGTCAAAGGGACAGGAACCACAGGGAAACGCGTGAGGATGGGCATGGGCGCGCCGGTTTACTGCATCGTATGACTATGGCAGTGGCGTTTTGTGTTGCTAGCATTCTTGGACATACTACAAAAGGACATTTACAACGGACGGACGTGCTTCTTCATGAGCAGCGGTATGGGATTCACGATGGATACTGACGGCCTGGCTTCCCAGCAGCTAGACCAGCTACATCTACAACCACCAGAAGAAATGCTGCCGGTCCCTCCAGATCAGGGAACCGAAAATGTACATTATTTGACGCCGAGACACGGAAGACGCCCCAAATAGATTGTACCATACGTTTACGAACCCGAATTGGGTCGCTTGTCTTTCGTATTGAGCTATGGCACTCAGGTCGAGGAGCTAAAGCATCGAACTACTGTAGGTTGCCACGAGGCAATTTTGGAGAAGGGAAACCACGCGAGCACCACGGCCCACCAAGTCGGAAAGCGACGGGCATCCACTGAGTTACCAGTCTATTGGGACAAGGACGCGGGTTCTGGTCTTGAGCGCAGGCTGCACATCATCCGGCATGTATTTCTTGGTCCCAAAGCGGAAAGGCCGTGGCTAATGCCAAGGGTCATGAGTGCGGTTTCTGGTGGAGATTGGGTCTTTCTGCAACTACTGTAGAGATGGGCTTGCGAAGTAGGATTTTTTGTTTTTGACGTCTGTCACTGACCGCGGAAGCACCTTATGGGTGTCATTATTGTTCCAAACCAACACGGGCAAGTACAGAAACTGTTTCTTGTCATTATTTGGTACTTTTTTAGCACCTCTCCTTCCCCCCTACCGACCCTGGCAAAGCCCCCCTCCATACCGTACAAGTAGGAAGGAGGTTTGTATGTGTGTACGTCTTGACAGGTTGTGGATTGTGGTGTGATTCAACTCTCTCCCCTGGTCCATCGACCTGCTAGGCAACACGTGGGAGAAACCTACCTAGCGATAGATAGACATGGGGAAAACCCGCCAAACCGCCAAAAGCTTGGGAACATTGTAACCGATTTTGTCGCGATCCCTCGTATTATTTCTCGATTTGCTGCCGGGCTGGATGGTCGGGTTTCGTCGATTCGATCCCCTCCATTTTCCTCGATTGCTCGGGCTGGCTCGATTTTCAAGAACCCGCGCCCGCATGGGCGGCAGACTTCGGAGTCAAAAAGGGACACGGGTACCACTTGGGCGGAACCCCCCCTTCCCCCCCTAAGGCACAACCCTGGGCAAAACCCTACCATCCTACAATCCCGCTACCACCTGCATGGGAACATGCAGCTCTCGATGGGGTCGAAAATTTTCCACGTGGCATTTTACGGAGCGCTAGCGATTGTAGACACAAAATATCATTTCGGGCTGGCCGATCATGGATCTCCCTCGTCCCAAAACTCTGAACCGCCCCGACCGACTGCCGCCGTTTGGGCTCTCGTCCGGAGTCTCTTTTCGTCTCTCCGGGTCGTTCGTTGGTGTGCCTCTTTTGCATTCCTAGCTGCCAGACTAATCGACAAGCTACTGCATAATTATCACCATTTTACTTATGTATGCCCTGCGTGGGACGGTCCATCAGTCCAGGCCGAGCGGTCGTCGCCATCCGACACTCCGTTCTTGACATCAACACCTTCCCAACCATTGCGCCATGCACCATCCACCATGCACTAAGGGCCTTCGCGGGCGTTGGGTGCCCAGGTGTAGTTACTCCGTGCGTCTATCTTACTTGTAGGTATCCAGGTTACAGGGGTCTGCATTAAATTTATTGCCCATTTCAAGTCCCTGCACGCCCATCCATCCATCCATCCATCCATGAATCCATCAATCCACCACACACGGCAACTCACATGTTGAAACAAGGTGGGAGAAAAAACATACTCCATACACCACACACAGAGAGAGAGAAACAAAGAAAAGCCATGCCGTCACCTTCATCTCCCCCTTCTTCCACACCCCCCTGCACCTGCAATGCTACCTACAACTGGATAAAAATCCTTCTGACAGCTCTCGGCCCCTCTTCCCATTCTGTGTGTGCACCACCCATTACCTTTCTTGTGTGGGAATAACCCTGACGTCGCCAGCACGTACTCCTTACCTATAGGGATCGTTATGCTCTTTTCGGGCAATCGAGAATAGCGTGTGTGTTTTGTTTGTTGCCCTTTTCTTATTTCTCTCGACAACTGAAGATCCTCCGCCATCTTCCCCCGTTTGGGATGGTGATGTAACATGTGATGATTTACTCCGTACAAAATTGGGGGGGGAGGGGGGGCACAACAATTTTTTTCTTCACACTCTAATAAGCGAAGGCGAGAGCCCTGGAACTGTAATTCCCAACTTTCCACGCACACACGGCTTCGCTGTCCAAGAGCAGTTCTTTCGCGGAGATGGCCGTTGCCCAGTGGGCTGTGTAACTACCAACACTGCATTGCATGTTATGACGAAGCCAGACTTCTCAGAGGTAAAAAAAAAGAGTCTTTTGACGGCGCCATCCAGAAGGGAAGAGGCCCGTTAAGGTTTGTTCCTAGTAGACTGAGACAAACACCATCCCCTCCCCTCCAAGTTCCCGAACCTGGAGTGTTTTTCTAGGTGCTTCCTTTTAGCAGGCTGGGTGCTCATTAGGTGCTCGGGACTAGTACAGTAGACCGACTTCACGGGCAACTGGTACCCAAGAAGGCCGGATTCGGCGGCCTTACTCGGTCGGGCCTTGACGTGAAGTTTACATCTCACAAAGGAGCTTTTGTCTCTTTCCGAACATCGGGTTCCTACCCCCAAAGAAAAAGACTTTCTCGATGGACGATGCCCTCTCAAAATCCAAGCGAGGTACACCAAGTACGAAAACGGAAACGGAAAAGACGAAGACGATAAATCGCCGGTAACGCGGCCGACAACTGGCAAAAGGCATCGTTGTCGACTTCTAGACAAGTCTGACCTCCCCCGGAGGGTCGCTACTTGCTGGGCGCATCGTTTGGCACCCGTTCAGTTTTCTGGCACAGAATTAATTGATTTCCACCATTTATTGTTGTTGCACCTGTCTTGTCGTCTCCTGTACTGTATCTTTTGGGCACTTGCTCAATCCCTTGGCAACAAACGTCTAAGGTTTCTCGGGAGGGAGGGGGGAAACGCAATTCCACTTCCCTTCCCCAGCCCTCGGTATCGGAGGAGACGCAGTGTGTGTGTGTGTGTGTGTTCGTAATAAACGGCGATCATTCATTCTCTGCTCGCCCCCGTTGAACGATCGGAAAAGGGATCTTTTGGAGGTGCTGCCGATGCGATGCAAACTCGCTCGCTCTGGGGTTTCCATCGTCGCCAGGTAGGTAACTCATCTGATCAGACAAATCGACGAGTCGTCGAGCTTGGAAATTCGTCCCGAAAACTCACGAACCGAGTTTGCCGGAAGCTCTCCAAGCGAGCTGCGAGCGTCGTGCCGTCGGTAGCAAGGTTCGTTTCTACGACTTTTTTTGGACCTTTGACCATGCGCCGGTAAGTAGACAATGACGCTTCCCAATCGAAAGACGGAGACGCTGCCCTTGCTGGACGGGAAAATGGTAACTGCGTCATTCCCCGATCGACATCCTTCAACGCACACGGGATATTCTTGTGATACCGCCGGAGGGGTCTTGCATGATGAATCCATTCTCTTGCTGGGACCAGGCCGAATTGCAGAGACGAGGCCATGCAAGGTTGATTCTTCGCTATCCTTCCCAGTCGGTTGGCATTTTTGAAACGCTCAGGACAACATCAGGAACCTTAGCGTTCCATGAATACCTGACTTGATAGGTAGGGAGCTGCTCGACATGAATGAGGTGTCCATTGGATCGAATGAGTAGTCAGCCAGCCGGCGAGTCAGTCAGCTAGCTATTGTCGTTGGTGTCATGGCTTGACAATAGCAAAGGCCCTTTTTGCTGGCTCGGGGATACAAAAGCGAGTATTCTGTCCATGACTGTCACCTGTGCCCACGGCCTTTTGCATTGTTCGAACGCTCCTTCATGTATCCTTTTTGTCTCTTTTTTTTCCCTATTGATGTCTCTATGAATGCTTCACGAAACAGCTTGTCACCATGAATAGCGAGACAACCCCCCGCGAGCGAGCGCCGAGAGAGTGAGGCATTCAATAAGCCCGCCGAACGAGGTTAGCACTGCTTGCAGGCAGCGCTTCTTCCACACAATGTCTTCATTTTCACTCTTTTTGGCTTTTGGCAATCTTGAGAGAGACTCACGAAACTTCACGAGAGAGCCAAAGATCAAGAATCGAGTGTGTTTTGTTGTCTCACAGCCCGGAAATCAGTCAAGGAGGTCCTTGTGGTGTCAATCAATTCGACAGTCACGCCTCAGAAACGGCCCTGGTTGTCTCAAAGATTTCCCTTGATTTTTCACACACTTTTCACACCTCTCAAACAAACAAACCTCTCGACTTTTCTTCTCCTTTCCCTCGGACAACCGTCGACAACCGAGACAAAATGGGTAGTCAAAAGAAGAAGACCGAGTCAAAGAAGGGCAAAGGCAAGGGCAATGACTCCACCGGGCCTCTCACCCCCCGCGAAGTCGAACTCTTGAGGCGCATCATGGCCTCTACCAATGCCTCTTCGTCTTCTCCAGCGGTCGTCCCCCTGGACTATGCCGAGCTCGGCAAGTCTTACCCTGGCGTGAATGCCAGAACCCTGTGAGTATCAGTCTTCTCCTTTGTGTGTGTGTGTGTGTGTGTGTTTGCAAAGCAGCGCATGTGTTCTGTGTCACTAATAGAGGTACTCCCCAAAAAATCTAGTCACCAACAAGTCCGGCGTTTGAGAAAGAAGACCCAAAGAATGGGCATCGATTTTAAGGGCGTTGGTAGGGGTAAAGGCACTCGCAGGGGCAAGAAGGCCCAGCAGAAGAAGAATGAGAAGGAAGAGGAGGAGGAGGATGATGATGATGAGACCGACGACGACGACGATGTTGGGTCGGCGGACCCGGGTTGCAAAACCAAGCAGCCCAAAGGTGATGATGATGATGATGATGACGACAATGGCCCAACCGGCAAAAAGGGTGGTGGCAGTGGTGGTGATGGTGGTTGTGCGCTCGCGATGCCAGTGGTTGTTGCCACAGCATGAGACAGGGGGCCAAAGGGCCAATGGCCAATGTTGTTTGATGATGACCTTTGGGGGTCTTTTTACATGTAGGAGAATGATATGATATCAACATGGCCATCGTCATTTACAAACGTCTCATCTCATTCCAGAAAACAGGTTCATGTTGATGATGCTGACCGTACAGACAAAGAGGATTGATCGGCGGTGACGAGCGTGTCGACGTTGGGTTCAACGATGCTGACAATTGTAAATGGTATACAGGTCGACCGCACTCATAACGAGGCCACTGATTGCTATGTGTACTAACCATGTTGTACATGAGACGTTCATCATGATGTCAGTCGTTGTCAAAACCTCACAGCTTGGAAGACACCACTTTCAACAAGGGCAATCAACGAGGACGACCATGACGACATTTCACGGGCCAACAACAGCTTCACAGAGAAGACCAGGTCAGCAGAAACTAAGTCTCATTCGGATGAGGGTGATATTGACAGTGAACGGTCTTTGTTACAGTTCAGGCCGATAACATTTCAAAATGAGGTCGGTAATGGTCGACATCTGACGGACCGACGATACTCACATCAGAGAGATCATTGCCGATATCAAAAAGGTCGACGAACATTTATACGACGATCCTACGGCTGGACGAAGACAAGATTTGCGAGCTACAGTATGAATACACGAAGAAACAGACCAGTGATATACATTCTACACCATCCCATTGTCTGCTACCAAGTGTGGCCGTTGTCATTCGACATATGAAAACTCGTTCAGCCTTGTTCTTTGAAACCACTGAATCCATGATCAGAATGCTGTTACTTCATCCTCATCTGAACGTGCACGACCCTGAACATGTTTCTTCACTTATCGCGTCACCAATAGGTGGATTGCACTCAGTTTTCGCGAGTACGTGAATACAAATACCACATGGGCTCACAAAACTTCCGGTTCACTCACATTATCTCTTTTCTCTTTCTCTCCCTCCACCATCTTCTATCTCGATCGAACCTCTACGACACTCTTCCAGCATCGAACATTTCCTATTCCTGTCAACACTCCATCAATCGTCAAACAACAACAGTAAGTCTGTCGCTCTGTCTTTTCGAGTTTCAGCATCTCCAGAGAGCCTCAAATTGACATGTCGCGCAGAATTCTTGAACCAGTCATCTCGTTCACAATGGCACCTCAAGGTTCGAAAACCGGCCCAAAGTCCACAATGGACAACGACGCCTTTCTCGCCAGGTGCATCAAGCACTCCAAGGAGAAGATCAACGTCGACTGGGAAGCATTCTCGAGGGACACCGGCATGAGTGTCGGAGGTGCTCGGTAAGTTTTACATTCAAACACACTGGTATTTCCTCGGCTTTGTGGCTCTTTGACACTCATTAAGGTTTTTTTTTCTGTCCGGCGCGTAAACTGACAAACCAAAAAAAAAATTCATTTAGCAACAAGTTCCGTGCAATCATGAAACAACTCGAGGAGGCTGGTGCGGCTTGGTGTGCCAGGGACGCCGATGGAAATCCCATCACCACCTTCACCACCAGCCCCAGAAAGACCGCAACCGCCGGTGGCACCAAACGCAAAGCTGATTCAGAGACCAAGACCACCGCGAAGAAGATCAAGGCCGAGGACGACGGTGCGACTGCCGCCACAACCGCCGATGCTGATGACGAAGGAGAACCGCCAAAGAAGAAGCGTACTCGTGTCATACGAGAGCCCAAGGTCGCACACGTTCTCACTCCTGAGGAGCTAGCCAAGTTCTGTCCAGGCGCAATAAGACCCTTGACTCAGTAAAGGCTCCATGTCCATGTTTTGAGAGAAACAACAGTCAGTCAGTCAGTCCGACACAGAGACGAAGGAGAAGAACACAACAACAGAAGAATGATACACCATGGAGTTGGGCTGGGCCGGTTCTGAAGGATTCAAGTCTTCAACGGGAAGACTGAAGTTCTCTCGCAAAGTTAGGATTCGCTGTGCTGTGCTTTTCCTTTGTGCTGATCATGCACTGCTCCCTTGAGAAGAGAGGCCGCCATGATGATGATGATGATGATGATGACAATGATGATGGTGATGGAGGTAGTTTGTTAAACTACACAATCAATCCCCAAATGAAAGAATCGAACCAGTGAAAACAATCAAAGTGAAACTTGTTTTCATGTAATTGAAGTTGTTGCCTTGCCCTTACTTTTCGCCTTCTTTACAGTACGTTTTACACCAAAATCTTTAGGATCAAGTGAAGAGCTTTTGAACCGAGATTCAGGTTCGAGGATGATGATGCTCATCACATGTAAAAACTTTCTCGATCTTGATCTTTCTTCCACTCATCGAGAAACTATTTAAGATCCTCCTGCTTCTTCCAATCTTTTTCCTCTTCTTCTCTTCTACTCATCCTTCCTTCCGAACCTCCAACCATTTCGAACAAGACAGATCGAATTCGTTTTTTCTTCTTCATCACACCAACAACCAACACACAAAAACAACATCTTACGCCCACAAGACGAAAGAACAAACGGAACAATCATGGCACCGGCAAAGGAACCAAACGAAGAACTCAAGTTCGTCATGATGTGTATCAAGTACTCGGAGAGTGAATTGAAGCCAAACTTCGAAGAGGTTGCTCGTGAGACTGGAGCGAAGAGTGCAAGCGCATGGTGAGTTGCTGACTTTTACTACCACTCACACGACTCTCGCCGGGTTCCACCTTTACTGACCTTTGGATGTCTCTAGCTACCATCGTTTGTGGACCATCAAGAAGAAGCTAGGACTCACTGGTTCCGGTCACAAGAAGGGTATCACTGCCTCTTGTTATGCTCCTTCCACCGTTGCTGGCGGTGGTGGTGGAACTCGCAAACGCAAGACTACAACTGCTTCAAAGGTCAAGGATGAGGATGAGGACGGTGTCGATGATGACGAGCAAGCCGCTGCACCACCCACCAAGAAGAAGCGTACCACCAAGAAGGTAGCTGCCGTCAAGCCAGAACCGGAATCTGATGGTGATGATGCTGGAAATGGAGATGATGGAGATGAGTCTGCTACTGTTGCTGATGATGATGATGATGACGACGACGACGACGAAGAAGAAGCTTGAGCTTGAGATGGTGCAGCTGATGAATTCAAGGAATGATGAATGACGAGTCTTCAGATCAGAACTACTACTGAGCTGCTACTACTGCTACAGTGGCTAGCCAGTTTAGCTGTATTCCTACTTTGGCAGCTCGAGTGTCTTGCGAAAACAAGAACATGACACACACACACACACACACAAAAAATACAGAATTGCATTGCAAACCGATAAAATACAGACAGCAATTCAAATCAATACTTGAAACAATGACTCCATAAAGATCCTTGTCTGTAGATTCGTTATTCTTTTAGTACTGTATAAAGGTAACTGACACTCTTTGGTCCTTTGATAAAGCCTGGACACTGGGGAACTAGTAACTCGGTCAGTTTTGTCCGGGGTGATACAACTGTGCTGATTCACACTTGGTGTAGGTAATGTTCTTCTGGACATGTGTCATACAGACACCATGGGATACTCACAATCAGGTAGGTACTCTCTGTAGGTCTTGTTTTTGTGGCCATTCGTCATGCAGACACCATGTGTCACTGGTGCTGTGGTACTCTCTGGTAAAGACTCTGGGTAGAAACTATTTTTCTGGGGGTGTTCATCGTGAAAGCACCCTGTCCTGCTCTGTGTGTGTGTTTGTGGCCTCGCCGACACTGGTGGAAAAGCCTGTAGGTTGTGTTCTTGTCGTGTACTGTCCGAACCTAGCCACGATGCTCTCATGAGTTGCTCTGTAGGCATACAAATCCTTTCCGAATGATCGCTACCTGACCAGGAATTCCCGATGGCCCTTGTGCATTTAGGCCTTGTCAGGCATTTGCATTGGATAAGGTACCGTGCTTCAGGGTGTCCGCTTGGTAGACATGGAAAAAGTGTCACAGGTGATCACGAAACGTGGGGATATGGAGGATGAGTTGGAGAATGCTGTGTGCTAGTGTCATCCTTCCCGTGAAAACAGGCACGATACTCCAGGGCGTTCGTCTTGTAGGTAGCTGGCGGTATTGGATGTGATCGCGACCGTAGAGACAATGAGGACGAGCCAAGGATGTTGCCCTATTGTCGTGTTCTGGTTGAAAATAGGCACGATGGATACAGATATCATGCTATACACATTCATGACCATTGAGGACAATCGCGACCGCAATAACAATGACTGTCACTCCTGTTGTGTCCATCGTTGTCGCACACCCGTCGTCAAAAACGATGCCGATTAGTCATCAGTTGTGCCAAGACACCACCCGTTTTCCGCAACGCCCACTGACGTCAACGTTATATCAAAACCGTCCACCGCTCACAACGACCTCACAACCTCGTCACGTGCACTCCAGCCTCGCCCGAGCCCCCTGTTTGTTCAAGCCTCGTACAACAGCGACAACCACAACAATGCCGGCTGGACAACGCCTCGACGCCGAGGGGGTCATCAAGGCCCTCTGCGAGATGATGGCAACGGCGACCGAGTTCCAGGTCGACGTCGCGGCGATGCAGGCGCATTTTGGCGTCCAGGTGGACCGAACAATGTGAGTACCATTTCTCTATAAGGAATGCTTCTATAACGACCTATACCCTCTATATGTTTCTACGAGATTCAAGCTAACCACGACAAACCTAGCCACCGAAAAATCGACAACTTGATAGAGCCATACGGCTACCGCTTCCGCCGCGGCCAGGTCGAGAAGGTGCCTGAGCCAGTTGAGGACGAGGACGACGATGATGATGACGATGATGACAACGACGACGACGGCGATGAAGATGAAGACATGGAGGACGACGATGACGAAGATGATGATGATGACGACGATGATGGTGATGTGGCCGAGGCCCAGGGAGGGGTCGAAGAACAGGCCGGTGGAGGTGCCACCAACGAGGACGTCGATGAGGACATGGGAGGAGCCAGTGATGATGCTGCCGCTGCCGCTGAGGAAGAGACTGGCGCTGTCTCTATCAAGATCGAAGAGTAGAGAAGCTGTTTTCTTTTTTTCGCTTGTTCTACAGCAGCATGCATACCTTCGAGGTATGATAGGGCTTCGAGCCAGAGTGGGGCCTTGAGCCTCAATAGCAATGAGCAAATTGTGTTGAGATTCAGAATTCAGAGAGGGACGAGTGAGGACATAAGCTTCAAGTTTCACTTTACTTTCCCTCGCGTAATAGAGAGTAGCAAGATCCACCTGACTGGTTGGAAGCTTCCCCGGAGGGGTAATGAATTTGTCGTTCCGCTGATGCATCTCTGTTCATTTTTGACTCTCACCCCAACCCACCCACACCTCTTTGGATCGACAGCTCGATCTATCCTCAATCAACTCTTCCACTACAGCTTCATCTTAATCATTCTCCATCATCCATCTACTGCTTATTTCATCATGCCTCCAAAGTCTGTTCCAGCAGCCGGTGCGATGCCCGATCCTCAGTTGCAGTTCCTCTTCTCCGCTCTCAAGCACTCGGAGAGTCTGAAGATCAACTGGGACGAAGTTGCAAAAGAGAATGGTATCGGTTATGCTCGCAATGCGTAAGTACACACCTTGAGATTTGTTCTATCATCGACGCTTTTACTGACCCTATGATCTCAATACAGTGCCACCAAATTCAAGAATTTCGTCGCGAAGCAAGGATTCAAGTACGAAAACAACTCGATCAGCCCTGCCGATGGCACCGCGGTCAAAACTCCCAAGACTACACCTTCCCGCAAGCGCAAGGTCAAGGATGAGAACGATGGCCAGGAAAAGACTCCCAGCAAGGCACCGAAGAAAAAGGTTGCAAGTGCAGTCAAGAACGAGCCCGTCGACGACGACCTCACCGAAGACGATGACCTGGCAGACGTCGAGGATGACGAGTAGAGTAGTTCAAGGCCTCTGAATTATGCTTTTCCGATCGTGAACTGCAATTCATTGGCATCTGACCACGCATAGACTTGTGTTCTATGGTGGTGGTGGACCTGAAGGTCTATTAGCTGGGGGCCCCGATTCGTGGGTTCGGATGGAAGAGAATTATGCAACCAAAGCCCAGCGAGATCAAAGAACAACCAATCAATCAATCATTCAAAGCAGTCTTTTCTTGTTGTTTTCCTTCTATCTTCTCCCATCCTCAATGTGATACTATAGACTACCATGCATTCACAGGCCTTCTACATGTCCTGATAGGGGCTCGGAAGGCCCCGACTTGGCAGGGAAGCGAAATAGAACCCACACCAGCCTCGGCGCGGATCGCCCGCTAAACATCTTAAGCTCAAGGCCCAAACTTTTTGGAGGCAAAGAAGAATTTCTCCGCATGCGAAAAAGAAACACAAAATTCTACATCTCTGTTCGACTCTAATTAGAAATGCCTGTATTCAGAGGCGGGAGAGGTGGCAGAGGTCGCCAATCTGGCGGAAGAGGTCGTGGTGGGGCAAGAAGACCCGCAACTCAATTGCGAGACACTTTCCAAACCTCACGACTGGGGCAGACAGAGTACGTTGTGCTGGCATTCGTTCAGACTTCATGAACGCCTTTACTGATGCGAACCAGGGATGTTGCCTCTCAGGGGCTTTCATCGGCCGAGTCTATAGATGGCGACATCAACGAGAGCGAGGGCCCATCAGAAGAAGTTGGAGCAAGCCAATCCGGAAGCGAAGACGAAAGCCCCTCTACGAATTCCTATGCCACACTTTTGCATTCATTGAGCACGGGGAGACAGAACAGCGAGCCTGCTAAGAAAAAGAGAAAGATCGAAGATGGAACCAAACAAGAATCGTCTATTGCCGATGATCATCTGGACGGCACTGCTTCAACTCCAAAGACTGAGGAAGTTTCTGCTACTGAGGTGCTGGACGAAGAGGTCGAAGCAGACGAAGAAGGCGACGATCCAGCCACCAATGCCGACTCTGATGACGAGGACAGCCTTCTAAAGGATCCCTTTGAGAGACATTACAGTGCCGTGGTCGAGCAAGATCTGAAGGATGCAGCGCAGCGGGTTGAACAGAAGGATTGGCAGTCGCAGGCTGTGCTGATAGGGGATGATGTTCGAAAGACCACAACCTCGCTCAAAGACCGGCCGATACCAGCGACCAAGTTCAGAGGCTTCAAAGATCTCCGTTTGAAGCGACGACTTCTCGAGACTGGGACCATGCTTGCTTCTTCGTTATCCTCGGACGAGAAAGACCTGGCCAACGCCATGTTCAACTATACCGACATTGTCGACGGCAACCGCACACTCAAAAACTCGTCCCGGCTTCGTGAGATATCCGCCCTGCATGCTCTCAACCATGTCTTCAAGACTCGCGATCGTATTCTCAAGAACAATGCCAAAATCAGCTCCAGCAGCGAGACTCTCGATCTGCGCGACCAAGGCTTCACCCGCCCGAAGGTCCTGATCATCGTCCCGACAAAGCAAGCTTGTGTACGTCTCGTAGACAGCGTCGTCAAGTTCTGCGAGCCGGATCAACAGGAGAACAAGTCTCGCTTCCTCGAGACCTACTCCCACGAGGACGGCGACGAGTGGGCCGACAAGCCCGACGACTTTCGGGCCCTGTTTGGCGGGAACCACGAAGAAGATTTCCGCATCGGCCTCAAGTTCACCCGCAAGACGATCAAGTACTTTTCCGGTTTCTACAACTCGGACATCATCGTCGGCTCGCCCCTGGGGCTGATGCGGACCATCACCACGGGCGGCGGCGGCGGCGGGGGACCCAACAAGGACGGCAACAAGAAAAAGGCGCACGACGCAGACTTTCTGTCCTCGATCGAGGTGGTGGTCGTGGACCACGCCAACGCGCTGCAGATGCAGAACTGGCAGCACGTCGATTACGTCTTTTCGCAGCTCAACCTGCTCCCCAAGGAGTCGCACGGCTGTGACTTTTCGCGCGTCCGCCACTGGTACCTCGACGGCCAGGCCAAGTATCTCCGCCAGACCGTCATCCTGTCCGACTTTTTGACGCCCGAGGTCAACTCGCTCGCGACGTCCCATTTGTTCAACGTGGCGGGCCGGGTGAAATACCTCCCCACGTACCCTGGGGCCATGCTGGGAGTCAACTCGATTCTGCCCGTCAGCGTCCCTCAGACGTTCTTGCGCGTCGACTCGCCCAACCCACTCGCCGACGCGGACGGTCGGTTCAAGTTCTTCACGACGACCATCCTGCCGCCGCTGGTGCGCAACGCAAAAGCCCAAAAGGGGACCCTGTTGTACACGACGAGCTACGCCGACTTCGTGAGGTTGAGGAACCACCTCGCCACGAGCCCCGACGCCGCCAACCTCTCTTTCGGCAGCGTGAGCGAGTACTCCCCGGTCAAGGAGGTGCTGCGAGCCCGTTCGCATTTCTTGTCGGGCCGCCACGCGCTGTTGCTGTACTCGGAGCGAGCCCATCACCACTTTCGCTACCGGATCAAGGGCGTCCGCCGCGTCATTTTCTACAACGTCCCCGAGAACCCGGTCTTTTGGACAGATGTCGTGGGTCTGCTGGGTATCACCATGGATGCAGATACAAAGGGCGGCGGCGGCGGCGGCAGAGGGACATCCGGTAACAGTACCACCAGGACCAAAGGCGCGGTTCGTGCCTTGTTCTCCAAATGGGACGCCATGAAACTCGAAAGGATTGTCGGCACCGAGAGGGTCGGGAGATTGATTCATGACCGAGGAGGTGACACTTTTGACTTTGTCTGAGGAGAAATTGTCCCGCGGAGTACCTGGTATCTAGAATCTCGTATCTATCACCTAGGTACGGACGTATAGTTGACTGTGTTCCTCTACTCCGTATCCGAACAAGCCAATGTTGGCGGCCGTACTGGTCCCCATACTGGTCCTTTTCGAATAGCAAGTGAATTACGGTACTGGCAGTAATGGAATGAGAGAAAAAAAAACAATTCGAGTCATGCAAATCATTATCATTATACAAGGTGAATATATATCGTCTCGGCCACAATTACAACATGTCGTACGTGCCAGCACACACAAACATGGTCTTACGAAACACGTTGTTTCTTAAAGACGTTTGAGCCTGGCTTAACCCCACCACCACCGGCTTCACGTTGGCGCTTTCGCTCCATCTCTTCCTTCATTATCCGTTCTGCTTCACTCATGGGTCTTGATGGGGCCAGTGTCGTGGCCTTCTTAGGACCAGCCAAAGCATTCTTTTTTGACGCAGCTGCGAAAACATTCTTTGGTCGAGTCGCTGATGAGCCAAAGGATAGCGAGACCGGTTGCTTCGCTGCCGTTGGCATGTTGCCATCTTTGTTCCCGGAGCCAGTAGGCCCTTCCGAAGCAGGAGGGTGTCGTTCGGCAGCGGCTGATAAATCTGAGGCAGTGTCTACTACCGCCGTTGCCTTTTTTTTGTCGGATGTGGTGGCATCGTCCTTGTCCGAGAGAGGAGGGGTAGGAGGTTGCTGTTCTTCCACCGCCGGAGGTGACTTCTTCGAACCAAAATTCAAGACGATCTTCTCTCCATCCTTGCGTTTGATTCCTTCCCCCTCTCCTGCATGTTCCGCATCCTCGGTCTCCGCGCCCTCTTCATTGTCTTCTTCTTCTTCGCTGCCATGTCTTTTCTCTTGACGCTTCGCTTTTCGGATCTGCTCCTGTATCATCCTCTGTTCTCGCTCCTCGTCGCCCCGATCTTGTCGCTCTCTCTTCTTAAGAGCCTCTTGCCGCCGCAGCGCTTCTGGGCTGTTGTCAATCCAGCTGATGGTCAGAGCACTGGCGCCAATCTTGGTTTCATTCTTCTCATCTTCATCCACTCTGCAGATGCCTTCCCTACCCAGATATTTCGCAAATTCCGTCAAACTAGGCCATTTGGTGGCGTTCATGTGTATGTGGCTTTTGTTGGAGATGTATTCTTGGTAGAAGTGATTGATGTTGACCTTCTTCTCTCCATGGCCGGTCCGTAGTAACTGTATAAAGTCTCGGAGAAATTGCCGTGAATAGTCATTGATTGCTTTCTTGGGGTCTTCGCCGATGATTTGCATTTGTCGGATGTGCGATTCGGAGGCGACATGGCATTTGAAACCTACAAAAAGAGAAGACCGGGTTAGTTACGTGAATGAAGGCAAAGCCAAGGTTTGAAGTCATGACTGACCGTTCTCATCGCGCATCTGTCTTTGACATGCTTGACAGTACCATCGCAACCGTTGAAGTCCTTTCGACTTCATCTGGTTGGCGATGTACTTTGTCGATCCAACTTCGGCTCGAGGCATCTTTGCGTTGGTCTGGAAGATTATTGAAAAGAAAAGAGAGAGAGAGAGAGAGAAAGTGAAGTCGTAGCGAAGCGCGCAAACAATTCTTTCGTAGAATGAATCGTTGGGTTGTTACTCGGTATAGAAGTTGAAATACTCGATGTTTGCGACCATCGCAGGCAACTTGTACTTACTCGTAGAAAGTCGCTGGGGTGGCAATTGCCAAGATCTGCAAGGCTGTATCACGTGATGCACAGCCTCGTTGGTTGATCTTAGGCGCGTCTTTCGCTTATCTCCAACTTCCCTCAACATTGTACTCTTCGCCACGCCCTGATGGCTTTACAGAAAAGTGTCTAACAGCAAGTAACATAGTCCTCTGAGGAGTACTCGCTACATTGATCAGATAGTCAATGCGTACACCAACAAAGAAAAGGTATTATCGTCCATTGGAGTCACTAGCTCGCCGACCCGCGAAACACCGACTGTGGTTTTTGTTATCACCAGGCGTTGAAAGGCATTCTGCCCCCTCAAATCTTGTATACCAAGATATCATCTTAGTGGAAAGTCTCCCAGACACTTGCCCTATTTATCAAGAGCCACGAGAAAGGATTTGATTGTAAGAGCAAGCTCATCCAGACTCGTTCTGGCGTTTACAACATAGCTCTGATGGACTGTGAATGATTTGAGCAGCATCTCAAGGGATACTTCTGATGACAAAGTTAAGAAGCCCCTGACTGCCTTTTTATATCATCCAACTGAAGGGAGTTCCCGGTTCTGACGAACTACCGTCGAGGCGTGCCAAACTATCTGAGGAATTGCAGACTTTAAAGAATTTCAGGTCGACACGTACGGCAGTGCTCAGCCCTCCAAGATTAAAACCTCTACTGAATCCATCACGATTGCAGGCCACCCAATGTCAAGGACTTGAAGATTCGCGTTGTATTATATTCGGCTCCTCTGCTCAAATATGACCCTGAGAGACATATGCCTATCATCTCGTGGACGATCCCGACGTCAGCCTGCCGGTTACCCACAGAAAATTCTAGGAATAAACACTCTTGCTCCTGGCTTTAGACGCTCTACATTTGAATTGCCAATTGTGCCGAAGATGGTCCCGGCCGCCATGACAATGACGAGGAGAAGTAAGCAAAATGACATATTGGTTACATCTGCGGACCCTATTACTTAACCAGTGATACTTCTGACCAAAACCCATTTATGAAAAGAGCATGTTGCACTGATTTGAAAAGTTTGCAAGTACAGTCAACTAGGGGCTTATTGTGGGCAGGAAATGGGTCACTGACATGACAATGGAGATCACATGTTAAACACTGTTCCAGCAAGTGGCACTGCTACGCAATGGCTATAATTAATTTTTTGTGCTCATGTCTCAAAAATTTGTGCTCACCAAGGGCTGAGCGTTATCTACGGCGTTGCAGCTTCACCCCTGCAGTGTAACAGCCTCTTTAAGCCGACGATCACTGCCAGTACGCGTTCCTTGGTGGGGAGAGTACGATCAACTCCCTGTTCTAGTGGCCGGGTCATGCTGCCATAGAACCAGGCTCAAATACAGGAGATGTGAGTAACTTGGGTCTTATCCTAGCTGAAAGTGCTCTCAAAACGTAAAGACTGTTAATGCCAGCCTTGGAAATGCAATCATATTACGGGATGTCATGGCCAAGGCTTGTTCATTTTTATCGGATTGTTTTCATCACATAGATTCTCAATTGCCTTCCTTCGGCTTGGGTGTGTCCGTGTCCACATGAGATCTCAAACAAAACCGGTGTCAAGGTCAGACACCTCTCAACTGCGGAAGGGAGCGGGTGTCAAATCCAGAGTGTTGGATATCAAAGTGGATCGGCGGCCCGTTGTGATCAGAGCTGTCAGTTTGTTTGCTGAGTGAACTTGTTATCCGAAGAAACATGATAAGCAGGGGTACGAGCCGCGTTCCGTTGGATTAGTGGGCGCCATGCACCTGGGATGCAGGCACTTTTGGCGAATGTGGCTGTTGGAGGCGTCGAAGCGTGATGGGAACTTCTCTGGGCCCTTGTTTTGTTGGTAACTGGATCTGAAAGCTCTTCTGCGAGTATCCATACCCGTTACAGGTGGTTCGGTGTGTCGGCGAGGACCAGGACATGGGTTGTTGGTTGTTGGTTGTTGGGGGCCATACGAGTACGAATAGCGATGTCCACCAGCTGAGGTTGACATCCACCCCTTTCGTTTAGTACTGTACAGCAACGAGCCTAATTCTAGCGAGCCTTGACCGGTGCTTGTTGTTCCATACGGGCTACGGATACAACATCTAGCGATATCCGTTCATCGTGCTGTCAGGGATCGGGCATCCCTCCTCGTTCAGCACTGTGCACGTATCTTTCCGTACAATTCTCCGGGCGCTTGATGTTTGCTCCGGGTTGATCTTGGCGTCGCTACCAAGTTTGTTCCAACGTCCCACCATTCTCTCTCTTCTCACCAACGGCATCCCTGCCTTTTGACCAACTGCCTGCATGCCTGTCACTTCCAGCAAAACAAATCTCACGCCTTGCGATACGAGTATACACTCTCCAATCTCTAGCAGGCGACCCCCTTACCCTGCAGGAACCGCTTCGCTCCTGCATGCATCGAAGCTGAATCCCTGGGCGAAATTTTCCCACAGCCTCAATGGACATCCACTCGCTCGCCACAAGTCATCCGATGGCTTTGGCGATCACATATGCCGTCGTTACTTTGTTGAGCCCAATCACTAATCAGCGTACTCTTGCGATTCGATCACAACCCGTATTCGCTAATCGCTGCACTGTTCTGCAACAACATGTGCTTGTGGTGCCGACAAACAACTTGTGGTCAACGTAATTAACGTGTCAGATTTTGTCTATATACCCAATATGTGTGGTTTGATGGAGTAATCATGGCTACCAGAAAACATCGCTTGACAGGGAGTTGGGCAGCAATCTCATCGGGGCCATCCTTTTGTGCACAGTGACGACTATGTGCTAAAGAGTTCCATGGCCACGTTTACGAATTTTGGGAGGTCCAGTTTTCTATGCAAGTTTTAGCTTTTCACGGTCCAGTCCCTCGATCACCATTGGGGGATTGCGATATGACCCATGCTTCTGGTGTATCCTTTGATCGCCCTCCATCACCCCTGTTCGCAGCAAACCGCCGAGATAACGAGACCCAGAAAGAGGGTGGTGTGCCAAATTTGCATATGCTCAGCCTTGTGGCACTCCTCACTGGCCTCAGTCTAACCATCCAACTCAATCAGTTCTTCGTGTTTGGGCCGGTATGCCGTTGCAACAGGGTGGTCTCCTTTGCTAGATGATTCTCCGCTCCCAACATATCGTCTTGTATTTTTCTGCCTTGCGGGACGAATCCTTGCTATACCTCTGTCTTGGATACGATTGATCATGCCTGCTGCGAAGGTGGGTGGGCAATCCATGTGACGCCTTCCAAATCAAGAGAATCTATCTCCTGTGGCGTTCGTATACGAGCTGTGCCCAGCAGTGTCGATTCTCCTATCGAATAACCACAGATGGAACTCGCCGTCATGCATAAGCCTCACCGTCCTTGCAAGCAATATGCAGCCTACGGCTTATCATGTCTCATCTGCCACTCCACCTGCATGGAATAGTGTGATGAGCGTTGCGCCTTTGAGGGTCTCGAAGTCATGGCCTCCACGAAGAGCGACTGTGCTCGTCCCAGCCAACCCAGCTTTTCGTGGGCGGAGTTGATGTGATGCAGACGAAGAGGTAGGCCACCCCCGGATCACGCAGGCCTGGGATAGTACTCGTTTCCCTTCGAGTTCCTGATGCTCTTCTCTTTATCTCATTTTCTACATCCCTAGCTTGCGTCGTAAACCCTCATTGTCTTCCATTGCCCTCGGGGCTGCTCACATTCGTTTCACTACCTCACTCGCTCTCCATAGGTCCTTCGTTATTCTTCTTGTCTTCGCAATGACAGCTAGAGGTGGGAGTTTGAGCATCTTTTTCTTTCTTTTCTTTACAACATGTTTTGGTTACAGATATGACCCGAACTATTCGCAATGGAATCTCAATCAGAACCAGACTGCCGTTGACCCCCTCGACTACTGGGGAGAGTGGTCGGGGCACGAGTATACTCCCTCGCCGACTAACTGGAGGTTTCCTTTCTACACCCTTTTCCTGGACCGATTCGTTAACGGAGATCCCTCTAACGATAACATCAACGGGACTGCTTACGAACATGACACCAATTCCAACCAAATGCGCCATGGAGGTGACCTCCAGGGCCTGGTTGACACACTGGACTATCTGCGAGGCATGGGAATCAAAGTACGCATTAACCAACATAATGTATCAGACCTATACTGACAGTCGCAGGGCATCTATATTGCCGGTTCGCCATTCATCAACACACCCTGGGGCTACGATCAGTACTCACCCCTCGACTTGTCCATCCTCGATCAACACTTTGGTGACATTGAAATGTGGCGCACTGCTATCAATGAAATACACGAGAGGGGAATGTACGTTCTTCTGGACAACACCTTTGCCACTATGGGTGACCTCATTGGGTTTGACGGCTACCTCAATACCACCACACCGTTCTCTCTCGCTGAACATCAAGTCCAGTTCAAGAGCGATCGTCACTACTATGATTTCAGCTTCGGCAACAACTACAACCAGACTTGCAACTATCCAAAGTTCTGGTTAGAAACTGGTTATCCTGCTGGCGAGGATGTTACCAATAATCTAAAGGGATGTTACGACAGCGATTTCGATCAATACGGCGATACCGAAGCCTTTGGTGTTTTCCCAGATTGGCGACGTCAATTGTCGAAGTTCGCCTCGGTCCAAGATCGTCTACGGGAGTGGCATGAGCCTGTCCGCCATAAGTTGGAGAACTTCTACTGTATTCTCATTGCGTCTTTAGACGTCGACGGCTTTCGATACGACAAAGCTACTCAAAGCACCATCGACGCCATGGGTTTCATGAATGAAGCTATGCGTACTTGCGCCAAAAGATTCGGCAAAGAGAATTTCTTCACCCCTGGTGAAATCACTGGTGGGAATGTCTTTGGTTCGTTGTATCTGGGCCGTGGAAGACAACCGGATATGCTTCCAGACAACCTTACAGCAGCGGTCACAATGACTAACAACTCAGCCGACAAGTATTTTCTTAGGGCTCCTGAGCACGGAGCTCTTGATGCTGCCGCGTTCCACTATACTGTGTATCGAACTTTGACACGCTTTCTTGGAATGGATGGCAATCTCGAAGCTGGCTATGACGCTCCACCAAATTGGGTCGACATGTGGAATAATTTCCTTCTCACTAACGACTTTGTGAACCCAAACACAGGTCTCTTCGACCCCAGACATCTCATGGGCACGACCAACCAAGACGTCTTCCGATGGCCTGCCATTACTAATGGTGTGCATCGTCAGCTGCTTGGGCACTTCATAACTACGATCGAAATGCCAGGAGCACCATTATTGTTGTGGGGTGAAGAGCAAGCCTTCTATGTCCTTGATAATACTGCCTCCAACTATATATTTGGCCGTCAAGCCATGTCCTCTGCCACTGCCTGGTATACTCATGGTTGTTACCACCTGAATTCAACTCAATTCTTCAAGATGCCCCTCAACGCCTCTCGTCATGGTTGTAAAGACATTACTGTCAGTTACGATCACAGAGACCCTTCTCACCCTGTTCGAAACATCATCCATCACATGAATCAATTACGCGAACAGTTCCCTGTACTTCAGGACGGATTCTTCCTACAACAGCTATCCAACCAGACCGAGCAAATCCAATATCCTGGCTCCGGGAAAGTGACTACCGAAACTGGGATGTGGTCGGTGATGCGATCGGGATTTCCAGGGGTGCAAGATCTAGGTACCACTGGAGCTGGCAACCTTCCTATCTGGCTGCTATATTCGAATGCCAACTCCTCCACCACATACAACTTCGACTGCAACGATAATGCTACTGCGCTCAATACCACAAGTTTAATTGCACCTTATGATGCGGGAACAACCGTGAAGAATTTATTTTATCCCTATGACGAGCATACCTTGGAAGACAGTGTCCACCAGCTCGGCATTAATGGCTCGACGTCTGCAAATGGTTGTTTACGCAGCTTGGACATGGCCGCGTACGATTTCCGCGCTTATGTCCCCATCGATGACTGGGTTGGTCCACAGCCCATGATCACGAAATTCAACCCAGGACATGATATTCGCCTTCGATCTACTGTGAACTCTACGGGCACTGAGACTGTCGACATCGCATTGGAATTTTCCGTGGAGATGGACTGTGACAGTGTTACCAATAGCATCCTTTTCAACTCCACAACGGAACTAGGTACAGTTCCTACGATAGATCGGGACAGCGTCAAGTGCACCCTTATGAACAATCCGGAGACGCCGCCATATGTTGGCGCAATCTCCTCCGTATGGTCGTGGTCAGCATCGATTGAAGATGTCGCAAACGGTATTCATGCCATCACAGTTCGCAATGCATCTGCCCAGGGTGGAGGACAAACAGACGCTGTCGACCGTTTCTTGTTCAGGATTGGTCAAACTGATAATCCTATGGTTTTCACCACGAGCGCCAACTATTCTTCTTCTCTACTCAGCAGGAGCGACAATGGGTCCCTAATGGTATCACATTCCGCCGCTGGAGCCGATAAATGGCGATACTCCACGAACTGGGGTTCTACCTTCTCCTCATGGATGCCTTACAAGGGTGGCAAGGCTGAAATTGAGGAACAGCCTTGGTCTGGGACCAAATTGCAGTCCTGGAAAGGCACCCATGTGCGGGTAGAGTACTTCAGTCGACTAGCTGGAAGCAGTGACCATATTCAGCAAGGCGACTTGGGTTATCACACATCTCGACGGTTCCCACATCTCTTCCTAAATGGCCCGTATAACCAATACGGATATGATGCTGGGCTGGACAATGAAATGACCTTGTCTGAAAACAGTACTTGGCACCATCATTTCATGACGGAATGGAGTCCGAGTCCGTCTGGTGTACTTGCACAAATCAATGTCTGGGGCGTCAATCCGGACGGCAAACCTGATCAAACCATAGTTATGGGTGATGCAGATGGAGACTCAATCCTGGACCGACTTCCTCCGTCTTCGTTATCCTCGGTTATCCTGAATATAACGGATGCTCCCCCCAAGCCCTACCTCGGATGGCGCGTCGTGATCAATGATGGCACGCTTCGCTTTGAGATCGTGCCCTCAGGCAGCATGTGGAATCAGCTTATTCTATACATACTCTTATGGGTTGTTCCTATCATCACGGCTGCTTTTGGGGTTTGGTCATTCATGCAGAGCTTCTATCAGGTCAAATTCAATGAGATCGGGATATCGGAAAAGGCTGGAATGATTCCTGCCGCCATCAAGAAGCAGTTCAAGAAACTCAAAGATGAGGAGAGCTCGCCTGGATTCTTGTCCAAAATCAACCGGAAGCCAAAGTTCTTGCAGCAGTCGGATACTGTCATCGACCAGCAACGTCGCCGGACAGTCTTGATAGCAACTATGGAGTATGACATCGAAGACTGGGAGATCAAGATCAAGATCGGTGGACTCGGTGTCATGGCACAACTAATGGGTAAGAATCTGGGTCACCAGGATCTGATCTGGTGTGTACCTTGCGTTGGCGGAGTCGAGGTAAGTGACCCCCAATCTCTAGGTGGTGCTCGTGAAGATGGAGTATCTCTAACGTGCTCACAACTAGTACCCTGAGGACACGAAAGCGGACCCAATGACGGTTGTCGTACTCGGAAAACCGTATGAAGTCCAGGTTCAGTATCACGTTCTGCGCAACATCACATACGTTCTTCTCGATGCTCCTGTCTTTCGCCAACAGACAAAATCCGAGCCGTATCCGCCCAGGATGGACGACCTTTCCTCTGCAATCTACTATTCTGCATGGAACCAATGCATCGCCCAGGCCATCAACCGTTTTCCCGTTGACCTGTACCATATCAATGATTACCACGGCTCAGTTGCTCCGCTCTACTTGCTCCCCAGGACCATCCCTGCGTGCCTTTCACTCCATAACGCTGAATTCCAGGGGCTATGGCCCATGCGGACAAAGCAGGAGCGTGAGGAAGTCTGCTCCGTCTTCAACCTCTCAACCGAATTGGTCCAACGTTACGTTCAGTTCGGTGAAGTCTTCAACTTGCTGCATGCTGGCGCTTCCTACTTGAGACTCCATCAACATGGCTTTGGCGCTGTCGGCGTATCGAAGAAATATGGCAAACGCTCCTACGCCAGATATCCTATCTTCTGGGGTCTGAAGAAGGTCGGAAAGCTTCCAAACCCGGACCCTTCTGACACTGGTGAATGGGACAAGAAGCTTCCCAAGGAATCCGATATCCGTATTGATCCCACATTCGAAGCTGGACGCCCTGAACTAAAGCGTCAAGCTCAAGAATGGGCAGGCTTAGAGCAAAACCCGCAGGCCGAATTATTTGTCTTTGTTGGTCGATGGTCGATGCAAAAGGGGATTGACCTGATCGCTGATGTCTTCCCGTCAATACTGGAGTCGAATCCGAATGTGCAGCTCATCACTGTTGGTCCAGTCATTGATCTTTACGGCAAATTTGCAGCCCTCAAGCTGGATCGCATGATGAAGCTGTACCCTGGCAGGGTGTTTTCAAAGCCAGTGTTCACTGCCCTTCCTCCTTTCATCTTCTCAGGTGCAGAGTTCGCCCTCATTCCCTCCCGGGACGAACCCTTTGGACTAGTCGCAGTGGAGTTCGGCCGTAAAGGAGCTCTTGGTGTCGGTGCTCGCGTTGGTGGTCTTGGTCAGATGGTGAGTTCACATCCCTCTCGCTCTACTGTGTTTTTCCCAGGTCGTAGTCTTGGTGTTCATCCGCTTACATGATTTTATAGCCTGGTTGGTGGTACACAGTCGAGTCAATGACAACCTCGCATCTACTCCATCAGTTCAAACAAGCCATCGATGAGGCTCTGCACTCAAAGACGGAAATCCGAGCACTCATGAGAGCTCGTTCGGCTAAGCAGCGGTTCCCCGTGGCCCAATGGGTTGAAGATCTTGAAATCCTTCAATCCACCGCCATCCAGTTACACGACAAGGTCGAGGCAAGCAAACGTCATGCTGCCGCAGGCGAGATTATATGGGGACACTCTGGCTGGAGCACTCCAGGAGGCTCTGGCGCAGTCACTCCGGGATTGGCAAATTCGAGGGTCTCGTCGAGTTCAGCTCTGAACTCACTAACTTCCCGACTCCGAGGTCTTGCACACAGTCGTGAGCAAAGCCATGACGTCTCCACGCGGTCAGGGTCCACCCTGGCCCGATCAGCTTCTCTTGGTTCACACCAAGGCCCAGGCCACATCAATGCGCACGATGCTCATGATGGAGAGGTTACTTATGCACCAAATACGCTTGCCACAGTACCCGACGTGGAAGGTAACGACGCGACTGGACTGGGAACCCCAAATACACCCAATTTTCCAGAAGACGACGATGATTCTAGTGATAGCGATTATGATGCTGACGACGCTATCACGATGCCTACTCGAACTCGGGGACGATACGAACGTGTTCCTGTGCACGAAGACTTTCCTTTCACGCCACATCATCTTGACAATCTGACTTCTCCAAGAAGCCCCGGACTGGAGATGGCTTCCATGCAAAGCCAATTGGCCATGCCTCATGGTAGCTCTCCGGTACCACCGTCGCCTCCAGCTGAATCTGGCTTCCTTATTCCGCCACCACCTGTGAGGGCAGAGACCAACAACCGGATATCTGCCAGCCCTTCCATGCTGTCTGTGAACTCGATCGTCGGTGAAAAAACAGACTTCAAACTTCAAAAGGTTGACCCATTCTTCACCGACAGCAACGGGGAGTTTGCAAAGACGTTCGAGAAGAAACTCGAAAACCTCAACGGGAGTACCTCCGAGTCGTCTGCGTGCATCGAAGAGTTCCTGGTCAAGTCTGAGAAGCAATGGTTTGACACGTTCCGCAATGTCAAACTTGGCAGATACAACGCACTATCTCCAAGGCCAAGCTTTCAAGCTACTCGCGAGTCTCGTCCGCCTTCGAGCTACGCAGGCGACAGTGAGCATAGCTCTGGAGGACACGACTCCAACAACCTGGGCAACGAGTTCCTGCTAGGTGATGACTACAAGCCGCCAACCGGGCTCAGGAAATGGATGCAACTTCGCGTTGGCGACTGGCCCGTTTATGCGTTCTTTATGGGCTTCGGTCAAATCATTGCCGCCAACTCGTACCAGATTACGCTGTTGACTGGTGAAGTTGGTCAAACTGCAGACAAGCTCTACAGCATCGCAAGCATCTACCTGGTGACGTCAATATGTTGGTGGTTCCTCTTCCGACGGTTCAGCTCCATGTTGTGTCTGTCACTGCCATTCTTCTTCTACGGCCTGGCATTCATCTTGATCGGCACTGCGCACTACGCTTCCACCGCCAGTGGCCGCGGATGGGTCCAAAACGTTGGCACTGGCATGTACGCCGTGGCCTCTTCTTCGGGCAGCATCTTCTTCGCGTTGAACTTTGGTGACGAGGGAGGCGCTCAAGTCAAAGCCTGGGTATTCCGCGCCTGTGTGATTCAAGGCACTCAGCAGATCTATGTCGTGGCACTCTGGTACTGGGGCGCTTACCTCAACAAAAGGACGTCGGATGGACTCTTGACTAGTTCCGACTCCGTCTCATCCACGTGGAAAATCACCGCCATCACTCTCCCCATTGCCATACTCCTTTGGGTTATTGGTTTGCTGATGTGGTTTGGCCTCCCAAACTACTACCGTCAAGCACCTGGAAAGATGCCGAGTTTCTATCACAGTCTCCTTCGCCGCAAGATTGTGCTCTGGTTCTTCTTCACGGTGATCATCCAAAACTTTTTCCTGTCTGCGCCGTACGGACGAAACTGGTCCTTTTTGTGGAGCAGCTCCCACGCAAAGACTTGGCAGATTGTGTTGCTCGTTCTTTTGTTCTTCGTCGGTGTGTGGGCAGGCTTCCTGTGGCTATTCGCGTTGCTCTCGAAGAGACACAGCTGGATTCTCCCACTTTTTGCAATCGGCCTCGGAGCACCTCGGTGGGCACAAATATGGTGGGGAACCAGCAACATCGGCTTGTTCCTCCCATGGGCCGGTGGCTACACCTCATCGGCGCTCGTCTCAAGAGCTCTGTGGCTCTGGCTGGGCACACTGGATGCAATTCAAGGGGTGGGCCTGGGCATGATCCTTCTGTCGACACTGACTCGTGTCCACGTAGCATTCACGTTGATCATTGCACAGGTGCTTGGCTCTGTTGCGACGATTGTCGCCAGAGCCTGCGCACCAAACAAGATTGGTCCGGGTCCAATCAGTCCAGACATCAGTGGCAGTGTCTCTACGATCTGGCAAGCCTGGTTCTGGGTGGGTCTCGCGTTGAATTTGAGCGTCTGCTTTGGGTACTTTATGTTTTATCGCAAGGAACAACTTAGCAAGCCTTGATCTGAGGACTCTGCTATTGTTGATGGTGACTTTTTAGTGGAGTATTGGGTATTGTTTTTTGGTTCTGTCTAAAAGTTGGATGTAATAAAGATGAAGCGGAATGACTGAAACATGTAGATTTATAGAACCCGAAGAGATTGACACGGGGTCACCGATTTCTCATCCTCCGACGAGTTGCCCAGGTCACTTCAGAAAACAAAGTACAGGAGTGGCCGAAGAGTGACTTACTGGACATGAAAGACCACACCATATGATTTAATATTCGACCGTATAAAATCCGGTGAAACATTCGTTATCGATAAGCCTTGTGCTCCGAAATGAGAGAGATATGAATCATCTGCGTCGACTTCTTGAAACCTGCTGGCGCATCTGGCCGGCGATGAGCATGGCAAGTCGGAGAGTGGTCTACAACAGTAGGCCTTTCGTATCCTGGCCATGGTCTCAGTCGGCCCGGCAGCCAACCTTTTGTTGTTCTCTGCGGCTTCAGAGTCGACGTTCATTCCAGACGGAGTCTAAATCCAGGTCTAATGTCCCCGACTTTGCCTTTGCATTTGAGTACGCCGCAGCCATGTGTTTCCCAGCTTCTTCCAATCCGACTGACAATATTTTACAGTATAGACGGTGTTCTTATCCGTAGCGCCAGACCCATCACGCACGCCTCCACGACCCTTCAATACCTTCAGAAGCACTCGATCCCTTTTATCCTCCTCACCAACGGCGGCGGTAAACATGAATCTGAACGGGTGGCCGACCTTTCGTCCCGACTGTCCCTCTCGCTCTCCACGTCCATGTTCATCCAGTCGCACACGCCGTTTGCGGAATTGACCCACGGCCAGGACAGTCTGCGCGACAAATGTATCCTGGTCATGGGCGGAGAGGGACCTCGGTGCCGCGACGTCGCCGAGGCGTACGGCTTCACCAACGTCGTGACTCCCGGGGACATATACGCCGCGTACCCGGAGATATGGCCCTTTAGTGCCCCTTTCAAGGACCACTACTACAACAAATTCGCACGGCCGTTGCCCAAACCGATCAACCCGGAGGACCCCGAAGGAAGTCTCAAGATCGACGCGGTTTTTGTGTACAATGACCCCCGCGACTGGGGCTTGGACGCGCAGATTCTCATGGACGTCATGCTCTCGTCTCGCGGCATCGTGGGCACGTACTCCGCCAAAAACGGCGACACCTCTCTACCCAACAGCGGGTATCTACAAGACGGCCAGCCGAGGCTCTACTTTTCGAACCCGGACCTCCTCTGGGCGGCGGACTACCCTCTGTCGCGCCTGGGACAGGGCGGGTTCCGTGCCGCGGTCGATGGGTTGTGGAGGGCCCTCACGAAGAGCAAACACCACCCCACCCCGAAGCTGTACAAGAAGGTGTTGGGCAAACCGTTCCGGGAGACGTACGAGTACGCGGAGAAACAGCTACTCCGCCACCGCGACGCCATCTTCAAAGGTCATAACCAACAAGTTGTCCCGCCGTTGAAGAGGGTGTACATGGTCGGGGACAACCCGGAGAGCGACATCCGCGGCGCAAACAGTTTCGAGTCTCCTCGCGGAGTGGAATGGATCAGTCTCTTGACCCGGACGGGCGTGTACAAGGACCGCGATGGACAACGACCTACGTGGGAACCCAGGGCGATAGTGGATGATGTCAAGGCCGCTGTACAGTATGCTCTCGAGGATAGTAAATGGCCTGAACATTTAGACTGAGTAGATACCTACCCCCTTAGAGTATCAAATAGAGTCGGTATTACAGTAGTAGACTTGACTGAATCGATGAACACCCCCCCAAATATAAAGTCAATCTCCTTGTACTGCTTTCACATATTGTTTTCTATCTGATCATTTGTATTGTTCGTGGTCGAGAAAACCTGGTAGGTTGAAGTGACATCCCGAAATTGTATGAATGGTTTGGTGGGGGTCTTGAGATTTCCGAGATGAGAATAAAAATATACAAAGTACATTTCCGTACGGAGCATTTTCATATTGTTACCACCACCAGCAAACCACTTTTCACCGTGTTTACAGCGACCGACATTATCTTTTTTTTTATTATGTATGAAGACATGGACAAACACAAAACACACGGGATTTTCATGTTCATGTTGTAAATCGTCTTCGGGGTGTGAAAAGCCGTCTTCAGGTTTCGAGAGGGAAAAACAGCCCCCAAGATGGCATCGAAAAAGTCGAGGTCGAAGAACACGAGTGCCAGTACGAAATCTCTCAAGTCTGGTCGTCCGCCTCTTCTACTTCCGTCTTCCTCGTCAGGAGGAGGCAACGTTCTTGGTGTCGGTGGTCCCTCGTCGACGTCGACGACCACCACGGCACAGCGGACGTCGTCAATCTCTTCCAGGCACACCCGCACCGTGATACGCCGACACCACACCCTCCAGAAACGTCTCTCTCGCGCCAGGGCCGCCGGAGATTCGGGTCTCGCTCGACAACTCGAATTGGAACTCGAAGCTTCGGGTGGTCTCGCGACATACCAACTCGCCAGCACCGTGGGACAGAGCGCCGAAAGAGGTGGTGACTCGAGCCGCGTATTGGTTCAATGGATCAAGGACGAACTTGATGTTCGTCGGAAATCGAGGCCATGTCAACAAAGAAACCAAAAGGATCAAGATCGGAATTCATCTACGACTTTTGTCATTGCCGGTGATGATGACGATCAAACGAGGCCAAAGAAACAAAAGTCTTCTTCTCCTCCTCCGCCCCCTCCTTTGAGAATACTAGAGATTGGTGCTCTGAGTACCACCAATGCTCTCAACGTCGTCGATGCGACCCAAGTCCGACGTATCGATCTAAGATCTTCGGCATCTGGTATCGAGGAAATCGATTTTATGAAGTTCCCTTTACCAAATGACCCTACTGGGAAAGGTTCGTGGAAGAATCAAAAAGGTTACGACGTTTTGAGTCTCAGTCTGGTTTTGAATTATGTCCCAGATGCGCATGGTAGAGGGGAAATGTTGAAGAGGACGACGCTGTTCTTTACTGATTCTACATCCGACTCAAGCACCTCTACTTCTGCTCCTGCTTTGGAAAACAAAGACAGAAACCAAGACGTACCTGACGATGAGAATGTCAATGGCCTGGTTGACCTGGACGACCTGGACACCACGACTTCCGGTTCAAAATCACTCCCTTGTCTGTTTTTGGTCTTACCTGCACCTACGATCCACAATTCTAGATACCTCACTCCCTCACACCTCGACCTGATCATGTCTTCTTTGGGTTACACAGCCCGCAAGACCAAGACGACACAAAAACTTCATTACAGTCTGTGGACGTACGACCCCACCGAAAAGGATCGATGGGTCCGGGAAGGAGGACAGACCGTTTTCCCAAAGAAAGAAATCAACCCCGGAGCTGGGAGGAACAACTTTTGTATCATCATCGATTGATCGAATGATTGAATGAACCGACCAATGACCGGAGACGGTCATATCTGCATATCAACTACTCTGTACGGAGGTGGACCAAACGAAATGAACAAAGTTAATGACGAAACGCATAATCTGCACTGGAATCCCCTTCTAGAATCCTTTCCAGGATGAATTTGTTGTTCGATCGTAATCGCCATTGATCAGACTGATTCAGCTACCTCAAAAACCCCCGGGCTTGTTAGCCCCTCGACCAGAGTACCCTGAAAAGTACTCGTCATCGTCACCCTCTTCTCTCTCTCTCTCCCCTAGTACGCCATGCTGCAATTCTAATATTTCCAATCTTTCTTCAGATGTTATCGTGGCAGGGGGCCCCTCTTCGTCGATAAGGTCCTCCCATCGTCACCACAAATGTTTGAAAAACTCGAGCCGAGGACCTTTCTCTGAAGACAGACAAAGGGAAAGAAATGAGAATACAGTGTCGAGGGGGCTTTTCCTTTTTCTTGCTCATTACGGCGGTAGCCGTTTATCATACATTCGCTAGCCACAGGGCACGCCACAGCAGAAAACAAAAAAACCTTGATATTGGGGGTGTAATCCTCTTTAATGCTCGGGTTGGACTTTGTGTTCTGCTCCAGAAAAAGGAATCAAGTCACCCTATCCATATCCATACCCAGACCAAACCATAAACCATATCCAGCCATCCATGAGTTCGTTTGAGAAAAAAAAAGAGGCTCTTGGCTGTACTGAAACGACCCAAAGATATTATATGGTAACGGTCTTCATTTCATCTTCGATGCCATTGACACCCAGTCCCTTGACTTCGGACTTGTCCTCGTCGGTGGTGTTTGTCTCTTTGGCTTCGGGTTCAGTCAACACTCTGCCGAGTCTGGTGGCCGGGAATTTGTCGGAATCTGCACTCTTCAACGAGGACGGCGTAGGCGCATCGACCAACTTCTCTGGCTTCCGCGGGATATTGGTAAGTTTCAGATCGATAGGTGCGGGAGCTTCTGCCGTCTTTTCTCGCTTCTTCCCTTCACTCGAAATTTCAGCGGCCTCGGCAAAATCTCGTACAACATCACCTCCAGGGCGGACGGGTTGTGGTTGTGCAATCTCTTCCTGAACACGGGCCAATGGGCTACCGACAGCGTGCCGCGGGCTACCTTGTGGGCCTCTTGAGAATCTTTGTGGTGATCGGCCTCTATCTTCGTTGCCCATGACCGGACTGCCATAGGGCGACTGCCGTCCATTTTGTGCAACAATGTTGGTGTTCAAGCCGGCCGGCTGAGGGCGCCGCTTGGGTCCTCGTCGGCCATATTTCTGGTCAGCTCGCCAGCGGAGAATATCCATATAAGGTGGTTCCACCGTTTCTGTTTTGAATTCCTTCAGTTTCAGCTCTCCTGTTTCTTCGTCGACAAAGACTTTTTCAGTGCTCAGATCGTCGGCTACAACGGCCAAGAAGTGAGCCCAAGATCGTGCCACCACATATTTACAGTCGTAGTCTCGTCCAAACAAAATGATTTGACCCCATTTGCCCATGGGGCCAGGAGCAAGATCAACTGCGATGTTGTTTCCACCCCAGTCTCTGGCCAGGGGAATCCAGCTCGGATGTGCGTATGCTTTCTGGATGGCCTTGGGAGGTTGTGACTCTTGTCTGTCCAGGAGTTCTTGTCGCCAATAGCGATTGCCGTTTTGAGTCTGGCTGGACGACGAGGAACCATTGCTGAGACCCTTGGAGCTGTATTTGCTTTTAGCACCGCTCAGGTACTCTTCATTCACGATCTTCCAGTTTTTCCACTCTTGTACGATTTCTTCGCAGTCTAGTAACATGCAGCCGAAAATGATACCGGTTGGCCTGCCGCCTCGTTCTTGACCGTCGTGAATTCCTAGAGACTCGCGAACATCTTGAGGTAGGGTCATGTCCAATTCGTGTTCGAGTTCATTAACATCGTTCTGTGTACATCCTTCACCTAGCTGATCCCAGAGCTCCTCGTAGTTCTTTTCAGCCCAGCGGTCAATCTTTTTCCAAGAATGAGAGACGGGAGGAGGCGGGGGGGCGCCGTCAGCAAAATTCTGCATTTGTATCTCACCAGGAGCTACTGTCTGGTCGGCCTGAGGTGGCTTGGGAGAGGACATGGATCGCATGCCGGGAGAATATGGTCTTGCAGGTGATTCCGCAATCTGTGAGGAGGAAATGGAAGGTCGTTTCGAATCGTCGTGGTAGGTAGCCGAGAGGTCCTGGTGGGAATCGACTGCGCTGGTGGCAACCGAGGTGAGAGGAGCGTGTCGACTTTGACTGACAGGTACATGTTGACCTGTTCTGTAAGGGGAATCGTGAGAAGCATGGCGATCATTTGAGGTCATGGTATGCCAGAAGGAGCGCCATGCGGAGGAGAAGCTGGAAAGTGTCAATACAAACCACCCACTGAACGCAGAGATAAAACCTACGAGTTTGCCATGATTGGCGATTCCGTCACAGTAGTTGCTGCCACTTTGACGGGGTTGTTATGTTGGTTTGATGGTGGACTAATAGATTGACATGGGGGTTGTGATTGTTTGGCTGCGGGATTCGAATTGTTCGGGGGCAGTCGAAACAAAGGATGTCGATGGCGGCGTGGCTGCGGCCGCAAACAAAGACTGAAGGATTTCCAGCCGTCGACGAACTTGTTGAGAACAAAAACGAGTGTGGTTGATTGCGGTTTGTACACACGGAAACGACTGTGTTGTTTCCGTCAAAGCAGGTTTTGGTTCCAAGGGAAAAAAGGCGTGAGATGGGGGAAGTCCAGGAGAAGAGTGGGCTCGGATTGAGATTGACTTGACCGGGGGGGTTTCGCGGATTGGGAATTAGCGGTAGGGTTTCGGACACAGGAACTGCGCTCGATAGCCACGTCTTGAGCGTTGGGTGACACTGACAGAACGAAGAGAAAAGTGAACGTGGCTACGGCGTGGTGTTTACTGTAGAGAGGAAGAAAAGGGACAGTGTACGAAACTGCGTAGAGCGAGGCACAAGATACTGTACATACACACAGTAGAGAGTACAGTATAGGGAGAACGCGCAGTCTGGACAACACAAAACACACACAGTGAAGTTCGATTGGCACCTGGTCAAGTTGATAGGCGCGCCTAAAGATGGGGCACGGTGACCAAAACATGCGCCTAGATGCAGCCAGGCGCAGGCCCAGCGCAGGTCACCCTTGGCGCCTGGAATACTACGGGTACTTCGTACATAGCCAATACCGCACGCGGTGTAAGAGAAGCCTCTGGTCAGGTTTTGTGCCTACAAGTTGATCAAGTCAAGACATGATCAGCTAGCTGGAGGTGTCCAGTACACACACACACACACACACACACACACACACACACACACACACACACACACACACACAACTCCATTGTCTTGTTGGAGATTGCCTTCAGCTGCTGTCTTTACCCATGTCTGCATGCACTGCGCCTCATGGGATTACCTCTTAACGCGTCAATCTTCACCTAGTTTTTTGGTGAGTGTGTATGGCGGCTGATGATCTTGATCCGCGCAGCGTTACTCAGTCTAGTCTACGTACTCGTATATGACTTGCTGAAGAAGAAACTATCAATTCTCTGCAACAGCGTCCTATCCCTTGCATATCTCGTGCCTTATTAATACAAATGAACAGATACTCCGTAATGAAAAAAAAGGGATGCAAACACGGACTTCTCCCCACTCACAAGTACGCGTACTGATAGGCGTGTGCATTTCGTGGCTGAAGTCAAGCATTTTGACGTTGCATACTAAACCGATAGGCTGAAGGAGATTGAATGGAGTTTACGGAGTACATGGATAATGGTAAAAACGGATACTCGCGCCCCCTTACTATATACTCCGTAGCCTCATGTTATTTTACAGCATGGAGGACGACCCAGAGAGTATTCTAGAAAGAAAATAGGGGCCAGATGTTATGCGTACACTACAGGATGATCGAATTGCCCGAGTATCTCGTAGCACGATCAACACGAACTCGTGCTACAAGCATCTGTTCTCCTGCCATAGACGATTCTGCCATGTGCGAGTTTACAAATAAATCCATGGCCATCATCGATAACCTCTTTTTCTTGGATATCTATATTGTATCCGCACCAGTAGTATTTCATGCTATGAGTTAAGGCTCAGTGATAGGCGACCAAGATTGTCCATTCTTTATCGGAGGTAGTCATGTGTGACACAAAACAACAGGTTGAACAACGGGCGAGGCGAAACTAGCATTGTCGATCTTGTTCCACATGTAAAATGTTCAGTACCCGTGGGGGTTATCTCTACCGGCTTCTTGCATGTAAAAACCAGCAGCCATAATGATGTCTTGTGAGTCCGTAGCCTGGCTTTACCCGTTCAAAACTCCGCCGCAATGGATGACCACTGCTATGATACTCCGTATGTTGAATATTGTATTACATTGGAACCTTGACACAACTGTTCTACTCGTACTCAGCGTTTGTAAAAAAGGATCACCCATGGGAACCTATACTTGGCTATTCTGACCTTGGTCAGTTTCTCGCGTCTAGATCATGTTCGTCATATCGTTGTGCCGTCCACTGATCTGAACAAAGATAGTCCGTATAACACTCCGTAATAGAATGCACAACCTTGGAATTTGCATGGCATCAAAAACCAAACCATTTTCCGGGTATTTTACACGCCAATCACTTTTGTTTGCCACTTGTCCTTTTTTATCACTCCGTAATGATGCAGGTACACGAGTAATTTCCGTGGTGCATCATGTACTCCGTATGCAAGCTTGTAACCGTTCAAGACAAGCTTAGTTCCTCGAAAAGCCCTGCATGTGTTTCATCCACACTCGACCAACCACCGCACACCATCCTTCCCTGCCTTCTGTCCTGCTGATACTTGATACTCGTAGATGGACGACCTGGGATTTTCCCGCGGCGACATGACACGGCGAATGACAGCATGACTTACTGCGCCTTATTACTATAACAGTACTTCGTACTCGTTCGGAAATCTAGGGTTCATTTGTTGCAGTTTTTTTTTTTAGCAAACACTGATGTCCGGCATCTACCCAGCCTATGAGGCTCACCACACGGAGAACTGGGTTTCCTGGCATTCCACATGTATGACTTCCCCAATATCGATCGTAGTCTGGAGAACTTCTGGCCTGATTCTCACAATTGGATCACGACGACTACATATTACCCGAATCTTCATAACGACAAGGGAGTTTTTAAGTGGCTTCTACTCTGCGTGACAAGCACTTTTTCCATCATGCTAGTCGTAGCTTCGGCTCGATAGTTTGATTTCTAGCCGAGATCTCAAGTCGGAACAATCCCCCTAGCTTGAGATTGTCGCACATGTCAGGCAGATGTCAGTGTGATACGATGCCAAAAGATCACTTCCTTGAACTTGGACCCTGGCATCATTTTCACCCCCATCTACAGTATACAATGTATGACAATGGCGGTTATTTCAAATTTCATTTCTCAGGGATATAAATATTAGTACTCCGCAGAAAGACACCATCCGAAACCTTTACTCTAACAAGTCTAAATCGAGGGAGAAAATTCAAGGTTCCCTATTCTCGTTAATCGACCCTCTCATGAATAGCCATTAATGTTGCACATCCTCTACAGAATCCCCAGCCAGGCGCCACGCAATGCTTGAAATACAACAGTCACCAGTGAAAGACACACAGTGCTGCAGAAAAGGGAGAACCCACACAGGCACTGAAATGGCCTCATCATGCTTTTAAACTATCCCGGTTGCTCTGGCTGCTTGCGCTCATAGGGATGCTCGATGTGGGGAGGATGCCCGTCTTTGGCCTCGCCGATTCTCTGACCTTTGCGACTGCGTACACAATACCGCTGACGAAACCAACAAAGATGGCCGAGACACTGGGGATCGTGACGGGGGCATCGAAGAAGATGAGACCTGATACAGCAATGGGCAGCTTGTTCAGTGCGCCAACCATTGAGTAGGTGGTCGAAGAGGTTGCTCGTACACACCACGCCGAGGTATATGAGATGAAGATGGATGATAGACCAGTGAATATCATGGCTCCGATGATTCCATTCCTGGACTCGGGAGGGAAGTTCTTGGACAAGTTCAACCCAGACCAGTCTTCGGCGAGGAACGAAGAGATCAGGAGGACAGGAATGGTCAACAAGTTGTTGTAGAACATGGCTGGAGAATGTTAGCACAGTGCTAGTTGATACATTCAAGGCCAGGCACTTACTGTCAAAATCCTTGAAGTTGGTGAGCTTGATGCGCTTGCGCATGCCCAAAATATACGCGGCAGTAGACAGGCAATTTGCCAACATCCAGATATAACCTGAATTCAGTGTTGCCAATTGCTGAGCAGCAGCAGAAGATGCCGTGCCGTGCGACTCCAGGACGTGCTTGATGTCCGCCCAAGCAGCGATAACCGAGCTAAGCACCATCAATCCGAAGGAGAGGAGGGCCATGGGCGAGACAGAACCACCAAACCACAGCACTTCGCCGTATGCGATCAAGATGATAGTCAGGTTCTTGAAGATTGTGTAGACAGGAATTGAGAGATATCGAATGGCCTTTGTGCTCGTGTAAATCATGCCGATGAGAAGGAGAGAAATGGGAAACCCTGGAACAGTCAGCATGTGATTCTCATTCAATGTCCACCGCAGCATACATTTCTTTGCCTCATCAGTCTTGAAGTCCCGATATGTGATGATCCCGGCACTCTTGCAGGATTGAATAGCCACGACGCAGACAATGGCCTACCCTTTCATCAGTACTGGTAATATATGTGGCGATTCAGAACGAACCTGAACAGCCAAAAGAAAAAAGTTGAGGTTATAGTCGGGGAACGAAAGGATGTATTTGTTCGAGACAGTCATCAAGATTGAAGAACCGCAGTAGCAGACGACGGGCAGGATGGGATTATTCTGCCAGTTGTTCGAATGGTGCGGTGTATAACGGGGTGTCGAGGATGACGGCGGGCTGCTGAAGGTTCTTCCTTGCTTCTCTCCCAGTTCCATCTCGTTACCCTCGAGGAATCTCTTCTTCTCTTCCTCGGCCATTTTTGATGTAGGGCTACGTGTCCTAAATCGTCCCGTAGAATGGGTTTGGGGGTCGAAGAGTGGCGCGGTGATCGGGCACGAAGATGGGTGAGAGGTAAAGACCTTGAGAGGTGCTCTTCCGTGTCACAGGACAGAGATTCGTTTAGAAGAAAGAAGAAGTTAAAAGGAAAGATCTCGAGAAATGAAGCGAAGAGTGGATGCGGATTCGCAGTTAAGAGAAAGTTTGAAGTGGGAATTGAGAAAAGGGGACAGTTTTTGCTGAGCCAGAGACGCGCAACCGAATTTCAGGCGAGGCATGAACGCCCTTTGGTGGCTTATAACAAACCCTGACATGCGTCAATCATTTTCAGGCCCGGGCTGATCATACACTTCAGCTGTAGTGGTCCTTTTCGCAAGCCTCCAATACAATCTCCCTTATCTACCACTTTCCACAAAGTCGCATATGCATGTACTCAGACCTGTACTCCACGAAAATGGCCCTCTACAATGATTTAGTTACACATACGGAGTACCTCCCGAGTCTTCGATCTCATTCCGTTGAAGATACTTTGGCGCTCCAAAACTATCACATCTTTTGATTGCACGGACCTTTTCAAAAGCTCGATTAAACCTTCAATCAGTTAGTTCCATTTGGAAATCCCATCTTTTCCCATGGTGGGTCGGCTAACAAGCGGTGCCGGCTACAGTCCCGAAAGTACACCATCATTCTGCTTGGTTGTGCTTGTATGAGATAGACAACGATGTTCCAGTTTCGACCAGACCACAACCTATGATCTGGCATCAAGCCTTGTCGCCATTAGGCTTCCCTGAAGAACATCGTTTGTAGAGCTCGCTCTTCAAAGACCTGATCAATCCCTCGAAAATCTCTCGCTCAGACCCCCTTTAGTCCCAGTCGTCGTCGGCATCTTCAACCTGTTGTTTGCGATCTCGAATGCCCCGGCGGCCAGATCGCCGTCTATCAGAGTCATCATAGGCATCGTTCTCATCATCACTAGCCTCGTCGTCATGGCCCAAGAGCAGCCTCTTGCGTATGATGGACCAACTCATAAGCGTTTCTTCGACGGCTCTTGTTACGTTCATGCTCCCTTCTTTTCCGTCCCAACATAATCCTTCAAACCCGGTAATTCGGCCTTTGACAACTCCTTTGGCGAAGCCAATGACACATGGTAATACTCTGACACCAAGCTTCTCAACCACAAAAGGACAATTCTTGACATCAACCCTGGCAAAGGCGACATCTCCATGGCCATATTCAGCATGTTTATCTGCAATGATTTGGCAATGCGTGTCCATAGTGTTGCACCTTGTGAAATCAGGGTGCAAGAAATGTACCACAGCTCTCTCGTGTTCGGTAGTAAAACTCAAGGTCTGATCATCACTGGTTAGCGTGATGTAGTGGTTCTCCGAAGTATTGACTGTGGTGGTTCGAGAGGCTGCTGATGCACTTTTGAACTCGTTCAGCCTTTGATTGCGATATGCAGAGTCATCCTCATCTTCGAGAGAAGCAAGCAATGCATCGGCGTCATCTTCCTCTGGCTGTGAATTGGGCGGATTGCCCTTTTCATCTGTTGTATTCATGTTGCCTTCCCCCTTGGGCCAACTTTCATACATCTGCAGGTGAGTTCTGAACTAAAAGCATTTCGTTTCCATGCTTCCTGCGGGACGAATCTCTAGGAGCCTCTTTGCGACAATCAGCTCACGCTTCTGAAATTGAACCGCGAAAATAATGTTCCCTCAACAGTGGCATACTGGTACTGGGGATCTGTAGCAACTTGCACCCCGCCGACGAATTGCTCCGCCGTACCTTGGCGCCAAGACTTTCAGCACAATGAATTTTGATAGCCTCACAACCACAACTTAGATTCGCAGCCCAGACGACAATTTCTACAACAACCCTTTCAAGGCGCAACACAACAGCAGCAATGGCGCCACCAACACAGAAGCCGTCAGGTACGACAATTTATCCCTCACCAATATCCTGCAGGAAGAGGTGGAACAATTGAGCCGGGCAGAGGTCGAAAGTGGAGGGATCGAGTGCGCCTCTGCATCCTGGACTTGATTGAGGAACAATTTGGTGTTGATTGTGAAGGCTTGAGGTCTCTTTACTGACGAGTTGATCAACAGGCTCAAAATCCAAGAAGCCAAGTGCGAAAGCCAACCAGGCTGCCAAAGCTACCCTCAAGGGCGTAAGTCTTCTACTGAGATGGGAGGAGGAACAAGCGCTGAATTGAATCTTAGGTGCACGCCAACAAGGCCCGCAAGATCCGCAAGTCGACTTCGTTCCACAGACCAAAGACCCTCGTCCTCTCAAGATCTCCCAAATACCCACGAAAATCCATCCCTCATGAGACCCGACTTGACCACCACAAGATCCTCATCCACCCTCTGAACACCGAGAGCGCCATGAAGAAGATCGAAGAGAACAACACCCTGGTCTTCATCGTCGACACCAAGGCCAACAAGCAGCAGATCAAGGACGCGTTGAAGAAGTTGTACGACGTGGACACTGTCAAGATCAACACCCTGATCCGACCTGATGGTACCAAGAAGGCATTCGCCAGATTAACGGCGGATGTGGATGCCTTGGACATTGCGGCCACGAAGCTGTCGATTGTGTAAAGTTGAGGGGAAAGTGTGACCAGGGTTTGGCGATGAGTTGACGGGGCGAATCTCCTGCTTTCTTTTTGCGTCCGCGGATGGAAAACATTGCTCGAGCATGACTTATCCAGTGGGAAGAAAATTTCAAAGCGGCTCGACATAGAATCAGTCGAAGCATGATCATGACTCAAAGTCAGGTGTTGCATCCGAATAATGCAGAAGAAAAAAAATCCATTTATGAGCAGAAATTCTTTTGGTCATTACGAAGGCCGCTGCGATTCATGTGCCTTTTGCCAAACGAGATATGGTGTTGTTACAAGTGCTGGGGCAATCAAGCCCGCCAGGTCCATCATCTAAAGCGTATGCCTTTCTCTATCCGTATCATGACTTCGCCAGGTTTCCGCCCTGTTCCTGCACCGCTCGATAAATACTCGTACAAAAGTTTCCAACCCTATACAAAAATCACTGCTGTGCCCGTAGCTTTTCCAGATGCTGTAACACTGCCAAATTGGAGTCCATGAACCTGTTGACACAGTTCGACATGCAAGACTCCTCCTTGCTGGCGAGTTTGCCGGAAGATATCGAGCCTGTGATACATTTCTTGAAGCACATCTCGGTCAATTCGTGAACAGCTGGGAACATCCACTATTAGCAAAAGCTCTAAATCATCCAGAAAGGATCAGCCCTACTTTTTTGAATATTCGATCGCTGGCTCTCGGTCTGAATGAAAGTCTGAAGCTGCTGCTTCTCGGCGTTGCTCAAGTGCTGGAGATCCTCCGCACTGACATTGATTTCGTCGTCCATGGTGTATAGAAGGTAATGTGGCAGAAGAGAACTGGGTTGGATGAGAAACCCTTTGCGCGTGTGAATCTGCGACCTTGGAACCCAAAGTGATTATGTCGACGTACTGTAGATGGTGAGCTTGATGTATGGCGAATAGTCAAAATTGGGAGGTTCGAGGCTGCAAGACAATTCTGTTCGCCGTGTTCGTCATTCTCGCCGCTTTTATCGTGGCAAGGCTGCGTTTATCCAGCCTTGCGTGAATGGTCTTTTTTGAGCACTCTCCCAAACGAAAAGGCGGCAGTGTGGGAGTAAGTCTTTCAAATCCTCGAGATCCAATTCCTAAGTTTATGGTAAGAGTATGAGGAAAGTACTTTGATCAGCCAAATTGTAGTACTGACTTGGAAATCGCAAAATGTATCTTCGGACGCTGCTTTTGTCGCACCCCCCCAAACGATTCCCCGCAAGAATTTCTATCGTAGCCTTGTGCAAAACACCAACCCTCAACTTTCCAAACAACATTCTTGTTACGAACACAACGTTGACATTACTACTTGAAGTATTCGTCTCAGACCTGCTCAATTCTGTTTTTTTCTAAAACCCTGACTTGTGACCGCTCTTGTCTCCTCATCACAAAATGCCTCCAATCCGCTCACGCAATTCTCGCAAACCCCCGCCCGCGGGTTTCGAGGACATCGAAGACACCCTCCTCGAGTACGCCAACAAGATGCGCGACGCACAAAACGCCTCCCACGAAGGAAAGAAGAAGCACGAGACGACCTGGCCCATCTTCCAGATATCCCACGCCCGCTCTCGGTACATCTACGACCTGTACTACGAGCGCGAGGCCATCAGCAAACAACTCTACGATTGGCTCCTCAAGAACGGCTACGCCGACGCCAACCTGATCGCCAAGTGGAAGAAGCAAGGGTACGAGAAACTTTGTTGCTTGCGGTGCGTACAGACAAAGGAGACCAACTTTCAAGGAACGTGCATCTGTCGGGTCCCCAAGGCGAGTCTACGTCGTGAAGAAGGTGAGGGCGGTGGCGGCGCCGCCGGAATACAATGTGTCAATTGTGGCTGTAGGGGTTGCGCGAGCAGTGATTGAGTACCGACGTTGACCTTGGGAAACGTCGTGACACCCCGAAACAAAGGACGGCCGCCTTCACTTGCGGTGAGAGTGCGACAAGTTCTCTGCACCGCCAAAATCAACCTTTGGTGCCAATGTTTTGGTTTATCGAGACGAAATATTCATGTATCTGGCCCCCTCAACGACGTGCCCTCACATGCAGAGGGAGAATCCAAAGTGAACGGTGCGGTGACTTTGCAAGTCGAGGTGGCCATATGGTTCAGGGGAGCAAGGTCAGCCCAAGTCGTTCCAGCATCATTTGCACTACGAGAAACACCTGGCGTCCTGGCCTTCACCAGGCCCCTCTTCTCGACGTCCAGAACCCAAACAACGATACCGTCTGCGAACTCGTCAGCAACGACACAAATCGAGGTTGCAGTGAAGCATGCCCCCAGCAAGCCCGATAAGACCACGCTGCGTATGTGTTGACTGCGCCACAAAGTTGGTAGGGAACTCCCCTCGATCACAGCATACCATGCCAAAGCCTGCTATGAATATGTCCGCCTTCCAATCAATTAAGCCTGAACAATTTTGGCAGAAATGTCATACCACCATAGTTTTGTTTGCAGACGAGGGCATTACCGGACGCAAATCATGCAGCATTCTAACGAGGCAGCACTGGGTAAGGCTCAATACGGGACTCATGATCACGCGGAAGGAAGCAGTGTGGAGAGGATGAAGATGGATTTGGGATTGCTCTGGTGCTACATGACCCTATCCACAGTATATCTGAACGAGGGACTTGTACTTGATAAGCCGGCCGGCCGGCCACCGCTATAGACAAGGCCAAAACAAATGAGATCCACCTTAAATGAATGTCCATGCCTACGTAGCTCTCTTCGGAGACTCATGCTTCTAAACCTAGGCACCACAGGCTCTTGCAACGAAGGGGCCCTTCATCAAAGCGACAAAAGGAACATGGTTCCTCGCCAGCCAAGATTGCGCAGTAGATTCAAAGAGGATTGTTAATGTTGCCTTCACCGAATATACTCCTCTCTAACCCCTAGTTGTAAGATCCAACTTCAGAACTCGTCTCAGATCATCCTCCAATTGCTGTGCACTCGGTTTAGCACGGTGGTTCGGCATTTGCTGTTGTTTCGAATATGGTGGGCTGACAGGAGCAGTGCCATATGGCGGTGCATGCTGCGGCGTGTGCCTTCGTTGAGTCGAAATTGGGGGTGTTACAGCACTATCAGAAGATAGTTCGGCGTACTCAGGCTCACTCTGAGCGCCGTAAACATTTCTCAGACTCGAAGAATTAGGTCTCTTCGGTGTTTGGATCTGCGTGGGTTGATATTGATACGGCATTTGCGGGTGGCCTGGTAGAGCGTTGGAATTGTTGTGATCTTGCTTGAACGTGAGTGATGGTCCAGATGTATGACGAACCAGGGGAGGACCCTGGGTCGGAAATGGAGATGGTTGGTATGGAGCTCTTGCGTTGAAGGGATTGCTGATGTCTTGGGCTGGCTGGGAACTGTTCTCGCCGGGTTCGCCACTCGACTTCATTAGCAGTCGCTTCAGAGCATCAGTTTTTGCCTTGCGCTCATGCTCGTTCATAGATTTGCTGGGTAAAGATGTCGACCTAGTGGACTTCAGCGCCTCAATGCGGTCCTTATAGGGCGTCGCCGAAAAGACACCGTCTTCACCTGCGGCCGATGCTCCATCTAGCTCAAAGGGAAACACGGCGTCACCTTCGCGAGGTGCTGGTGATCCAGAGGCGGGGCTTATATTGGGAACCGACACATTCCCCGAGCGTGCTCCGGGTGTATCGCCTCGAGGAGTGGCTCGCGCTTGACGAGCGGCATCGAAGAGAAAGTCACAGGGTGTCGATTCTCGCTTGCTAGGGGACTCGGCAACCTCATGCGCGGCTGGGTGAGCATCGGCGCTAGCTTCGTTGCTGAGTTGAGATGTAAGAGGTCCGGCAGCAGGCATCGACTTTGAGTAAAAGCTCGGTAAAGGCAAGGCAGAGGCGGCTGGAGATTGTTGAAAGGTGGATCCTGCATAGGCGGCAGGCTTCATGGGAGTGCCTTTCACCTTGTCCGGTTTTCCTGCATGAGCAGCGGTGTTATATACTGATGAGTTCTTCCTTGGATGGCCTTTGCCATTGTTCTTCACCGCATTACCGGCAGCCGGTGACTTGTTGCGCTGATGTTCTGTTGGCGCACCAACGTCTGACACAAAGCCGTCGTGCGGATTGCTCTGACGAGTTTTCTTCCCCGCAGATCGGCGGTTGCCTTTAGAATGGGTCTGATGAGGTGTTCCGATCGTAGACATTGTAAAAGTGTGTATGGGCAGGCTTGATGAATCGGCAGCCTGTAGACCTTGAAGACAGATATGGAAATTGCAGAACGCTCAGATAGCTGTACCAACGCACAAAGAAAATAGGAGTTTGACCAACAATTTTCGGGGTCAACTGATGTCTATCTTGTACGTTTGCGATGAGGAAGAGCGTAGCGGCTTGGATACTGTCGTCGTATTTGTGTAGAGGATTTGGCAATGGTAGAAATGGTAGGGCTCATTGTCTTGAGATGGAAAATGTACTGAGATGAGGTTTCCAAGACTACCTGAGCGCAAAAAACGAGCGGTTGTCTGATAGGAATGCGATATGATATAGAAGAAGGCGAGTAAATAGATTGAGAAGATGGATTATGGCTAGTGAGGGTGATGAAAGAAGGCCGAGCAAGATGGTGATCTGTGAGTGAAGTGACGCAGGCAACGGGAGTGACCAAGGCGCAGCTTACATACAATGAATGGGCGGAGGCATTTTATTATTGGCGGAGGGAATTCTAGAGTCACTCCTCGCCCACGCCACCGCCGTCTTGTGCCTTGTACAGAGTCCATTTGAGGTACTTGCACAAGCGCAGCCTTGTCACTATCAAATCACTTTCTATTACTCGAGTGTGTAAGACAGTTGCCCTTGCACTCGACCCGCATTCACATCGACCACGACAAGACTCCATCTACGCTGTGACCAAGGCTACCACTGCCGCCGACATCTCCCCGCATTCCACTTTCAAAGGGCTACAGCAACCCCTTCGGAAAGACTACACGATGGCTGACGTCGACATGCCTGATGCTGCTAACAACGCCGCTGAAGAATCCAAGGGAAAGGCACTGGCCAAAGGATCCAAATCAGCAGCAGCAGACGCGGATAGTAAGAAGAGGTTTGAAGTCAAGAAGGTTAGGCTGCGAAGACTATACGAACGCTCTTGCGGATTATACTGACGAGTAACAGTGGAACGCCGTTGCCCTTTGGGCATGGGACATTGTTGTCGATAACTGCGCCATCTGCAGAAATCACATCATGGATCTTTGCATCGAGTGTCAAGCAAATCAGGGTGCTGCTACAACGGAGGAATGCACTGTTGCTTGGGGAATCTGCAACGTGAGAAACTACATGAACATGTTTGAACTTAGCTGACTATGACTCTAGCATGCCTTCCACTTCCATTGCATTTCACGTTGGCTAAAGACGCGACAAGTCTGCCCCTTGGACAACAGAGACTGGGAATTCCAGAAATACGGCCGTTAAAAGGAGGAGATTTGAACAAGATCCGAGCCTCTGATTCGAGCACAGCTCGCAGAGATCCGATCAAGACCCCAATAATGATTCATATCTCAACTCGGCGAGGCTCAGCTGCGGCGGGAGAGCCAAAGAAGCATGGCAGTGGAAACCAGGAACGGCCTTGAGATATGCCTCCCATAGCTTTGTCGGCGAGGTGCAAGCTCTCATGCAAGCGAATACCAATGGATCGTGTCATTGATTCATGGTAGCTGTCAATACAGAGGGCACTTTGGAGTTTGTGGCAGATAGCGCATCGAGCCACATACCAATGTAATCGGTTCTTAGGTAGAACTGAAATGAGCAATGAGACCTGACCACTGAACATATCATCACTTTCCTGACACAACGATCCCACCAGGTGGTAGTCTTGCTTTGGACCCGATCCATGGCTGAGGGTGCTGATTATAGACCGGCCAAGGCGGGACAACCAGGAATATCGCAAAGAGCGTGCCTATAAGACTAATCCACATTGTCAAATAGATGTCTTGCTGTATGTAGCCGACCAGAAGAGCAATAGTCTGATGATCTGTCGTCAGTGATGCACTCAGCTGGAAAGGGAGGAGAATGATGAGGGTATCACTGGGGTGGACATACAGATGAAATGGTCAGAATGACCGTGGAGATGCTCTCAGCAAGTCGTTGACCATGGAAGTCCTGTATATGTCGTTAGTGAATGCAATGGATACTGGCAGATCTGTCGATCTGACGTGACCAACGGGGAGAGAGGCGTACGATTTGACCTTCGAAGAGATGTTGCAGCTGGTTGATGATGGCATCCATGGTTCGAGGTAAGGGGATTGTTTCGTTGGGTCGAATACTAGGCTTCTTGTCTTAAGCAGGTCAACTGCGTTGAACTTGCAATACGCCAGTGTCGTCTGGCGTAGATGAGAATGTTGCTGGGCAATGTTGAGATGAGAGGGACGAAGGCCAGTTGGCATTGGAGACGAAACAAATTACGTAATCATCGCTACGAGGCTTTACGAGTACGAGCGTCCGCACTAGATGTAGCCTTGTTCAAGTATCTTGAGGGAACGTGAAGACCATAGAATTAATCGTCGTGGCCAAACCACTACTGTGCCACATGAACACTCACTACAGTCACATGAAGGATACCTGAAGTTTATGATAATCGCCATACTTGAGAGAATTGTTGTGATAATTCAGTTTGCTCCATACAGACATATCCCGAAGTCCGAGAAGGCCCTGACATGCGTAATAACCTCGAATGTACGGAGTAACCTGACTCATAGTTAACTCATACTCGCAGGCTAGGATATTGTTACCAGTTTTGTTAGGCTGGAGCCAGCCTCTACGAAATGGCCAACAGCAAGCTGAACTCGAATCATGTGCTTGTGATCCTGTCAAACTGGACACCACTACGGGACTTGTCCTAGGAGCCTAACTTAGGTAGGAGTTGGCCCAAAGGATGCAATAAAGACTGCACCTAACAAGAATTTCCAGGCATCTGAATGGCGGGGAGAATGGGTGTGTGCACACTACTGGACGGAGTATTTCCTTCGTACCGAGGGTGTGAGGACGAGTCTGCCCCCCCCAAATGGCCCTCAAAAAGTCTCAGTCTGGACCTCTTAGCCGTGACGTTATTAGCTAAAACCAGACTCAACCAACTTGATTTTGTTACGCGACTCGGCAATCAAAAAGCGTTTTTCCTTTTCCTTTCGCCTCCACCACTGATATTTTATAACCACCTTTTTGTGAGGTATTTTGGCAGTCCACGACTACTATATATCCTGTCTTCATCTTCTCCTCATCTTCTTACTGAGGACCTTTTCTCTGCCAAAGACAAATCTTCGAAAATACTTATTCGGGCTACTTCTCTTCTTCCCATAATCTGCAATCCTCAACACAGTGGTGTCGCTACACCCGACAATTTCCAACTCTGCAATTACTCGGCACAACACCCAACCCTTTCACGCTTCGCAAGCATAGGGAGGCTGCCACAGTCCTTCCTATCTCTGCAACACTACTTTCCCACCCTGGCGCTCGATCGCGATTTTCATTTCAACGCCTTCAAGTTGGCGGGCGTCACGATTGCCACCATTTCCCTCATCCGCCCATTGCTAGGCACGGGCATCGCATACATGTTCTTCTGCGGAACCACCACTCGACCACCATAACTGGCCCTTCGGTGCCACGGCTTTATCCGGCCAAAAAGAGGCCGGCCAGATTTTCACACTTGATTCAATAGACTAGAAAGAGACGGAATCGAACCAGAATTAGATTTTTTTGGTATTAGCGGCCAAGGCGCTGCTGTTTCTTCTAGATCTGGCTTGGAAAGAGGAATAGAGCACTGCACATAGTGCGTTTGAGAACGCAAAGAACATCCAAACCCGGTTGACTCAGACAAAATGTCGTCTTCCGGATCGATTCACGACCAGGAGCGGATGGATAGCCGCTACAGCACACCTGCCCCGGAGCTGGATGACCATCGACGCCACAGAGGCTTGCCTCCATCACAAAGCCCCATGGCTGTCCCTTTTGTGGAATTACAACTTTCGAGTCCACAGCCTGGTACTCTGGACCAACACAACCTAAGTGAGGTCGATTCGGCGTTGCTCAATACGCTCGGACATGACAGGAACACAATCGCTCGTGATTTTGAGCATGCTATCGTCGACGACGATAAAAGTGATGTCGACGTTCAACCCCCGCAAAGACGAAACTCGAATCGTGCTCGCCAGATGACCAACAGAGACGGGCGTCCACGCATGGTTGTCCCGAAACATGACCGTTCCCGGGATAGCTCCTCCTCTCGATCAACATCACCAGCAAACTCCATCGAGGCTTTTGCCGAACCGCGTCGTCGTCAGCGCGCCAATACGGCCGAGAGTGTGTCGTCATCGCTTATAGACAACATTCGGCACCGGGCTGCTTCCATTGGCACCAACACCAGACGGCCGACCCTCAGCACCATCAGCGTTCCCGGTGGCCTAACTCAGAGAACTGATCGCGATTTCAATGATGAGGTCACCTTCCCAACCGACGAGGAACCTGGGAAAACTTACAAGATCGACTTCGAGGAATTGGAAGAATTTGTGGCTCTCTGCGCACAGGGGAAGTACCAGGACGAATATCAACCTGAGGTCGCAGGAGACGGCCGTGTGTTTGAGGACCTCCGAAAGCATGGAGGATCTGGAGAGGTGCCAAATGCTGTTCTGAACGGCGACAATTTCTACGACAAAGCGCTTGTACACCACGGCACCAACCACAGCTCGTCCTCGGACGAGGGATTCGACCTGAAGAAGCCCAGCCAAGTGCAGGCATCCGACCGATTTTTCCTTTTCACCTCCGAGTTGACTCATGGCAAGAGTGCCGATAAATTAGGCGACCTTGTCTCTGATGGCACCACCTTTAGAGACCTTTTTGACGTTGGTCCAGATGGTGGTGTCTGGTGGCTCGATGTACAAAATCCTACCAAATCCGAACTCGAGGCGCTCGCGAAAGCATTCAAAATTCATCGCTTGACGCGGGAAGACATTGAAACTCAAGAAGCTCGCGAGAAAGTCGAATTGTTCTCGCAGTACTATTTTGTGTGTTTTCGCTCGTTTATCATGGACCGCAATCACGAAGACTTCTTGGATCCTATTCACATCTACATTGTGGTCTGCGGGGACGGTGTGCTGAGCTTCTCGTATCAGCCAAATCCGCATGCACGGAATGTCCGCAAGCGTATCGCTAAGCTCGGTGACTTCCTGAGCCTGGGACCTGATTACATTTGCTATGCGATGATCGATGACATCGTGGACACCTTTGCTCCGATCATCCGCGAAGCAGAGCACGAATCCGAGAATATCGAAGACCAAGTGTTCATCGCTCGCGAGGACGATTTTCTCGCCCTACTCCGGCAGATTGGCGAGTGCCGCAAGCGTGTGCTCAACATGATGCGTCTATTGGGCGGCAAGGCCGATGTTATCAAGGGCTTCGCCAAGCGATGCAATGAGCAGTACGAAATTACTCCACGAGGCGACATTGGATTGTATCTGGGCGATATTCAGGATCACGTTGTCACAATGATGTCCAACCTGGGTCACGTGGAGAAGATGTTGTCTCGATCTCATGCCAACTACCTGGCGCAACTGAATGTAGACAACATCGTCAAAGGCAACAAAACGAACAAAACCTTGGCGCGGATTACAGTCGTCGGCACAATTCTCGTGCCGCTGAATCTGGTGACGGGTTTGTTTGGCATGAACGTCCATGTGCCGGGCGAGGGTGTGGGAGGACTGCATTGGTTCTTTGGCATCCTCGGGGGGATTCTCGCTTTCGTCTGTTTGTGTTTGCTGGTTGCCAGACGACTGAGAGCAATTTGATGAAGAGTATTGAAGGGCAATCTTGGGTTCCCGGATCTCCTGTGATTTTCTTTGTTTTGGTTTCTGTAGGTTCAGATGGACAGTCGTGAAGGGTTTTCTCGATTTGAGGTGGCAATTGACAGAAAAGTTAGAATCGTTGCACTTTGATATTCTCTTTTGTGGTATAGACACAAGTCTCAAGTCCGGTAGACATAGATGTCTGCTTAGCAGTTGATATACCAATACCAGTACTTACAACATGTCCCTAATGTCCCTCTGACCTACAATGTACTACAGGTATCTCCGATGATGGGTAGATACTTTTGCTCCTACGAAGTACCCATAGATCAGTATGCGTACGATAAACTTGGCTTGAGCCCCTGCCAAGATGATGACCCCATCTGACTTCATGCCAGTTTTTTTGGAGAGTCAACAACGACTCCATATCAGCATGCGACCACCGTGACCTTTAATTCCTTCAGCGACTTGTCTCTCGTCTTCCTTTCCGCCTACTTGCCTCTCCACGAGCAGCATGATACTTCATAGGCGCAATGGACGGTGATCCGGCGGTCGAGCCTGAGGTGGACTCCTTCAGTCTATTTCTCCCGCTCCCTTATCGAGTCGCGTTCATTGCTGTTCTCGGGATTTGGGCATGGGGCCTGAACCTTCACTACCTTCACCTTGTCAGGATTGTACGTTCACCGCGCCCGGTTCTTGCCTCCACTGACTCTATAGGATGTACCTGCGCTCATACGATACCCTGCCCGTTCAGGTCAACAGTCGTCCAGCCATCACCATGCAACCTATCAACTAGCAACGCTCCTGACTCTTCCTCTTGTCGGATCGCTTCTCTTGTTTTGGCTTATCACAAGAGGTGACAGGCATGCTGCGCTATCGTGGCAGATCCTCCCTCAGTCGTACCTCTTGTTCCTCATGTTATGCTTCCTCCTGCCGATCAAGCGCATGTCACGATCGGGTCGTCTACACTTCCTCTCGACGCTGAAAAGAATAAGCTTGGGTGGCTTGGCGGAAGTTCAAGATGGGAAATTTGGGGATATCCTACTGGCTGATGTTCTCACAAGTTATGCCAAGGTGTTGGGAGATCTGTTTGTTTCGACTTGCATGCTCTTCTCTCGAAAGACGACGAGTACGGCCAAGCCTGACCGGGGATGTGGCGGAGCATATCTTGTGCCCCTGATCATCAGTATTCCCAGCATGATACGTCTCCGACAGTGCCTGATTGAATATCTTCGTGTTCGCCGGAACCGCACGTCGATGTCTGGATGGGGTGGACAACATTTGGCCAATGCACTCAAATATGCTTCTGCTTTTCCAGTCATTGTGCTGAGTGCTTTGCAACGAGGTTACGATCCCACGACGTTTCACATGACCGAAGCTGGGTTGTTTAGGCTATGGTATGGGCTCTTTGCATGGGTATCAGACAACGATGCTGACATGCATGTACAGGTTACTTTTCGTTTTTGTCAACTCATTCTATTCGTTCTATTGGGACGTGGCCAAAGACTGGGATCTGTCACTGTTCTCGTCGAGCCGGGAGAGGAACGATCCCGAGCATCCCTATGGCCTACGAAGGTATCGGTATTTTCACGCCAGGGAAATGTATTATACGGCCATTGTGATAGATCTTCTACTGCGTTGTACATGGAGCTTCAAGCTCTCCCCGCACTTAGACCACTTCAACGATCTCGAGGGTGGGATTTTCCTCATGGAGATTTTGGAAGTACTGCGGCGTTGGATGTGGATATTTCTCCGGGTCGAGACAGAATGGGGTGAGTTCTTTGTGCGATTTGGTTCAAGACCTCTCTGCTGACCTTTACAGTGCGCAATAATCGTGGACCTGCTCCAGATGATATATTATTGGGAGAATACGGTGGAAAGCTAGACGAGGATTAAACCGGCGTTGTTTTGTCATTAGTACAGGATAAGATGTAGCTGAAGTTGTGAAGAAGTTATCAAGTGATATTGCCATGAGTTGAGAGGAGTACATGGTCCTACGTACCGTACTTCGTAATCGTACTCGTACCCGTATCTATCTGCGACTCACTCTTCAAGGCAGTTGTCGTGGTATTACGGAGTATATTCGCTGTATTATGATTAATTGTGATCTCATGAGTACCCAAGAGAGAGATGCCTTTTGGCTACAAAGTACAGTGTTGAACCGGGTTCCGCTCCGGTCCCTTGTCCTCTAATGCAGGTACGGAGCGCAGTCTGAGACGCGTCTTCCATGGTGGAGAAAAAGTTGAAACTCAAGCACATGCATCTCAGCCTGAGCTTCTCCCCCACCGCCACTTTGGGAATTTATCATTGCCAAACTGTCCACACATATTTTTGACCTTCCGCCAAATTCATTGAGCTGGAGTGAATCGGGTGTTGCACAATTCCCATCATCCAGAATCATGGCAAAGACACATTCGGAGTCCTCGGAGGACTTTGAATTCATTGAAACTCCAGCTGCACCTACGCCCGAGCCTCCAACCGAGAACTGCGGTGTCCGCACCACTGCTGTATGTTGAGACCTCACGCTGTGCCTCCCTGTGTAATTACTCACACACTTTGCAGTACCCAGCGATCAAGAATGCTCCTCTACCAGCCGATGCAGCTGGCAGCGAATCCTTCAACAACTATGTCCTCATCGGCCTCCTTATTGGTGTGCCTGCTTACCTGGCCCGGCAACTTCGTGGAGGATTCTACACCACCATTTTCCTAGCTATTATCACCTCAGCCCCCATCTTGATGTCCTTTTGGACTGTGGCGTCGTCTATCTCTCCTAGGAAGAACGAGAAAGTACGATTGCCCGGCCGACCGGTCGAGCACTACCTGCACTTTCGTGAAGAAGAGGACAGAGCCAAGTACCACGGCAAAAATCGAATCCCCATGGAAACATTCCATGAGATGTACTTTGATGGAAAGGTGGACTTCAAAGGAGATTGCCTGGAGATGTTGGAGTACCGACACGACTGGGCCAATTGGAGATTTACTCTCAGCCTCTTCAAATACTTCTTCACTGGTATGATCCCTGAAGTCATCATGCATACCAGATCTCAGGACGAGGAGCAAGTACGCGACCACTACGACCGTGGTGACGATTTCTACGGCTGGTTCCTGGGTCCGCGCATGATTTACACTTCCGGCATCATTTCTGAAATCGACCGGGAGGAAAGCCTCGAAGAACTCCAGGACAACAAGCTCGCCATTGTTTGTCAGAAGGTCGGCGTGCAGCCCGGTGAGAAGCTCCTCGACATCGGCTGTGGCTGGGGAACGTTGGCCAAATACGCCAGTGTCAATTACGGTGCTCACGTTACTGGGGTCACTCTCGGTCGGAACCAAACCGCCTGGGGGAATAACGGTCTTCGCAAGGCGGGAATTCCAGAGGCTCAAAGCAACATTCTCTGCATGGACTACCGTGATATTCCCGTGCCCGAAGGTGGCTACAAACGCATCACTTGTTTGGAAATGGCAGAGCATGTTGGAGTTCGACATCTCTCCAGCTTCCTGACACAGGTGAACAACATGCTTGATGATGATGGCGTCTTCTTCTTCCAATATGCCGGCCTCAGAAAAGCGTGGCAATACGAGGACTTGGTTTGGGGCTTGTTCATGAACAAACACATCTTTCCCGGTGCCGATGCCTCGACGCCGCTGGGGTTTGTGGTTGACAAGCTGGAAGGCGCCGGGTTTGAGGTCAAAGCAATTGACACCATCGGCGTGCACTATTCGGCGACTCTGTGGCGATGGTACCGCAACTGGATCGGCAACCAGGACAAGGTCAAGGCGAAATATGGAGAACGGTGGTATCGCATCTGGGAGTACTTTCTTGCTTATTCCACCATCATCTCTCGTCAAGGTAGTGCCACTTGTTTCCAGATGACCCTGGTCAAGAACTTGAACAGCACCCACCGCATTGAAGGGGTCCCAAGCCAATTTGCGCTCGAGGGAGCTCTGAAGGCTGGACGGGCACAACTTAAGCTGGTCAAGGACGGCATGAATGGGAGTGTCCCTGTCAAGGTTGAGAATTGAGGTCGACCAAAGTTGAGAGGATTCCGGTGCAGTTCACTTGAGGTGCCAGCGCGTCGAATGGGCACAACCTTGGAATGTTAATAATCACTTGATGAAGAGAGAAAAGCCACGCGTGACGGCAATGGACGGCAAAGATACAGATAGAAGTCGAGCGAGCAAGTAGGAACATGTTGAAAATGGATGGCCCGCGCAAGTTGCGGCAGCAAGCCATAAGACTACAACAGGTGACGGAACATTATGCAGGAATGTGACACCTGAGTCCCTCGTCACGGTGCCGCTTGAGCCGCCTGTAGGTTTCCAAATATCTGTATATGCAGCTTGCGATCTTCTCCCGTTGCAATAACTGACGGTGAACGTAAGATCTGTGGTGTGAGGCGCAATCAGAAGGGAGTGTCGGGTGTTGGTAAGCGATACAAGGCAAGGCAAGTCGAGACGTAAGACCTCATCGATATGATGAAGCATTGGATCGATCATCAGAGACGACGAACAATGACCATCCAACTGATCGGCATGATCCAGGATTCTGGATGCTGGCATTGATTGTAGATTCGGAGGAGGACGATGACCACGACCGCGAATTCGACTGTTAGTACTCCTTACCTTTGATGCATGGAAATATGCTCGTTCTAACATATTGTACCTAGCTGTACACATGTATGTACAGGGTATGTAGCCTGCATCTGCTATAGTCCTTCTCCTGGTCTCGTACTCGTACCCGGACTCGTTCTCACACTATTTTATTACAGTACAACCTTGTCCCTTCCTTCTTTGTAGTACATGCTCCGTGTTCCGCATGAGTCTTGGCACAGTCGTTGAACTACAGCCAATGGGAGGAGCCAAATACACAACGTGCCACGCTAACTTCCGCCTCCGCCTTCCAGATTGGGGCGGGGCGTCTCTATCAATTTCATTAATGGCTGAATGTCTCTCCTGATACGTTCGCATGTGCCTTTCGATTCGAGCCAGTGCCTCTTTTTCCTGCCTCGCCCCAAGTGGATCTGGAATCTCGAGTTTTTTTCCCTTTCTCTCACGCCAGTCCCGAATGCGATGTACAACAGTACAACGGGATGGCCCAAGCATCACTCGGTTAAGGATTGTCTGATCCATCACGAAGGGGTTACACTCTCTACAATAGGCGCACGACAAGCATGACCCTAGGAATGCTTGCAGATTTGGCGTCTGGGCGTTTGGAACTCGGGTCGAAGTCATCACTCTACTGTGGGAACATCTCTCCCAGGGTCTCGCTTTCGACTCCATCTTACGCTCCCTCTTCGATCTCGATGGGTCTTTCTGGATCTTGCTTTTTCTGGCTTACTGATCCGATAGACTCTCATTATCATGGGCTGCCCGTTGGGAGTAGCGGGTCGATCGACTCGGAGTACTGCAGGCGAGCTGCACGATGGCAGATCCCTCGATACCATCCGTGACCTCGCCGGGGCTTGCTGCCATCCTCGTGTCGTAGCGAATGATGAAATCACTGATCAACTCATCGCTACAGGATTGGCACGTAGAGCCAAGACCGTCAGGTTCGAGGCACGTTCTGAGCTTGTTTTGTCTGGTTTGTCCTCGGCGTTCAAGCCTCAAAAAGTTCGCCCTTCCGTATGGAGCATCTACATCAGTCGAAGTAACACCACTTTCTTGGCTACATGGGTGGAAAGGCTTCTCGAACACCCCAAAACACGGCTGTACTAGCACGAAGGTACAATACAGTTTTAGCCCCGTCAAGCGATCCATCCATCAAACTCTTTGCTGAGAACTAGGCCTGTCCGATCCCTGTGCGTTCTGTGCCATTTGACACCACCATTTTTGTCGACCCCCTTGAGCTGATCCGAGGACTTGGCCTTTTCTACCATGATTGCTGATCCGAGGACTTGGCCTTTTCTATGTACCATGATTCCAGGTCCACTGGTCCCTCGCTCGTGGCTTTTTTTTCTTTCTGGCTCGGGCGTGGCCATGTACGGCCCTTCGATTGGCCTTGATCGAGGGCAACTTCCTTCTACAACGTGGCTATCGGACTACTGTGGATGCTGTTGCCGCCAAGAAGTTCGCCTTGCTGCAGTCGAGTCCACTGCAAAAATCCTTGTCGAAGTGTCTCGACGAGTATATGAGCACACGGCCTGCCGCTGTGGACAAGCTGCCCGTCTCTCTTCGTTCCAATTCTTCATTGAACCAAGCCTCTTATACCAAGCCTTGGGTTTGCTTGGGTATCTTGGCCTCTTCGTCCATTCCAGAGAATTGTGACAGTACTCCCCACTCGGGTAGAAGATCCACTGCTCGCGATGGCCACCAAAACCTCGGGCGGCAACGCCGCCTTCCACAACTTCCACAACGATTTCGCTCACATCCAAGACCCCAACGAGCGACGACGGCTCGCCCTTGCCGAGATCGACAAGGCGCCTTTCGGCTGGTACCATATTCGTGCCATTGTGGTCGCCGGTATTGGTTTCTTCACCGATGCCTACGACATCTTCGCCATCAACCTAGTCAGCGCCATGTTGGGTGTTGTTTACTGGCAAAATGCGCCCAACCCGAAGAACGCCGGCAAGATTCCCTCCAACTCGGATACCGCCATCAAGGTGGCCACGTCGGGCGGCACCGTGATCGGTCAGGTCGGTTTCGGCTGGCTCGCCGATATCGTGGGCAGAAAGAGAATGTATGGTCTTGAGTTGATCGTCATCATCTTTGCGACGTTGGCGCAGGCTCTGTCTTCCGATTCTCCTGGCATCTCCGTCGTGGGTGTCCTCATCTTCTGGCGTGTGATCATGGGTATCGGTATCGGTGGTGATTACCCTCTATCTTCCATCATCACGTCTGAGTAGGTTTTCCCCCCTCCCTCGAAAAGTGTAGCCAATGTTCTCTGGGGCTGACCCTCGACTCTCCAGATTCGCTACCACCAAGTGGCGTGGTGCCATGATGGGTGCCGTCTTCGCCATGCAGGGTATCGGTCAATTCGCCGCCGCCATCATCGCCTTGATCGTCACCTCTGGTTTCAAGGAGTCCCTCAAGACTGCAAAGACGGTCGGCGAGTGTGACGGCGTCTGCCAGCTTGCCGTTGACAAGATGTGGCGTGTCATCATCGGATTTGGTGCTGTCCCTGGTTGCGTTGCCTTGTATTTCCGTCTCACCATCCCGGAGACTCCTCGTTACACCTTCGACGTCGCTCGTGACTCGGAGAAGGCCGTCGAAGACGTCAAGGCATACAAGAGTGGCAAGGCTGAAGGTCACCCTGACGAAGTCAGCCGTGCCGCTGTCCTCCAGGATTCCCGCGCTCGTCTCGCGGCCCCCAAGGTTCGTGGTTCCCTCCTTTCTCTCTCTCTTTTCGTGGCCGACGTGCGGTATTGACTTGTCCGTGTGACAGGCCTCGTGGTCCGATTTCTGGAGACACTACTCCCAGTGGAAGCACGGAAAGGTCCTGCTTGGAACCGCCGGATCATGGTTCTTCCTCGACGTCGCCTTTTACGGTCTCGGTCTCAACAACTCCATCATCCTGTCGGCCATTGGCTACGCCAAGGGCAACGACGTGTACGAGATCTTTTACAACACCGCCGTTGGTAACCTGATCATCGTCTGCGCCGGTGCCATCCCCGGGTACTGGGTCACCGTGGCGACCGTCGACACCCTCGGCCGCAAGCCCATCCAGTTCATGGGTTTCCTCGTCCTCACCATCGTCTTCGTCATCATCGGTTTTGCCTACCACAAGCTGGGCGAGGGTGGCCTGCTGGCTCTCTACGTCATCGCCCAGTTCTTCTTCAACTTCGGGCCCAACGCGACGACCTTCATCGTGCCCGGCGAGTGCTTCCCGACCCGGTACAGGTCCACCTCGCATGGCCTCTCGGCCGCGTCCGGCAAGGTCGGCGCCATCATCGCCCAGTGCGTGTTCGGCCCCCTCAAGACCAAGGGCCACCCGACCAAGGACAACCCGACCCCCTGGGTCAACCACATCATGGAGATCTTCGCCCTCTTCATGCTCTGCGGCGTCTTCACCACCCTCCTGATCCCCGAGACCAAGCGCAAGACCCTCGAGGAGCTCGCCGGCGAGGTCCCGGGCACGCCCAACTACGACCCCGAATCCGCCGGCCACCGAAAGGACTCGTACGTCCCCCCGTCGGCCAACGCTCTCACCGAGGACGACACCACCACTCACACTCCCGAGAAGACTGTCTAAAACTACTTTTTTATCTGATTGGAAATAGAGATTTCTGAATTGCCTTGCCAATGTCAAGTTGAGAGAGATATATCTATACTTGCAATGGTCATTTCGATGCCTGTATCCTGAGCTGGCCCCTTTGCCCCGTCCAGAGTTTGATTAGTGCCTCAAGGGTATTTGAGTTCGGATCAGAATATGTACAAGGGGATAGTTCTTGCATTGTAAGAGTGTGATACTATTCCAGGTGTTAAAGAGGCGATGAATTTTTTAATACTACAACATCATTACGGATGTAATCAAAAACTTGAACAATAAAGTTGGTATACAGTAATTTTGTGTTGTTGAACCTATATGGCGCTCCTCGTGTCGCACCTGCCTGTTATTAGTCGCCGTGTGTTCACACCCCGCTGAAGAAGACACCTTCTATCCTTTTGCACGCTTCCGCCAACTCTTGAACCGAATGGCACGCCGCGAACGTGAACCTGTCGGGTCGTACCAAGACGTACTTTGCCCCCTCCAGGTCGGTCTTGATTCTGAACATGTCGTATCCGACGGGAGGAGGACGGTTGTCGCAGAGACCAGAAGCCTCAAATTCTTCACCCGTCGCGACGCGGTAGACTCGTTTTTGCGTTTGGATGTTTGTGGACTCGACGGCGGTGGCGTTGTTCGACGAGACCTTGACATCGGCACGGGCGTCTACCCCGTCACCGACGCCCACACCGGGAGACATGATTAGATAACAAACTTCTTCCATTTTGACCTCATTGTTGGAGAGTTGTTCAATCTTTGACCGATTCAATTCGTTTCGTGTCGATTCCAACTGATCCAAATCGTCCACCAAAACCAAAAGTCTCAGGAACGAAGTCGACTCGGGTCGGAAGATGACATTGTCTGTGAAATCGACGTCGTCGTCGGCGTCGACGACGAATCTGCTCCCGGAGGACACGGCCTTGCAATATCCCTGAGCCAGTTGTCGTCCACCTCTCAGGTCCGGGAGGAAAGCCATCCCGTCGACGTACCTGTACCGAGCCATGGGGCCTCCTCTCCCACCGAGTTCCAGTCTCCTTCTGACGCTGGGGACGAGCCTCATGAACCACAAGATCCAATCCCTCACAAAGATCTTGAACGGGTTTCGGGCAGTCGTGAGTTCACCGTTGGCAACGGTCGAAGCGATCGACTTGTCGAGTTGCTGTTTACGTTCCAGGCACCAGCCGCTGAAAAGTCGTTCGTAAGGAACGGTAGTAGAACTTGTACAAGTTGATCGGCACGCGAGGACGAGTCTCCAAGCTATACCTGCCGCGTCTCTGAACCCGGAAGCAATACCTTGTCCTCCAACTTTGAAGAAAAATGATAAGTGAGTCGAAGACTACTGCAGCAGAGTAACTACTCCGGAACAATGGAAATGAAATGGCGAGCTAAAAACTTACAAGGTGGCATGACGTGAGCCGCATCACCACACAAAATCACTCTTCCCACTGACCACCTGTTGCAACTTCTGGCAGAAAAGGAAAATGGCCTCGACCTCAATACGTGTATGCAATCGATTGGATACTGTACTGGATCTTTTAACCTGTTCACCACCGCCGCACATGTTTATGTCAGTCAACTAGTTATCAAAGTTTACGAGAGGGTCGTTCCCTGCTCGGTGGCTATTGGTGATCAACATACCCATAAGTCTTGCCTGGGTGGGTGAGATAGGGAAAAATCACGGCGGCCATCTTGTCGTAAGTGGCCATCTCCTGGGGGTCTTCGCCCATGTCGACGTCGACGACATACTCGAACCGCCAGAGCCGTTCCTTCCTCAAGCCAAACGTTCCACACACGGAAGGTCTGTCGGGGTTTCCGATGAACCTGAAATTCTTGGGAAAAAAGGCGTCGTAGACGTCTTGAGGGGTGAAGCCTAGCCTCCACAGTGGGAAATCTGGGTGCGTTTCTGGTGTCGGGAGGTCCATGTGATAATTCACCGCGACCCATGTCTCTTGATACTCGTACCTTTTTTTGTTTCATGTTGTTTAGTGACCGAGCCCATTCGACACATGTTCAAGGAAGACATGGGAGCCAAGAAGAAAAGTAGGTCGGTATGACCACTCACCCAGGAACAGACTCCAACACCACTCCTCTCTTCTCAAGGTACATCTTCCTCGTGAATCCCGTCTTGCCGTCGGCACCGACCAGAAACTTGCCCTTGATCGACTTCTCCACACCTCCCATTGAGTCGTCTGTGTACTTGACCCTGACGTGGTCGTCGGTCTCCTCGATCTGGGTGACCGTACAACCCAGTTTTAGTTCTGATGCAGGACAAGCCATTGCCGACTGCCGCACGTACTTCTCCATAACGGGTTGTCTGTGGCAGATGCCGCCGACGTGCCCGCTGCCACCGTGGGTCGTCGACAGGTCTACGTGCATAAAGGGTTTGGTCATCAGGCCGTCCTTGCCCGAAGTGAACCACAGGTGCGAGATGGGCTCGCCGATCTCGCTGTAGACCTTGTCGTAGATGCCGATCTCCTGCAAGAGGCGAATGCCGTCCTCGTCGAGCGCGATGCCTCGCGGGTCCGTGACGATTTCCCGCTCTCGCTCGATCACGACGTTTGGTATGGACTTCCGGCCCAGGAGAGCGCTGAGCAGGGCACCGGTCGGGCCACAGCCACATATGATGACTTCCGTCGTCATCTCCTCTCCATCGTCCATCTTGATGTCTTGCTTCGTAGTAGTGTCGTTGGTATTATCAAGACTCATTGTGATTCCGTTCGGATATAAAGAGTAGTGTAACAATTCCCCCAGGAAAAGTCATTCATACGGTGCTACGAGTACGAGGGACTTTTTTAAACCCAAACCCGTACATACAGACATCTGGCAGAACTGTTTAGAGAAAGTGACAAAGTGGACTGACTTTTGTGTGTGTCTGCAAATAGGCCGCCGCCTTGGTTTGCCCCGGTGGGAAAAACATCGTGGAAAGGGTACCAATACTCCATCTACAGCTCAACAAAACACCAGTGGTCAGAGCGACCGAAACCTAGTACTGCACGATCACAACAAGATAAACACCGAAAAACGCCGTTGTGACAATTCGCCCCCAGAAATGAGCATGGGATGTGAGATATTGGTGAAGCAGACTAGACCGTTTTCAAAGATGCGGGAAGCGGGACGCGGGCCTTTTGTGGGACGAAGAAGGACGACAACCGAGAGCCCAGCATCCCTTGTCAATGTACCCCGTACTCTGTACCGACTTGCAAGAAAAGCCTGATCAAGTGGAACCGATTCATATAGGTAGAGTTGAACATCGTATTGTCTGAAGGAGGACATGAGCAGGCATGAATGAATTATAGTAGAGGGTTGCATCACGTAATTATATATATATCAAGTCCTGTCGCCTTATATGAGTCGGACCTCTGCAGCCACAGGGGCCTCTCCCGGCCTAGATCACATCATAAGGACAATTGCAAATGAAATAAAACCACTTACCTTGGTAAGTTTGTTGACTTCGTACACTCACCCTGGCTCATACATCGGACATTCTGAGTCGCGTTCAAAGATCAACCCTCGGTCAAAAAGTACTTACAAGGCAGCAAAGTCTTTCATGATACTTGAATACAGAGAATAAGACCGGAAGTCGATCCTTTTTTGGCTGTCGAATTTCGGCTCTACAATAAAGTAAGTCACGCCCTCTATGCTGGTTAAGTCAGCTATCAAAACCACAAGCTTGATGCAATTATGGATCAGGTCCCTATTGACCGATCAGCTCTCAAATTATCCCTCTTTGCAATACTTTGCCTGTCCAAACAATCAGATGTAATCCGCGTTCCTGCAAGATTTTCGAAGTAGACTTGCATCGCTTTGACTGCTTGGAGCGAGGCCCAAACAGCGAGTTTACTTGAAAAGGGTTCAAAGCAACTATTGCCATCGATGAAGATCTGTTCGTGTCTGACAAGGTCAGTTCTTCACAACACCATCATATGCTCACAGTCCTGGAGGGGGTGGAACAGCAGAGTAGCCTCCTGTAGGAGGTGGTGGAGGTGGCGCTCCTGAAATGTCCGAAGTCGGGGGAGGTGGTGGAGGAGCTGCACTGGAGTCGGTTGCCGGCGGTGGTGGAGGGGATTGCTGTTGTCCAGCGGCAGCAGCTTGTTGTTGTTGATAGTATTGATAGTAGGCAATGTAGTTCTGGTAACCACCATAAGCAGCATAAGGATCTCCGCCTGGTTGATTGGCGTAATACTGAGCCCATTGTGCTGCATAGTCGGTAGGAGAACCTGCACTGCCGGGCGCTGGAGTTGCAGGTGTCGCCGAATAAGGGGAATTGTAGCTTGCGCCGTGTGAATAGCTGTTGTCTTCGCGGTTTCGATCTCGTCCGTAGCCACCACCATAGTGACGACGATTAGAATCAGTACCATATCCATCAGTGTACGATTCCATCCGCTGAGGCGGCGGATTCGCTTTGAAGTGTTCATAATTCTGACGAACATTGGTGAGGAGGTCCTCACAAAGCTCCTTAGCCTTCTGCACTTGTTGCGGTTGCGGCCCAGCCACATGCAAATACATCGGCTCATCGGCTTCCTGTCCAGTACTGTGCTCCATGAAACCGCTTCCGCGACCTTTAATCTGGACACGACAGCCGGTCTCCTGTTGGATGTGTTTGACGTAAGCTCCACCTTGACCAACCACCTGCGCACGTAAGTTGAAACCAGGGATGTTCTCCATGTCGAGAGGTATACGCTCTTCGGGCCATTTTCGCTGCACAGACAATGAGATGGTGATTCAATACATCATAGTGGCCTATACATACCCGTCCAAATTCATCACGCTCAAATGGTTCGGGCTCCCTGCGCTTGAAGCGCCTTTCGTCGACAAGATTGGGTAGTTCCTGTTTCATAAGCTCCTCAATCTTTGCAATGGCCTTCTCTAGGCCTGCTTTGGAAGTGCTGGTAACGTGCAAGTACAAAGGTGGGTTCTAAGTCAGATGGTTAGGTTAGCACTTTGACCAGCGTACGAACTCGTCATTTACATACCGCTGCAGTTGCCATGCTTTTGTCGGGGAAATAAGAGCCACGGGTCGTGACATCTGAGGCAGGATGTTAGTTGCTGTTTAACGAAGTTCGAAGACGTGTTAAGCATCGTACCGCAACCAGTTTCATCCTTGATCTGGAGTCACAACAATGTCAGCATGTCCGCGTCCCATCGTAACCTGTGATTTGGCTCAACAACACGGCAAATGTTTGCCATGCGCAGAGATCTAGAGGCAGGGAGTATTTACCATCTTTTGAGCCGAACCCCTGGTCAAGGTGTATTTGTTACGTAGATCGTTGATCTCGATATCTTTAATGTAGTCACCATCCGCTACGTAGATCTCCCCGTCGACCTTGCTAGTATTCTGGGATGAGGTAGGAGTCGAAGGCTTTGCTGCTGGTGTGGGTGTTGAGGACTATGTATGTGGGTCAGTGTCTGAACAGCGATGTTGGTACGGAAACGACTCACCGATCGGATGGGAGGTACGTCGACATGTTGAATGCCTTTGCGCGCTTGTAGATCGGCGTTGATTTTGGCAGCGGCCGCAGCTGTGAATTTGGTAAGTAAGTGAGCCACGCCCTCGATGCGTGTCGTGAACATACCTGCGGCAGCGGCAGGATCCAGAGGAGTACTACGTTTCTCGCCGGCAGGACTCTGACTGTCTTTATCCAATGGACTCCGACTTCTTCTACTTTCGGTCAGTCTGGACGCAGGAGATCGAGAACGTCGGTCGAAGCGCGAAGCCTTTCGCGGTTCGGGTTCGGTTTGGTCGAAGCGCGACCGCTTTCGAGGCGCTTCTTCGGTCATTGCGTTTGCGGTAAATGAGCGACTCAGGGCCGTAAATGATGTCGCCGACTGGGCAAAGGAGCAAAGGAGCTTGTCACAATAGAGAAGACGCACAAAGAAAGATAGAGGACAAGAAGGACGAGAGTCGCAAAGCTAACAGTCTGCGGTGACAGAAGGATGAAGATTTTGGGGGCGCATCCGAACAAGTCCTTGGCGGCTAGAGGAAACTGATTGAACATCGCCGCTTTTACAAGTATCTACCCCTTTGTAAACTTCATGTACTCACTACCTGACCAGTGTCGTCTAGTCACCGTCATCACCGTCACTGTCATGGTCTCGCTTCTTCCTCTTCTTTGATGTCCGACCGCCGGATACTTCTGCATCTTTGTCCTCGAGGACATAGCACCTGGCATCTCGTTCCTCGCCTCGCCATGCGCCTTTTCTCTTTCCCTGTTCACTCCTGTCTTTGCCGGTGGTGATCTCACCTATCGTCCTCGCATGTTGGTACCCTGGATATGCCGACCACGGAAACTTGAAGCTTTCCACGACTTTCAACCCCGAATGTCTCGCTAAATCACGAATGTTCCAGAGCGTGTAGGGTTCCCCTTCAAACAAAGTCACAAGGATTTGACCACTGACGGCACCTGGATCTCGACGACTCTCATTCTCAGGAACATCATCGTACTCGTCTTCGTCATCGTCATCATCATATGTATCCGATTTGATCACCTTCGCAGGACGAGTAGGGGTTGACAGTAGTTCCTTGGCACCTTTGAAGAATCCCACCAGGAGTTCCTGATTATACCGGACTTGTCTGTTGACATCCGTACTGAGACCACCGACATGCGGGAAGTTGAAGACAATCTTCGTGAATGGACCGTAAGCTCGAAGGACCTTTTTGTGTGCCGAGAAGAGCTTCGTGGCGTCAATACCGTAGATTACGTTCACTTTCGGTACCTTTGAGGTTTGTTGTCCAGTTCCGCCATCAGTAGATGCAGCAGTATCAGGTGTAGGCGGTGGTGAGAAGCCAATCCACTCTGCTTCTTCTCCGCTGATGTTCCCATCATCTAAGCTCGTAGGCTCATCTTCCGGAGTTTTTGTTGCTGGAGTTTCGTGACCCACGCCTCCCAGTCGGCTCAATGTTTGAGTAACATTGGGATACTTGGTCTCCAAGGTCTCTCTAGAGTCATAGCATGTCGCGGTAATCTGGTTGACTTTATGATGTTGCTTCAAGGACAGTGAGAAAGAAAAGTCACCTATATTTGATGTTTTATTGATTAGCATGTTGTTGTCATAGTCTTCGTGCTCAGACTCAAGCCAACGACGTGGCGACAAGTTCCGTTGCAAGGACAAAACCGATCATACCTTCACCTACAAGTAGGACATTGTCAAACTTTGTAAATGACACTTTCAGCCGAGCTTGTGGATTGCCATGAGGAGCAGACTGGGTCGCAGCAGCTTTTTTCACAGCCGGTGGTGGTTTTTGGCTATGCTGTCGTCGTGAAATACTCTTGTTCCCTTTTCTAGGGTTGTCGTGATGGTTCGAATGTCTTTGGGCTTGACGTTTGACTTTGCCCATTTATCGAGGTAGAGCAGTTTTCTCATAGCTCACAAAAGATCGAATTCCTCGTCAAAATTCCCAGCTGGACGTAAATGTACGAAGTCCAAGATCTAAAGCGGCGTGATCTGCAGGATACTCGAACCTCGGCACTCTTCATCATCAGCCTTGCGTGGACGTAGTCGATGAAATTGTTCTGCAATCATCACATACAATCCTCATACCCTGGACCGTGAACCTTTTCACAGTCCTTGACGGGGCTGTTGCCCTTACATCTCTACCTAGGTCATCAACACAACATGTCAACACAACAACCGTCCCCCGAACCCTCCGCGCCCTCGTTGGAATATCCCTTCGCGACCTCCCCGGACATCCTACGGACGCACCAGAAGGACGCCTACGTGACCGGGACACTCTCGGCACAAGCGTCGACGATTCTTCGAGCCCTACTCGGCGCACGATTCGCACACAAGTACTCCGAATCGACCTCCCACCTCAGCGAATTGTTGTATCTATGCCTGACCACACTCTTGGGGAACCGGACGTTGGGTGAGGAATACTGCGACGTGATACAAGTCGAGGATGACACTTTGAGGCTTGCCGGACTCGAAAGGAGGGTCGGCTATATCGCCAGCGTGGTATTCTCACCGTGGTTGTTGGGGAAAACGCTCCCAGCACTCAGACGCAAATTACGGAGTAAATTGGAATGGAACATTGAACACGCCGAAGCTCAGAACCAACAACAAAACCAACGCCAGAGGGGTGGCAGTAGCAAGACTCCCTCTCCCTCGAGAAGTTTGAAATTGCAAAAATATCTCCTCCAACATCTCGACACACTCACATCCCCCAACCCCGTTTACGCCCTGAGTCTGGCGACTTTTTATTTCACCGGGGCATATTATCATCTGTCCAAACGACTTTTCCGACTGAGGTATGTCTTTACGAAACAGATCAAACCGGACGAGCAGAGAGTGGGGTATGAGGTTTTGGGTGTTTTGTTGGTGTTACAGATGGCGGTTCAGTCGGCCTTGCACGTCAGAGAGACTTATCTAGACGCCACATCCTTACCGAGCGGCGACGGAAGAACACCAACTCAGACAATGGCCCTCCTGGGTAACGGTGCCGAAGTTTCCATCTCCTCCGGCCTCGGTACTTCCTCCCCGACCAACTTGCTCGCAGATATAGACGCGCCCCCTTCAAAACTACCTCCGGGTCTCTCGGACAACACTTCGACACCTGTCCCGGAAAACGCCAGGTACGATCTTTCCGACCCCCAACTCATGGCTTGGATCCCCGCAGGCCAACAACGGAAATGTACCTTGTGTCTCGAACCCTTCAGGGACCCGAGTGCCACCACCTGCGGCCACGTGTTTTGTTGGAGTTGCGTACAGGATTGGGTCAAGGAAAAGGCCGAATGTCCGCTGTGTAGGCAGAGCGTGCTGCCTCAAAAGGTTTTGCCGTTACGATAAGGAGAAGCCTTTGATGTATATATTTATATCATAATGGCAACACAAAAATTGATGGAAATGTGTAACGAACATCATACCCGAAAAACGTGACTAATACATCGTAGATTATGCCATGTGCTGTATGTACTACAACAACAAAATACCATATGTATATACTATGCAATTCCCCATGAACGCTCATTATGACACTCCCAGAAACCGAGTTATAACGCCCGAAACCAATTTCCCGTCCACAATTTATTCAAGTCAGATCGGATCGGTTTTTTAAACGGCTCCCACCTTTTTCGGTTTCACAGGACTATCCTCCTCCCCTTCCTCACCCTCGCTCATCAGACCTTCGAGTTCGAACTCTTCAGCGTCCCTAACTTGCTGACTGTCGGTGACCCGATGGCGAGGTAACACCGATCCGTTGGCGGGTCCTGGGACATCGCCGTTCAGCCCGTGGAGGACCGAGACCTTTCTCGAGTGGCCGCTGCTCGGCCCCGCGGCGGTGCTCAGGGAGCGGTTGCGCGGCGGGCCACGGAGACCGTTGCTCTCGTCGTCCGGCCAGGCGTGCGACGCGTAAACGTAGAGCAGAATGTTGACAAAGAGGTAGAGTAGGAAGGCGATCGAGTAGAGAATGAGGATGTAGCTGACGTGTGTGACATCGGCGTCGGACAAGAGGTGCATCTGTTCTTCGGTTGCACCCATGAACAAGAAACCAGATGCGTAGAGGAGCTAGAAACAAGAATGTCAGTCTGATATGCCCAACCAACAGTGGCGCAGTACCAATGGTAGAAACAAACTTACGAATGGTGGCAGATGCTGCCAACTGTTGACTTCGCCGCCTCCCCTGCTGTCTTTGAGCAAGAAGGAGATTTCGACGATCCGCGCCGCCCCAGCCGCCATGAGAGTGTAGCCGAAAACCGTGTGGACCATGGTACTCAATGGCAGCTCCTGAGGGTGTCCGCCCATGGCCCAACCCGTGAGCACAATGACGATGCCGGGCAAGATGTTACGCTTGGGACGTCCACTCCTGGATCGTGAGAGCCAGACGCCGAGAAGCCCCGCGCACCACCATACGATACCCATGCTCGTGTGCTGCAGGTCGTTCTTGACCCAAGGGTGACCCCACCGGTGTTCAGTGAAGGTGTTGACGCAACCCCAGGCGGCGATGACGATGCTGTCGAAGAACTCTTGACTGCGGCCGGTGCGCCTGAGCCACGCCTGGCCGATGAGCAAGAGAAGCGTCATGATGATTCCGTAGGCGATGAACGCAGAGCCCATGATGAAATGCGCCAGACATTGTCCGAGATGGTCTCCTCGGCAATAGCCCATGGCGACGATGCCGCCGAAGAGCATCTGCGTCCACGAGACAATGGGCATGGCCTTGCCCAACCAGCCATGTACGATGACCACTCCACGTCGACCTCCTCTTCCCATCTTGCCTCCGAAAACTCTCCCGACCCACCCGCTCTTTTCTTCAAGGTGTAATTTGAGCCCGACGCCCAGGCCAACCTGGACGATCAACATGAAAACCAGGCTGTTCGCAAAACTCGCATGAATGTTGGGGTGCTTGAACTGTCGCCCCTTGTGCATGTGGCCGAGGAAGTATGCGACTGTAGCCACCACGGTGCCCGCAATCTGTACGGGCACATGCCATCTACTCTTGATGATACCCAGGACCATGCCGTAGGGAAAGATCATGCCAAAGGACAGGATCATAAGGAGGATATGCGTCCATAGTCGCGAGTCGAGAGGGTCCGGTGAGACTGCCGCTCCCTCGGGGATCTTGTCTGTATGTCCGCCATGGGCAGAAGCGGTCGACGCGAGGCCTAAGATGGAGAAGACGAGGAGGAGTGGTCGAATTCGGGTTGACTCGACGTGGAAGTGCTGCATTGTCAACGCGCAGCGCGAAAAGGTGACGGAGCAAAGGGAGATATCTGGACTGGCAGAGGCCGTCGTTTCAACAGACAGGCATTGGGCCGACGGGTAGAATGTGTACTAGCAACAACGGTGCCTGTGATATTGAGATGGTTAATAAGTCAGGAGAATCCAGTCGTTGAACACAATCATGGTGTGTCTGGCCGGCAGATCCGGCAGAAATGCGCAGTGAATTCTCCACATTGAAGGAAAAAGGTGGCCTGGTCTGACCACAATATGTTACGAATACCTACTCCGTACGGAGTACCTACTCTTACATTACAGGACGTCGATTTCTATCAGTGGCGACTAGGAATCAGTCTTCGTCAACACATGGGGACAAGTCATTAGTTGCATACAGACTTCATTAATGCTATCCCTTGCTTAATGATCTCACAAGGATTATAACAATACCCAAAGCTGCTTCTTCCTCAATATCACTCCACCATTACTGACAGTCGCCTCCTTATCAATCTCTCGAGACAGTAGAAAATCCGCTTCATGCCTTTGGATTGTCAATCGTCAAGCCCTGCATAGCACACGAATTCGCAGTGCTGCGTGTCTTGAATCCGATGCTTGGTCCGCAAGAAGCGCAAGTTGTCATGCTGCTGGTTGTAACTTCACACTGAGTGCAATGATCGAGAAGCTGCTTGCACACATCATCCATGTCTTGACACGGGCTCTTGTTGACGCGCTTTTTATCATCCATACACTTCTTTGCGTCATCAAAGCATTTCTTCGAGCTATTCCAGCATTCCAATTTGTCCTTGAAATAGTCCAGAGTTCCGCAGTACCCGTCCTTGGAGATCATACAAGCGCCCAAAGCCATAGAGGCTGGACGGGACTTTTCCGGAGTACGATACCAGTTTGTGGCAGGGTCTTCGAGACATTCTCCAACAGTGACAGCTATGTGCAGGGTCAGCAAGCAAATCGTGACAGAAGACGATGAAACAACTACCTTTCCATCCTTTCTGGCTGACGGCGTCCAACACGTGCTTGGTAAGATCAATGGCAGATTTATGGATAGGGTCATGTTGAATGAGGAGCATGTTGCCATTCTGAGGAGTCTGGTTCAGAGCATCATCAAATGTCTTCTTCATGGCATCAAAGTCTTCGGGGTGGTTCCAGTCGCTGCTGTCTACTGAGTAGGAGACAATGTGATAGCCCAAGGCTGTCAGATCTGTCAAGCAGCCAGTCTCATTGGTACACTTCATGTATGGCGGTCTCATATAAGTTGGGAACTTGTTGAGAATGTTGGCAATGGCTCTCTCGTTCTTGGTCAGGTCCGTCTTCCGCTCCTCCGAAGTCAGCGTTTCCAGATCAAAATGGGACCAGCTGTGAGATCCGATCTGATGACCATCTTGCAACATGCGTTTGATGGTCTCCATCCGTGTCTTGGTTGTGTCAATCTGGCCTCTTCCATTGGCAATGCCGGGAATGAAGAATGTCGCCTTCGCTTTTTTATCATGGAGAATGTCGAGAAGTTTTGCCGTATCCTCCGATGGACCATCGTCAAAGGTCAAGGCGATGACTCCAGGTTTTGTGCAACGGGTGATGGCTTTGCCATACGGCACTGCGCCTACCTTTGTTCGCTGTTCGCTGGAAAGGCTAGGGCCATCAGGATTCACGTCAGAGTCACACCAGCCAAAGCCAAGTTGACAATTCATGGGAACAGAGCAAAAGTCCTTGCCAGTGCCCTGGGCCAAGTCAGTGTGCATCTTCACTTCTCAAGGTGCATTTACTTACACACCAGCCCGTATGCGAGCAGCATTGACCAGCAGGACACTTTTCGTTATCCCCTTCCAAGCCACAGCGTTGTGCAGCGGGGGCGGTTGGACTGGGACTTGGGGATGTAGTGGATGTCGGTTGCGGCACATTCTCAACACCACATATCCTAGCTGAGTATCAGTACAAGGATGTTCCACTCTTGTGCAGTTATTTCGAACCCAAATTCATCTTGACAACCTTCGCCGCAGTATTCGGAGTTATTGCCTGGGGAAAATGTGAGAAGGTATCGAAGAGTTCGAGACTGAGTGAGCATTACCACAATAGCCCTGGGAATGTCAGTCTTGGTCAGATATGTGGACAACAGTGTACATACATGGACAGAACAGCACCAGCCTCCGCCAGGAACGTCGGGATCACACCTGCCTTGGGTTGGGCCGCACGTGTTGCCGACAGCGTTGATACTTGCTGGTGACATCAGGGCATCTTGCATGGCAAAGTGGTTCAAGGTAGGAACTCGAAGCAAGACTGCAGCGTGGGCTCCAGTGGCCAGGATGAGTGGCACGAGGATAGTGAGTGGATGCATGGTTACCACTTTGACTGACAATGCAAGAGACGATGTCAGAGAGCGGTGGCAGCGAGAGGAAGCGAGAGAATGGTCAATCACCACGATTTCCTGATGATGAAGCAAAACGCAGGGAACGAATGCAGTAGTATCAATGCTGATGGAAAGCGATGGGTCAACTTCAAAATCGAACCGTGGTGATGAACCAAAGAGAGTGATGGTGAGAAGAGAAGAAGTAAGAAAGAAAAGAGATCGAGGAAGAGAGAAATAGGAAGCTCAAACATGCAGCACCTGCCGTCATTCAACTTTCATCGTCGCAACTACCTCGAAATACCAACATTAGGAGAAGAGGCATCAGGAGCGATACTTAAAGCCCATCAACCGTAACTCGTGACCCGTGACCTGTAGCCTGCCTCAGCATCGCCTTTAAGAAGATACTCATTTAAGAAGATACTCATAATGTAGTGTAGCTGCGGTATGGACGTCCGTGTCAATGGCATCCGTCAATCCAAATGAAATGGCTATAGCAACTCTCCTCAGAACTTGTCATCAATCCCACTCTCACTCATTGGAAACTTCCAGGTAAATCTCTGGAATCTCTCCGTTCCTCATTAGGCGTCACTGGGACCGAATGAAAACTCGGTTCAGTATTTTCGTGTGTGGTGGTAGGTGACAACTTGTGTAAGTCTTCGTGCTTCTCTTCCGTAGCGTCGTTCAACGAGATTCGGTCAAATCCATCCGCAGGAGGCGTGGGTGAAGTTGGCGAAGCTACTCGTCCAGGATTTCTGGGAGGTAGAGCGGGTGGTGCACGTTTGGGTACTTCAACCACTCTCGCTCGCGCCACTACTGGTACAGCAGTATGTATCTCGGCATCTGAGTCGACATCAGAGAAGGATTCCGGTTGCTCTTGATGTTCGTCAGTTTCGTCGTCGACGCTTTGGCTGTGCTTCATTGACGTTTCGGTGCTTCGCATAGACTCCCTTTTGGGGCTGTGACTCCCACTCTTGGGCTCATCCTCGTCAGTCTGCGTTGCCCGATCAATGCTAGCTAAGCTGTGAGTGCTGTCTCTCCACGTTCGACTCCGAATCGACCCATCAACGCTCTTCCTGGAGAAATGTGAATATATAGGGCTTGTTGGCGATGGCCTGAACTCAAAGACTTCGGCGCTGGGTCGCTGGTGAGTGCCTGCTTCTCGGATAGTGAGACCTTCGGCCTCGAGGGCTTTGACGCCGTACGGGTCGGGATCATCTTCTGCGGGTATACCGAAGGTGCCTGCTATGTTATGATTAGTGCTTTGCTAGAGGTTTGAGTCGGGATCATACCATCTCCAAGAAGCTCCATATCACTTGGGGCCACTCCTTCTGGAAGCAGAGCTTGATCAATTTCGTCACCCTGCGCGGCTTTCAGGGTGTCCAGCAGAACCTGATACTTTTCAACTGGTGGGTAGCGAACTTTGCCAACCAAAATATCGGCGACTCCGACACGTTCGCCATAGAATCTCTCATTCTCGTCCGTCCTTTCGATCACCAAATTTCCTTCCAGAGCGACGCCCGCGTAAAGACCACGGCTCTTTACATATGACCAGATGGGCGCCTGCCTTTTGGTCACTTCCGTGTCGAGGGTGGCTCCCATACCGACAGGCCCCGCGGCGACACCGACTTCCGTTCCCAATGTGCATCTTAACTTCATAAAAGCCTCGAGTGCCTTGTGTGTATTGATTACCAGCACCGAATCATAGATGTCGACACCAGCGAGAAATCCGAAGGACAGATTCTGTGTCTGTATACCACTCGGAGGACCCCATTCGCCCGTTTCAGGGTGTCGGGCGATCAGAACACCGGAGCCTCCAGACCCGCCAAACAGCCATCCTGTCCGCATCGTTGTGAATATCGCAAGACCGACACAGTTCTTGATCACCTTTGCCGGGATTTTTTGTAGTACTCTTTGTTTCCCCTGCGGGGTTCCTTCTGCGGTGGCATTGCGCTCTTCTATCTTTTTCGCTTCACTCTCCTCTATGTGCTCGTAAAAACCATCTTTGCAGAACCCTCTAAGAATGCGAGCGGCCTTTTCGGACTCTTTGTCTAGTGAGGTTGGCCAGAATGTTTCGGACCCGACCTTGTTTGTGTACTTGTTGACCGGCTTTTCCAATTTGTTGACAAAGTTGTAGGCTTTGTTGAAGCCGGGTTTCAAGGCTTTTTCATAGGCTGTACTCGAGTAGCCTTTTGTCTTTTCCCAGACCGTGGCATTGTTGGTGGCAGACGTCGTGCTTCTGGCGTCCGAGGCTTGCGCCATTGTTGACGCCTATGACGGAGGAGGGGCGATAGGAAGGGATGATGGAGATGTCAAGGACGGCGCACAGATGTCGTCGATGCGGTACAGTTCATGCCGACAGTACTTGCTGTTCTGTAAGAGAAAATGTGAGCGCCAGGCAAAGTTGATTCAGCCGCGGTGAGCTGGCTTGCAGGGTATTTAGTTAGAACCCTTTCTCTCGTATTCAGCGACTCCGGTAGCAGCCGAATTGGGCTGACCTTCTCATTACATGCGCACGCGCAACGTCATCGGCTTCCAGGCGGCCATGTGTTTATATGCTAGAGGCATATCTTAGTCAGAACGAGCTTGGAGTTAGAAACAGGCCCGGTCGACCGTGGGATTGTGGGCTCGCTAGGCGTAGTTTTAGGTGGTGGAGGGCAATAAATGGGCCTTGGCCTGTTAAGTTGCTTGCCACGGGCACGAGAGCCCCCGAAGGAGTCACACTCAAGAGCCTCAATAGGGAGGAGTACTTTTGGACCACTCAACATACAGTAGGTAATGCCACCTAAAAATAACCACATCCGAGTATGAGTACGTAGGGAACTGTGGTGACTTTGTTCAATTTCTTAGTTGGACAAGAACCAATCTCAGCCACTCAGTGCTCCTCGTACGAGTGCGAGTACCTAGCTAGTTTCCTATTGTCCAGCGTTCACCTATTCCGTACCTTGGGTACAAGTAGGTAGGCCACGGTCTGACTACGAGTAAACTGTTTTTCCATACTCCGTTACAGGGACCTGGGCTTACCTAAATTCTTAGTTCTTAGTTCGTACTCCGGTACTCCGTAACTCCAGCACATGCCAGCTACTCCTCTCGTACTCCGTATCATTCGTCACTTTCCCTTCCGAGTCCGTCTAGAGCTCAAGAAACAACCTCGGTGCCTCATCGACTAAGTAATCACGATTTCGGATATACCATGATTTTAATCTCATTGATACAAAAGTAACGACGACGGCTTTCTACTCAACGTTGTTCTCTCTTATTCAGTAACATTCCCCTTCGTGTGTGACTTTTCGATACTTCGTACTCCTTGTACGTCTCAAGACGCTCTTGAACTCCAGATCCAGATCCATCAAAAATGCCTCCGATACCACCATTGTTTGTCCTCCCGATCCCTCCATCATCGGCCACTTCGGCGACTCAACAGCAAGGGAGCTTCATCTGTACACAGGCCGCTCCGCAGGTCTATCTGCTTTCATTCTCGTCCCCGCCCGACAATCGCCTCACCCCCGCCTTCAACGAGACCTTTCTTCTCGCACTGGACATCATCGAACACAAGTTGCCCAAGGGGGTCGTCGTCACCACGTCTTCGATCCCAAAGTTCTACTCCAACGGTCTCGACTTTGAGAATGCCATTCGAGACCCCAACTTTTTCCCCGGCAGCCTGTATCCACTCTGGAGGAGACTCATTACCTATCCCATGCCGACCGTTGCTTTGATGAATGGACATGGTGAGTCCTTGGTTTGTTCTCTACGTTTTATTTCGTGGCAAAAAAAAATATCCGCCTTCCTGGAATTGTCACTGACATTGTGTTTCCGTCGTGACACAGCGTTCGCGGGTGGCCTCATGACGGCAATGATGCACGACTATCGCATCATGAACCCCCACAAGGGTTTCGTGTGCCTGAACGAGCTCGACTTCGGTGCGAACCTCCAACCCAGCATGGCTGCCGTCTTCCGGGTCAAACTGAGCATGACCACCTTCCGGAACATGGTCCTCGAGAGCAAGAGGTATCCGGCCCTGGAGGCGTTGAAAGAGGGCATCATCGACGGCGTGGGTGGCGTCGACGAGACGCTGGCCTTCGTCGGGGAGATGAAGCTCACCCAAAAGGCCCAAGGCAAGTCGTACGGGAAGATGAAGGAGGAAATGTACCGTGAAGTTGTCAAGGATCTGGACGAGGGCAGTCAAGCCCCCAAAACTTTGGCCGCCAGAGACCTGGATCGCAATCGCAGAGACTTGGAAGCAAGGAAGCGAGTCGACGACTATCAGGCCGTCGTGCAAAGGTCGAAGTTGTGATTTCTAGAAAATCATGTCCCTAGTGCCGGCACGAGGCGCGTTGTACTTCTTGAGTGTTCGTGCATATTGTAGGTTTTATATATTGCATCGACGAAAACGGTGATGATGGTTTAATTCAAAGGTACAATATTCAAGTGTTACCACAGAGAACGGGGTACGTACCTCTGATAAGATAATCGTGATATTTGCCCATCTTAGGTACGTACTAGTAGGTACTGTCCGATGTAGTGCCTCTTTGAGATCAAGTCAAGCATCTCATATGACGACTGTTATATTTTAATCAGAGTAGTTTAATTCTAGTATTCGGAGGAATTTCCAAAGTTCCTCAAGCAATAAATAATACTTCTGGTTGTATATACTCGGTATGGACAACGTCAGTACCTAAATTATTGGACTCGGTTCGGAGCATTCGTTATGATTGTCAAAAAATATTTGAGAATCAAGTTACTCCGTGAACACAAGGTATTTTAAATACCCCTGCTCCAATAAACATACTGTACATTAAACAACTTCTCTTTCTTTTTTCTTTCTGTTTCTTATTTTTTAGCGTTTGTCGTCTGCAGTCCCACGAACAGAACAGATCGAAATCACTACCTACAAAAGTATGGACGAGACAATCAAGTCCAACATCTTGTCCACCCAGACCCGACTCTCCCAAGTTCTTGATCAAATCTCGGAGTTGCCGTCGTTCAAGTCAAACACATCAACGACCACGTCGATAACGTCGTCGTCGTCGTCGGCAACAACAACATCATCATTCTCGAGCTCAACAAGTGTCTCAACAACCTCAACATCTTTATCATCTCAACAACGAGCCGCATCACAATACGTCGATCGTGTCTTTTCCGACCACATTTCTCTCCTCAAAGAATATAACCAAATCAAAGACGTCGCAATGGGCATGTTGTCCATTCTGGCCGAGAAGCAAGGGAGACGCCTGGCTGAAGTCATGGACGACCACGGTCTGACCGAGGACGATTGATTGATTGATTGATTGATGATGGAAGCACAGGACGACATGAAACAACAATATGATGATGATTAGTAAAGTTGACCTCCCTGAGACAAATCTATTTCAAAGGTCTATGATTACTAGGATGAGTGGACCTCACAAGCAAGGCCATCTCTTCGCATGGAGTACAATTGTACAAATACCTCTCTGACCATCTCCAAAGTGCGGTTTTGATCAGTGGCCGTCTTTCCTACCACCTCTTTCTACCCCGGCTATCCAAGATACACTGAGTGCTCTATCCAAAGGAGCAGAGAGTGTGTGAACCACTACAAGACTTTGCGCTCTATTTCCAACTAGAAACGATGTCTGCATGCTGTGGTCTGTCGACGGTACGGTCCAATCGGCTGTTAGAGCGTCGTCTATTTGATGGAGAGCTTCGGTGCGTGTGTAGTCATCTTGTCCTTAGATCAAGAAAATGACCAATGGCGCAGACTATTACCGCTGTTTCTCCAAGCTTTGAAGACTGACCAGCTCTCGGTATCGACCCTTCAATGCCATGAGCTCGTGATGTGTTCCTTGTTCTGCAATAACACCTTTATCAAACACATAAATGATATCGGCTTTTTGGATGGTGCTCAGTCTGTGGGCGACAGCAATTGTCGTTCTTCCCTTGGCGGCCGCATCGAGGGCGGCTTGTACTACCTTCTCTGATTCAGAGTCAAGGGCTGACGTCGCTTCATCCAGGAGGAGAATCTTTGGATCACGCAGAAGGGCTCGTGCAATCGCTACTCGCTGCTTCTGTCCACCCGAGAGAAGAGCAGCTTTGCTGCCAACATCCGTGGCAAAGCCATCACTGAATATGTTAGCAACAAGTCAGGAAAAGCAAAAACGAAACACTTACGGTAAAGACATGATAAAGTCATAAATGTTGGCGTCTTTACAAGCCTGGATGATCAATTCGTCACTGACTTCGCCTCTGTCAGCACCCAGCAAGATGTTTTCCTTGATCGTTCCTTGATACAGGGTAGGTTCTTGCGACACAAGAGCGAGGTGGGATCGGTAGTCGGTAAGATTGAGTGATGAGATTTCCTTGCCATCCACGTACACTCCGCCCGAGAGGGGATCGTAGAATCGCTCCATGAGCGCGATTGTTGTGGACTTGCCGCATCCTGATCGTCGTTAGTTCTGAATGGTACTCTCGAGACACAGGCACTTACCAGAAGGTCCTACCAGCGCAATGTACTGCCCAGGTTTGACGGTCAAATTAAGACCACGAAGCACGGGCACATCGGGTCTCGTCGGATAGCGAAAGTGTACATCTCTGAATTCAATGGTGCCTTCGACGTCCGTAATCTTCTCGCCGTCCATGGACCATGGATCAATGCTCGGCTGGCGATCGTACAGTTTCTTTAGTGCCGCAGCGGCATTCTTAGCTTTTGACATGTCTCCCGCAAAGGAAAAGACGGTCCCGGCTGATTGTGCGCCAAAGATGATTTCAGAGAAGACAATGAAGAATTGGAACAACGTGTATTCGCCACGAACCAATAGCTTTCCTCCATACCAGAAACCCAAGGCGAAAGCAAGGAACATTGCTGATTGAGAAGCTGCGTATAGAGATGAGTTGCGGAGATTCGATTTGAGGGATGCACGAAGCTGAAGTCGAAGCTGCCTCTTGTACTCGTCGTAGACCTCCCGTTCCGTGGTCAGTGAAGCCACCGTGCGAATAGCATTGGTGTGTTCACAAGCATATCCGGCGGACTTCTCATAAGCTTTCTGAGCAGTCGCACTGAATCTGGCCAAGGTCCAGAACCGGAAGAAACCTGTCCCGAGGATAACGGGAAGAGCAGTCATGCAGACTAGAGCGAGCTTCCAACCGATTGCCAGAGAAATCGCTATGGCCACGACCAACGTTGTAGTGCAGCTGATCAGAGTGCCCAATGTCGCTCCAGAAATCGATGAGAGGTGCGTCGTTTCAGTCGAGAGGAAGGACGTCAATGCACCAGTCGAGTTCTGATCCTCGTCAAAGAAAGCAATGTCTTGTCGGAGGAATCTCCGGAAAGCACCATCTCTTGCTCGTTGAATAAGGCTTTCGCTACAATATGCGAATGCAATTCCCTGGATTACCATCGCCAAGAGGTCAACGAAAGCCAACATCAAGTACATCAACGACCAGAAATTAATATCGTGGCGGATTTGATGACGCATAGTCAAAGGCTGAGACAAGGCGACAATCGACTTTGCAAAGAAAATACCCTGAACGGGTTGTGCAGCGCCGGCGATTGCGGTGAAAAAGAAACCAACGCACATAATCAGCCACTCCGAAGCATTGAAACTCGCGATGAATTTCATGATCGTCCATAGAGAGTAGACTGGCTCACGTCCAGACGATCTGTCTGCGAGCACGTTGGAGGAGACCGACTTCTGGCTCCTTGTTCTGCCGAGAGCGAGCTTCTCGTCTTCAGGATCGATCATCGGATTGCGGCCAGATTTCGACGATTGGACACGAAGCAGCTCGTCGTCACTCATTTCAGTCCCTTTTTCGTTCTCGGACTGGTCTTCATCATCTCCACCGATACGCTGGGCAGATACTAGGTTATAGTATGCCTTCTTCAGTTCCAATAACTGGTCATGAGTGCCTTGCTCGATGATGCGTCCGGCCTGCATTACGACAATATTGTCCGCAGTTTTGATTGTCGACAAGCGATGTGCAATGACGATAGTAGTACGACCTTTGGACGCCTCTTCTAACGCGTGCTGGACCACCCCTTCGGATTTAGTGTCCAGAGCCGATGTTGCTTCATCTAGAAGAAGAATCTTCGGATCACTGACAATTGCCCTGGCAATTGCGACACGTTGCTTCTGACCACCTGACAACAAGAACCCCCGCTCGCCGACGTGAGTCTCATATCCCTCCGGAAGCGTAGAGATGAAATCGTGGGCGTTCGCTTTCCGAGCTGCTTCGTAAATACGTTCTGTTTGTTGCTCTTCAGGCTCGTTCTCGTATGGTGAACCGATGAGACCATTTCTAATATTCTCTCTGATGGTTTGACTGAACAAGATCGGTTCTTGTTGGACCAGAGCAATCTGCTGGCGAAGCCAATGCAGGTTCAATGTACTGATATCGTGTCCATCGAGGAAAACCTTGCCACCCACAGGATCGTAGAATCGTTCGACCAAGCCAACAATTGTAGATTTGCCACTTCCAGAAGCGCCAACTAAAGCGGTGACCTTTCCTGCAGGGATGACTAGGTTGACATCTTCCATGACCACGACTTCAGCACGAGAAGGATAGATGTGCTTGATGTTTCGAAGCTCCACAGTGCCTTGGACATTTTCCAGTCTTTCACCATCCTCGGACAATGGGTCTATGGGCGAGTCTCTGTCGATAGTACCGTATATCTTTGCGGCGGCCGCCACGCCTGCTGCGAAGTGTTGAATATTTGGTCCTACATTGCCGAATGAGAATGCACCAATCATAACGGCGAGGATGATAGTAAGGATATGAGCAAGGGTTGTTTCGCCTGACACGAGGAAACGTGAACCCATCCAGAAGGCCAGTCCATAGTTCAAGAAGATGATGCAGAGGAGGGTTCCAATCATGCAGGCTAGAGCTCCCTTGCTGCGAACGCCCCACCGTCTGGCTTCCTGGAGATGTACATCGTATCTTCTGGCCAGCTTATCTTGAGTGTTGAATGAAGCCGCATTGCGGATGGACGCTAGCACTTCTTCTGCCACGGATCCACCCACAGCGTAAGAGTCGAGAGATTTCTTGTTCCATCCAGCCATGAAGCGACCACCAGCACCCATGATGACAACAATAGTAACCACCGACGACATACATATTAACGTAAGTTTCCAAAATTTGACGAAGCCAATGACAAATGCGGCAAAGAAAGCGGCCACACCTGTTAGGGTCAAGCCAACCTTCTCGCTGATAGCCTCTTGGACAAGATTTGTGTCGGCAGTGATACGTGTGGTCACTTCTCCGGCCCCGATTTTATCGAAGAAGCCGATATTCTGTCGAAGGATCGCCCTGAGGTACTGTTCTCGGACCTTGGCCGTGATGTGCTCGCCAGTATAGATGAACAAAACCGTTGAGGTGTAAATGAGACAGAACTCGCCGATGGCAAGGTAGATAAAGTATAGCACATAGCGAACGAGTATGGAGTCGAAGTCTTCAGAGAGATTGCCCAGGACCAGTCCCTGAAAGGAACCACTGAGATTTCCGAAAATAACGGTCATCAGCGGCATAACAGCTCCGCCCCCAATGGCGGCGAGCGCAGCTATAACAATAAAAACCATGTCCCATTTAGTGGCATATCGATATAGACTCTTGTACGTCACCTGAACAGCAGGTGTCGCCAATTGTTTCCTCAACACTTCCCGCTCATCTTCCGGCAAGTGCGCAAGAGCGGCGTCTCCCTCGGGGACATCTCGTACCTGAACAATCTTGGAATCATACTTTCTGAGGTCTGGAGGAGTTTCTGCATTCGACGACGAAGACGCCGGTGAGTTGAGAGAGCCTGCGGGGGACCCAGGAGAGGTCTGTGTCGGTGTCGATGGAATGTGTTGTGACAACCCTACATCCTTCTCCTGATCAGTCGCAATACCCAGCTCTGCTCTCTGCTTTTCTTCTAAGTTCTCTTGGAAGGCTGATGCGCCGGCGGGCAATTCTCCCTGACCGCTTGGGTTCATATTTTGCTTATTGCGGAATGGGAAACCTCTTCGAGGTACTTTGTCCTATCTCTGCATGTCGTAATGGGCGTGGTCTTCTAGAAATATGTCTGTGTTGTTGACGGCAGAAGAGTCAGGTGTTGACTCTATTAAGGTGAAGGATGCAGAAAGGATATTTGGTGTGGCCGCAAGAGTGTTATGGAAATTTGTACGGAGTACGCGATACGATGTGTCGGTAAGGTAAGATGCACAAGAGGTAAGCGAGAGTCGAAGAATACGGAGTCCGAAGCAAGAATTGAATGTTTGTACAAGTATATGCACGAATGTACGGGTCATGAGAAAGTGGTACTATTTATTAGTAGATGAAGGTCGCAGGTGCGGAACAGAGATGCAGGTGTGCCTAGTGAGCCTCGCGTAGCAGCACAAAAAACAACAGGCGGCAATAGGCGTGGATACGAGTACGGATGACTACTCCAGTAGGTACTCCATCACGCTGCAACGGCCTATTGTTTGTCCTCCGTACTCCGTACAAAAGGCCTGGAAAAGACCCCACGCAGTTCGGTTTCGGTTAAGGCTCGCTAAGATTGGGCCCTGATTGAACATACGAGTACGCAGCGCCGCACCTAGGCTGACATTTACCCCCAATCTCTGGACAGCTACAGGCTCGAAGCTCACTAGATCTCATGCCTAAATCTCCAGTCACTTCGCCATCTTGCGTATCTCGTTCCCTTTGCCAGGATAGGTTACCGTAGTTAAGGCCAGACTCCATACATATGCTCAGTCCGAAAATGCACAATTAATTTTATGCAACAACAACAAGCGGGTGGTAGTTATCAACAAGTTGGCCTTCAAAAACGTGGCACGGACACGAATGCGGAAGCAACACGAGGTGACTCACATTATGACTCCCTCATATTGACGCAGAGTATCTGTACTATAGTATTTCATATGTGGGTGCCTACTTTGACGCCGATGGGGAATGCGAATACGATCTCTCCCCTCGGGCTCAACCTCGTCTCGGGGCCGACCACCTCCCGCCTTACACGTAAACCTTCGCGAAGATTGCCTAGAGAGGATGTCACTGTCTCTGAATACGCATGACTGGGTTCACGTTACGAAGAGCATGGAGTACGGACAAGGAGTTCTCTATACTCCGTACGAACTTAGTACTCCGTACTCCGTACAGTGTACAGAGTACTCCGTACAAGGTGCGTATTCGTGTCTGCGTAGTGCCACCGCCGTTGAGTACCTCTGTACAGTCTGACGAGGCTGTGAACTCAAGAGACGCAAGGCTGGTGAGGTACTTGAATGACTAAGCGATGCCTTGGCACGATCTCCCCAGACTCGAAACTGCGGTTTGTCTATCAATGCTAGAAGTCCATACCGCGAACATCTCTACAATTCGACAAATCCCAGTATCTATCCTCATGTTCCCCATGTACGATCGCGCGAAGCCTTCTGGCAATCTTTAACAAGCCCTCAACACGTCTGCAGTCCTCATTCCTACCTTCGATGACGCGTAGCCATGTTCACTTTCACGCCCTTGCTCGGGGCTCAGAGCAACTCTCGAGCTTCACAATCCATTCTTGAGTTGGATGGGGGAGTCAAAATTCTTGTCGATGTTGGTTGGGATGAGAGATTCGATACTCGTCAATTAGCCGAGATAGAAAAGCATGCATCAACGTTATCCTTCATCCTCCTCACCCATGCCACTACTTCTCATATTGGTGCCTTTGCACACTGTTGCAAGCATATCCCCATCTTCTCCCAGATTCCTGTCTACGCCACTCCGCCGGTGATCGCGTTTGGTCGCACTCTACTGCAAGATCTTTACTCTTCAACACCCTTAGCCGCCACGTTCATTCCCGGCTCAGGTTCCCCAGACGACGATTCCAGTGCCGACGACAAGTCTCGATCCCACATTCTCCGACAAGCCCCTACGTTCGAAGAGATCAACAAGTTTTTCACCCTCATTACACCTCTGAAATACTCGCAGCCTCATCAGCCCACACCCTCGCACTTCTCAGCGCCGATAGAAGGACTTACATTGACTGCGTACAACTCGGGACACACTCTCGGTGGAACCATATGGCACATACAATATGGAATGGAATCAATAGTCTATGCGGTAGATTGGAATCAAGCTAGGGAAAATGTCATCGCGGGAGCAGCATGGTTTGGAGGAGTAGGAGGTGCCGAAGTTATTGAGCAGTTGCGCAAGCCGACAGCGCTGGTCTGCAGCAGCATCGGCGCTGCCAAAGCTGGCTTGGCTGCTGGCCGCAAAGCAAGAGACGACGCATTGCTGGGACATATTAAGAGCAGTATCGTCAAGGGAGGGACTGTTTTGATCCCGACGGATTCGAGTGCTCGGGTCTTGGAGTTGGCATGGATTCTCGAAAAGGCTTGGGCTGATCCTATGCTCAAAGGTGCGAAGGTGTACCTGGCAAGTCGGTCTGGCAACGCAACTCTGCGCCATGCTAGGAGTTTGCTTGAATGGATGGACGACAGCATTGTTCGGGAATTTGAAGGAGAGGACGAGAATCAAACACAGACTCATCGCAGAAATGGCAGCAAGCAAACCAATGGCACCTCTAAATCTTCAAGGCCATTCGAGTTTCAGAATGTGAAAATTGTGGAACGCAAGAGTCAGTTCGAAAAGCTATTAAAAGTCGAAGGGCCTCGCGTCATCCTTGCGAGTGATGTAAGCCTGGACTGGGGGTTCTCCCGTTCTTTATTGGAGCATATGGTGCAACGACCGGAGAATCTTCTCCTCTTTACTGAGAAGGTGGAAGTGCGGCCTGGTACTCCTAGTCCGGGTCAGATTTTCTGGTCTTGGTTTGAACAGCGTCAAGATGGTGTAGCCCTTGAGAAGACCCCTGATGGCGAGCAACTGGAGCAGGTACACAGTGGAGGGAGGATGCTCAAGCTTCGACACGCAGAAAAGGCTTCTTTGAGCACACAAGAGAGCCAAAGATATCAAGAGTATATGGCCACTCAGAGACAAATTCAAGATTCTCTAGCCGCGAACGAACGAGACCAAGGTGCTGTGGACGACAATTTGGACGACGAGTCAAGTACCTCATCGGAAGAAGAGTCGGAGGATGAACAGCAGGGCCGCGTCCTGAATGTTTCCTCCGCGCTTGGCCATGGCGCTCGAAACAAGCTAGCTCTTACTGACGAAGATCTTGGTATCAACGTCTTGCTACGAAAAAAAGCGGTGTACGATTATGATGTGCGCAATAAAAGGGGAAGAAATGCCGTGTTCCCTTATACCCACACACGGCGACGTGGCGACGAATTCGGAGACTTTATCAAGCCCGAAGACTTCCTGCGTGAAGAGGAAAAGGAAGAGCAAGACGCGCAACCTGACAGCAAGACAAATGGTCTGTTAGGACAAAAGCGAAAGTGGAGTGAAGCAGACAATGCACGGGAGACACATCAGAAGCGGTCACGCCAGGGTGGCCCTGCAAGCGCGGCCGATTCTGGGGATGAATCTGACAGCGACGAGTCCGTTGTGGAGGGACATCTGGAAACTGAAGGACCCCAGGGCCCGACAAAGATCGTGTACTCCATATCCGAAATCACCGTCAATGCTCGACTAGCATTCGTTGACTTTGCCGGATTGCACGATCAGCGCAGCCTCCAGATGCTGATACCTCTCATCGGACCCAAGAAACTCATCCTCACGAGTGGAAATCCGTCGGACACGCTAGCTCTTGCATCAGACTGCAAAGAGCTGTTGGGCATGAAAGTTGTGGGTACGGAGGAGGAAACGTCGACCGAGATCTTTACACCTCATGAGGGTCAAACCATCGATGCCAGTGTCGATACGAATGCCTGGGTTGTGAAGTTGAGTAGAGAGCTTGCCAAAACGCTGCGGTGGCAGAATGTCAAGAGCATGGGCGTTGTCACTATCCAAGGTCAGTTGAAGGCTGAAGGGGAGCAGAAAACGGATGTCGAGGACGATCCACAATCGAAGAAGCAGAAAATCGACACTGAGGCGTCTCTACAAACGACACCCCAGCCAGGTATTTCGGTCCAACCGGTTCTCGATGTTTTACCGGCCAATTTGGCTGCCTCGACAAGATCAGTGTCTCAGGCTATTCATGTTGGAGACCTACGCCTCGCCGAACTCAGGCGTATCATTGCCATGGATGGGCACACGGCAGAATTCCGAGGCGAAGGCACCTTGCTTGTGGATGGCATGATTGCAGTGAAGAAACTCGGTAGCGGAAAAATTATCGTTGAAGGTGCCCCAATCAGCGTGACTTCGATGAGTCCCAGTACGGCAGATAATTTTACGAGAGTGAAGCAAAAGGTCTACGAAGGCCTCGCCGTTGTTGCGGCTGGATAGATTAATGATCATCTCGTGGAACCTGTTTGCATTCCCCGGTCAGTTCTTGTTCTTTACCTTCATGTAACCTCTAGCTACACACCATCGGTACTGTTTGTCTGCGTCAATGTTCTCACTCGAGTCATTCCAATACGACCATCGGTCCTAGCGAACGCGGCTCAGTCGTTTGGTAGCAGTCAAGATGTCGCAGTCACGCTGGGTGATCGCTGGGACGAATGTGCCGTCGTTTTGTCTACAAATATGGCCGTCTGCCTGCTACTCTGCATATCTCTCTCGATCAGGTAGTCTGAAGAAATCGTCCTCTCGTGGACGTTTAGCAGGATCTAGTCCGTCGAGAAGCCAGAAAACGTCGATCCGCAATTCCCAATGGCAGGCATCGCTCCTCCCTGGGCTATGCCAGCACCACCTCCTGGGTTGACAGGAAAGGTCGAGTATCGTTACTTCACAAAGGACGGCGGTCCTCCAAACCAAGGAAAACCACCCAGCCCACCGGCAGCCTCGCAACCGCCCTCGGGTGGTCCTCCACCGCCGTACTGTCTATGGGCAGCACCACCCCAAGCACCGACTGCACCGTCGGGGCCCGCATTCTTCATTCCACCTGGTCCAGGGTTTCCAGGAGCAGTCTGTTTCCAGAATGCTGCGCCGCCAGCACCTCCAGCCCCGACCGCGCCGCCGCCAGGTCCTGGATTCTGGTTCCAAGGTCCAGCTCCAGCTCCAGGTGTTGCTGCCCCTGCTCCGGCGCCGGGACCTGCACCGCCTCCTCCCCCGCCGCCGGTGCCCTCTGCTCCAGCACCCGCGCCGGCACCTCCTCCAGCTCCGGCGTACAATTTCGCCGCTGCTGTAGGTCAAGCTGCATGCCAACCACCGGAGCCTCCGGTCAGTGGGAACCGAGTCAAGGACCGACTCGTGGTGTTGAAAGACAGTGGAGGCACGGGATACGTCGCTCCGAAGCACAACACGACATTTCACCTTTGGAACAACAACATCCTGTCCAAGTACCAGCCCAATTGCTACGGGCAGTTTTACATTCCTCCAGAGACCGCCGAGCCGTTTCGCGTCATGTCGGCACCGTGCTCGATGACCATGCAGGAACTGATCATGCAACTAGACTGTGACAAGGTCCCTGGGACTCACCCACCGCACGACGTCGGCCTCGCGGAAGTCTTGGATTGCGGCAGCGGATGGTTCGTCGTGGGCTCAAAGATCAGTCTCGCCGACAGAGAAGCGAGATGGACGCTCAAGGATCTCTGGGGAGGCAACATGGGCGAAGCTGAGCAAACACGGCCTCGGTACCTGACTCGATTCCTGTAAGGTTCTTTTCTTTCTCTGGTGTTCAAACACGAGAAGACGTTCTGTTGATGTACTAATCGGGCAACAGAGGCAAAGGCGCCTAGAGCGTTTCTTCAGGCGTATTGGTTGGATGGCCACCAGATGGTTGGATATCAAGTCTATGCAAATGTGGGCGGACAAGGGCGACTTGGGACCTTGTGCTGGGTGGAGCAGTTGAGCACCGAGATGATCACCGACATGTCTATTGTATGGTGCGTTCGGCTGGGATTTCTGGTTGCAGGTTAGCGACGCCACGATACATGTTAGAGGGGACCGAGTAGCTGATATACGAAATGTTGGAATCAATGACAAACAGCCTGCCCATCAAGGATCCAATCCATAGGTAATTACCAGCAGTAATACGAAGGACTTTGTACGGAGCAAATCATCCCCAAGTGTCTTGTTGATGATGACCATCACTATCATGTCTTTTCCGCACTCTCCCCAATCTCTCATTCCTTTTTGGGACGTTCCTCTCTCGGACCCTCTTTTGGATCCTCCTCCGCTCGACCCAGACAGAGAGCACAGTCTCTTCTCACTCACCATCTCCGTTTCCCTTTCTCTCCACTACGCATCAGTTGCTACGGGTAGCCATAAAGTTCCTACTGTGTGTCTTGGTCGCTTGTACCTGTTCCGCTCCCACCGCGCGGTTTTCCCCCTCATTGGCGCCATCTCGGCGCCATCTTCTTATCGTGACCTCTGACTGGCTTTATCTCAGGCCAGACTCATCCAGGGTCCCCGCTTTGTTTGGCTTCCTGTATCAGTACTTCAACGACCCTCTATATATATTCGTTGTCCCCTTTGTTGGCTCTGCCCTTTTCCCCTCATCAATACACATCCCATCAAAAAAATGGCAGCAGTGGCACAGGATTTCTCGAGCACGCCGGCAACGGCCAAAACCTCTGTCCCTCACCCTCTGTGCCCTTTGACCGCGGCGGAGATTTCCACCACCGCTGATCTGTTGAGGTCAGTATGGCCGTCGACGGTCGACCTACGTTTCAAGGTCATCACACTCGATGAGCCTGCGAAGAAGTCCATGGTTCCTTATCTCGAGGCCGAACACAGCGGTGCACCACTTCCGCCGATCCCCCGCAAGTCCTTTGTGTCATATTATATCCGCAACACAGTAAGCAAAGTCCCCTCCCTGTTTTTGGGCACGACGGGGGGCCCTGTGGATTTGCCTGATGCTCACACACACTCTCTCTTTCTACCCCTGATAGGATCGTTTCCACGAGGCCGTCGTCAATCTGACAGCCGGCAAAGTCGAGAGCAATGTCCGACTGGGTCCCAACATGCACGGCAATGGAGACTACGACGAGATTCTCCAGGTCGAGAAAAACGCCCTCGAAGATGAAGGCGTCAAGGAGGCTCTCAAGAAGCTCCAATTGCCTGCCGGCACGGTCGTCTGTGCCGATCCCTGGATTTACGGTAAGTTTTTTTTACCTCGAAAGTTTTTCGTCCCATGTTTTTGGTTTGGTTTGTCGTTTGCTGATCGCACACCTCGCTCGGGCAGGCTCTGACGGTATCAACGATGACGAGCGGCTGTACCAGGTCTTTTTGTACATGAGGGACCCCGCCAACCCGGACGAGCTCGACAGCAACCACTACGCCTTCCCACTCCCCATCTCTCCGGTCATCGAGTGCAACGACTACAAGGTCATCCGCATCGACTACCTCCCCACGGGGGCGGACAACACCATCCGCGAGCCACGGCCGTACGAGGCCGTGCCGGCCAACGAGTACATTTCAGAGGCCCAGCCGCACCTTCGGCAGGACGTCAAGCCCCTCCGGGTCGTCCAGCCCGAAGGAGCGTCGTTCAAGATGACCCCGACCGGCGAGACGGGCCAGACCCTGGAGTGGCAGAAGTGGTCGTTCCGCGTGGGCTTCAACCAGCGGGAGGGCATGGTGCTGTACGACGTGCGCTACGACTCCCGCCCTCTGTTCTACCGCCTGTCGCTGTCCGACATGAACATCCCCTACGCCGACCCCCGGCACCCCTACCACAAGAAGTCGGCGTACGACCTGGGGGACGCCGGCGCCGGCGCCATGGCCAACAACCTCAAGCTCGGCTGCGACTGCCTGGGCCACATCCAGTACATCTCGTCCGTCATCGCCGACGACAAGGGCGCCCCCACCCCGGTCGAGAACTGCGTGTGCGTGCACGAGCAGGACGCGGGCATCGGCTGGAAGCACACCAACTACCGCACGGGCCGGGCGGCCGTGGTCCGCAACCGCGAGCTGGTCCTGCAGAGCATCATCACCGTGTCCAACTACGAGTACATCCTGGCCTTCATGTTCAACCAGGCCGGCGAGGTCGCCTATGAGGTCCGGGCCACGGGCATCCTGTCGACCCAGCCCATCGACCACGAGCTCGACCGGACCGGCGTCCCCTTTGGCACCGTGGTGCACCCGGGCGTGCTGGCGGTCCACCACCAGCACATCTTCTCGCTGCGCATCGACCCCATGCTCGAGGGCCACCGGAACCGACTGGCGTACGACGAGGCCCACGCGGTGCCCGTCGACCCGGAGTGGAACCCCCACGGGGTGGCCTACAGCGTCGCCGAGACCGTGGTCGAGACCGCCGGCGGCCTGGACCTGAACCCCGACGCCAACCGGGTCTTCAAGATCCAAAACTCCCAGGTGCGCAACCCGGTGAACGGGAAGCCGGTGGCGTACAAGATCCACGCGCCCCCCTTCCAGAAGATGCTCGCCGACCCGTCCTCGTTCCACTTCAAGCGGGCCGAGTTCGCCGACCACAACATCTACGTCACCACCCACCGGGACCGGGAGCTGTACTCGGGAGGCTGGTACACGAACCAGTCGCGGGGAGGCACGGGGGTCCGAAGTTTCGCGGCCCGCCGGGACAGCGTCAAGGACCAGGACATTGTCGTCTGGGTCCAGTTCGGCATCAACCACGTCCCCCGCATCGAAGACTTCCCCGTCATGCCGTGCGAGATCCTCAAGGTCAGCCTGAAACCGGTCAACTTCTTCGACAAGAACCCGGCCCTGGACGTGCCCCCCTCGGAACAAAACTTCAACCAGTCCACCTTGGTGAGTGAGATGCACCGTCAACCCGCGACGGAGATCAAGGTCGGAGAGGATTCTTGTTGCGCCACCCCCGACGCCACCAAGAGTAAGCTGTGAGGGTTACGACCCACCAGGGCATGACGTGATGATGATGGGTGATGGTTCTCTTTGTGTAGATGGAATGATGAAAAGGGGCCCTATACTTGTTGTATTCCCCAGAAAACCAAAACCAAAACCAAAACCACAAATGGTTCACATAACTGGTGAGAATGGATTTCTTTTTTTTGGATTGTTAGCAGTACAGTTGCAGTTGCACAAAGCAGAAACAAAAAAAATGCAAGGCTTTCGAGAGTACGCTGCTTACTCGAATTTTCTGCAATAAGTTTTGTATATACTCCGTACCTAGGTAGTTGACTCTTGTCAAACCACGAGTTCCCGAGTACAATACAACGTTGTCTATGACGGTGAATATGGGGAACAATTCCAAGTATACTTTGTTATAAACTCCATATGTATATATTCGGCACAAAATATAGATACCTATATTCAGAATAGTCCTATTCACATCCACAAAAGGTACCTAAAGTCATGGCACAATGAACTCAGTTCCTGAGTTGCCCCTTACCAGGCGAAAGAATTTTCCAAACACATTAATATCTTGTCATGTTCATAAAGTCATGTTCCTCCTCCCTTTTTCGTCCTTTTTATATACAGAAAGTATACAGAAAGTATCAAAAGAGGAAAGCCCGAAACTCAGTTTACTTTTACAAAAAGTTGTCCCTGTTGTTGTTGTTGTCATGCGGCGGGTAGGGGTATGATTGTGGTTGCGGACTTCGAGGTGGTGGCATGTAAGGCATTGATATTCGGTTATCTCTATTGTTGCCCTGTTGCCCTGTCGGTTCTCGTATCGAATGTGGATAAGGAGCCGTCGTCACACCGCTCTCTTGGCCACCTGCACCCGGATAAGGTGCATATTGGGGATAGTAGTGTGGTTGTGGTTGTTGTTGTGGTGGTTGTTGCTGCTGCTGCGGCGGCGGCGGCGGTGGCGGATAATATTGTGGTGTGTACTTGTCATCATACGTCGTCGTCGCAATGCCAATGTCACCCTGTTCGTAATACATGGGCGCCTCATTAGGATCGCTGTCTCTTCTAGGTACGCCAGGTCGTGACATGGGCATGCCTTGGCTATTCGAAAGCAGATTATCACCTTCTTCTCCTCCATAACGAGGCGGTTGAGCCGGTCCAGTATACGCGGTATTTCCGTTGAAGTTGGACAATTTCTGGCTTTCGGTATAATCACTCCCTGTCGTGTTCTTGCGGGTCATGTCGTAGCTGACATCGTTGTGGCGGTGCTTGCGACCTTTGAAGAGCCATCGTGCGGATCGACCCGTGGCCTTCAGCATGTCCCAAGCATTGAATGAATCCCACATGGCCTTTACACCCAAGAAACCGCCCTGATACGTTAGCCGGTCTCCGGGGACCGCCTCTGCCATCAATTCTTTGGACCCGAGGGTATAGGGTTTCCAGCTGAAAGACCAGATGTGGAAGATGGAGAAAAACGCCATTTCAATACACAGCAGTAAAGCAGGGATGCCGACTTTGATGTCTGGCGTTTGGACTTTGGAGGTTGCTTTGATCGCTCCGGAACTGGTCAGGAAAGAGATCAGTGTCGTCTGCCAGAAACTCAAAAAGATGACCAGTTTGATGGCTGTGATTTTGAGTAAGGGTTTGTGTCGGCGGATGTCATCCTTGATCTGAATATAAAACTGGATCAGACAATACATCGCAATGGTGACTCCGATCGATTCGAATACCATGACCCAGATATGGGCGAATGCGGGATTCAGAGACTCTAAGCAATAAAGGTCGGCGGCCTGCGTTGCGACGGCGACTAGAGTGAAAAAGACGCGAATGAAGCAGTACTGAAAGACAGAGACCCAAACAACCTAGAATAGGAAGATGTCAGTGTTTTGTAAACTCATACAAAGAATCTCATCCACGTACGTTGAACCAAGTAAGACCGCTCCTAGGGGTCCTCAAGATGCCCTTTTCGGCGCCCCCTGTGCATTTCTGGAACCAGCCCATGGGCCAGACCCATTTCCTAGGTGTGATGGTGCGGAAGTAGACCTTTTGCTGGTGCAAGTCGGGAGCAATATAGGCGCAAAGCAGGCTGAAAAAGGAGGCAATGGCAAATGCCTCGTAACAATCTCGAATGACCTCAAAGTAGACGCTGTGGTTGTAATAGTAGTAGGACAGGAGAGAGACGGCGGCGTAGACAGGGACCATGAAGAGGATGCGAATGATGTGTCTTTGCTCCCACGGTTTCAGGTAGTGCGTCGCATGCATCGTGATGAGGAAGAATGAGACCACGACAGCGATGAAGGTGAAGATGCCGCCGAGGTAGAGACCAAGGTCGTGGAAGGTCTTGTCATGCCATATGGGATCTTCCGTGATGGTCATATCCTCCAGTGTCGTGTTGCATTTTGGCCAGCCCATCTTGACGGCTGTTTGTATTTTTTTTTCTTTAAAAAAAGTAATCTTCCGTTCAGGTATTTAGGCGGGACCTCTATGGCAAGACCATCGAAGCAGAGGAGAGCGGAAGGGAGAGATGGAGGGGTGTTGGTGGCGTTTGCGATAGAGACGTGCGGAATACCCGTACAGTAAGTAACACGGCGGGTACCTAGAGGATCGGTATGCGGAGGGATGTGAGGGCAGCGCGTTCTATCGCGAGTCGCGTCAATTGCAAGGGTTGGTTGGTTCGCTCTGTATTCGTCAAGGAGTGAGAGAAAGGAGGTGGTACGGAGTAGGTTGTCGTGTAGCAAGCTTGGTCGTGGTCGCAGTTTAACAAAGGGATGTTGGGTGATGAAAGAGTAACAAAGAGAGGGTGACAACGGAGTGTACGAGTACAGTAGAAGCGACACCAAGGTCGACTGCGCCGCAAAGGATTGAGCGATGACCGGGGGACGAATTTAGACGCAGGACACGAGGCTTGTAAAGTTGGCTGATAGGGATTAAGGCGTGCACACTTTCTCGATGACCCCTGGTGGATATGGAAGAGGCAGGGGACTTGATTGAGGCACAGACACTGGCACCCTGGCACTAAAACTGACCCTTAGCGACGATTGAGAGACCGGGACTGGGTGGTGGGTGGCTATCGTGAGGCTGACGAGGCCAAAGTGTTCCAAAGTGGATGTGGCTCTGGCGCCGGATCGACGTAGCTGAAACATTCTTTTGAATTACAGTGGAGGGGATGTGTTTACCTATTGCATACAAAACGGAGAACAGTATGCATGTTGTATGAGTACATACTCCATAGAGAATGAATACTCGTAGATGGTGCTTTTGAGTGATATTTGGCAGATAGAGTAGTCAATGTCGTGTGTAGTATCTGCACTAATATCTATATGCACTGTGATCTTGTATAGCCCCAAGCTCATCCAAGACCCTTGCCGCTAGTCTAGTCCTTGAGGCTTGTCATTCTTATGCCCTGGAATGCCTGAAAGGCCTAATTGACAGCTATGCACGGAGTACGCAGTGGACGGATGTTCTCCTTAGAACATGCAACATCCGGATGATTCAACTTCAACAGTCTATGCATAGGTAATTTATTCTCCTTATAGTCATGGCAATGACGCCACCTAGACGAGTATATCCCCCCCTTGAGATCCGTATATTTAAGTTGACTCGCTCCATACTCCTCCGGGTATCTTGTGAATGCGGCCTTCAAACCGACGACAATGATACAATTCATATACAATGCTCGCTCGCTCGTGCTCGGGCAAAGCCAAAGTCCATTAAAACCAGAGTTGAACTGGTATCTTGGAAACATTTCCCGTCTCATCGAGTCCGGGATTTTTGATTCATCTTCCCTGATCGTACTCCGTGACGCACGCGTTTCATCTTCTCCATCACCAGGCAGTCAAGTCACCAATCTCTGCCTCTCCAAATGTACTGCTTTTCGTCATCTGGCCAACTCCATCCTTGACCTCTCCATTTTCCCCTCCCACACCAGGTTTGCTCATGATTTCTGGCAGGTATTCTCGAAAGAATCCAAGGAGGTAGCTGTTGACCTGTTCGAACTGCAGCAGAAAAGCGTCATGCCCTTCTGGACTATCGATCTTCCCTAGCCGGGCGTTCGGGATGCCGTGGGCAAGCTCCTCCTGCTCGGCGATGGTAAAGAGCCCATCAGACTCTATGCCCAGAACCAGGGCAGGTTGCTCGATGAGCGCCAGGGCATCCTGAACACTGGATGCCCGGTTTCTTGAAACGTCATGAGTGTCAAGCTTGCGTGTAATGGCAATATAACAGTTCGCGTCGAATCGAGTCACGAACTTGTTGCCTTGGTACCGCAGGTAGGATTGAGCTGAAAAGTAATGGCTCGTCGGCTGTGAGGTGTTTCGGCTGAGGACTGGTACAGGCACCGAGTATTCTGTCGTCCCGCTGAATTGGGGGTCTTTGAAAGTCGCCGTCTGCGCCTCGTCCGGGGAATCCGGCGGTCTCGACCCTGAAGGGGTTTCGCTGCGTGACCCGGGTCGAAACCCTTTGGCACGACTGTGACCGTCGTTGTGAATCGACCAGTGTTCGTTGTGTGCTCCGTTGCCGTTCTCCTGGCCGATCGTCTGCCTTTTCGACAAATCAGGTGCATTTCGCCCGAAGCGGGCCTCAAACGAGTCACGGCTGCGATAGGTGAGCAATGCAGACATGCGTGCTGCTCCCAACCCTGCCGTGGGCGGATCCTCGGAGGAGTAATAGCCATCTTCATATTTTGGGTCCGAGTATATGGCCTGCCGTTGCGCCTCGCCCCAGCTGATGCCCCAAGCACTGTGTGTTGCCGATGTCGCGATCGGAACGATGGTGCGCACATAGTCCTTGCCAAAGTAGGCATATTCAAGGCAAAGCATGCCGCCCATCGACCCTCCCACCACGCACGCGATCTTCCGGATGCCGAGGGAGTCGAGGACGATCTTGTGGAGGCTGAATCATCTTTGTTAGCTGACCTGGTCGAGGCGCATGCATCAAACTACTCACTTCACATCGTCCCTTATCGTGGTCAGAGGGAATTCTGGACCATAGTTCCCCAGTTCCGGATCTCCGTCTCTGCTGGTGACAGGACTGGCACTGCCGTACGGGCTTCCCAGACTGTTCAAGCAAACGATGAAGAATCTCGTCATATCAAATGCTTGCCCGGTCCCTCCCAGCAGAGGACCCCACCAGTCGGCCACATCGGCGCTTCCACTGAGCGCATGGCATATTACTAGTGCGTTGTCTTTGTTCTCTGACAGTTGGCCCCGAGTCGTGTATGCTACGGGAACATTTTTGAGGACGACGCCGGATTCGAGGGTGAATGAAGGTACAATGGCATAGTTTTGATCGGGAACAAGGCTGGCGAAAGGGTTTTCAGGTTGGGATTTGGCACTCTCTACGGGATTTAGTAGCCGTTCAAAATAACAACAGTATATTAAAGAAGGGGCTCAAAAGGGTGGGAGGCACTGACGGTGTTTTAAAGAGGCACGGCTCTCGTTGCCGTTGACCTCTGTGACCACCATCGTGGCGGACAATCTGGTGGAAAATTTCTGATGCGGATTGGAGGTGATGTTGCGATACTTCAGGATGTTTTAAGTGAGGTCCATTGGTTTGTGGTATATGTACCTAGTTGATCTCTTCGTATTGTGAGCCAGGTAATTTAGTTAGAAGGCATTGTCTGGGGATGGAAGTGAAAGAATCGACATTTTGCTACTGCATGGTGGGAGTCATTAAAGATGGAAAAAAAAGAGACCGCGGCAGTTGGAGAAGTGAGCATCCACTGGGTCTAGTGGGAGCCTCTAGGAGGCGCAGGATAGCCTAAGAAGCCCGAACTCCCACCATTCGGAGCACATTCCTAGGTGCTTGGTAGAGGCGCTGAGGGGCACTTAGGCTCTTGTCCGGTTGGCGTCATCATCAACGAATAGAGAGACGCGGGCACCTCTCCGGGCATTAGCCGATGAGATACGAAAGGTACTCCGTATCCGTATCCGTACAGATGAGATGGTGTCACATGACCTGAACATCTGCTATATCAGCGTCTACGAGTACGACAGCCACCATCTTTTAAACAATTCATATGATGCATATGTACATCCCTTCTCGCCTTTGATGTTTTCCGTGTTACCTAGGTATGTATATGCAGTATCTAATTCTTGTTTTTCAGCGCCATTCAATGCAAAAAGCCCAAATTTCGTGTCGTTTGTCATCAAAGGTTCAGCTGGAACCTCTTCCTGATCTTCTCTCCATACTTGCAAAAGACCCAGATCATTGGTGTCATACCCAACGCAATGAACGCAAGCAACGAGTTCCCCCAGCCGAGGCCCAAGGCCTTGTATAGGCTACGGCCTGCGAGAGGAAGCAGAGCCCCGCCGATACTCCGGAGGACAGTATTCGCCGCCATGGCACTCGCGGCGTAGATGGTGTAAGAATCCACCAGATATGTGCCGATGGGCATGAAGGTGATGATCATCCCGGCCCCGAAGATGAAGGTTCCGATGATGGGTACTATCCAATGTACCTTGTACTCCGCCGACCAGCCGTAGATGAACAGGCCGGAAGGGATCAGGGCCGCTCCGGGCCACAGGAGAGGAAGTCGAAGTTCAGGTTTGAGTTCCCCTCCTTTCGCCCATTTCTTCAGTAACCTGTCCGAAAAGTACCCGAAACCAGTGAGGCCGACAAGCTGTCCAAGACCGGTGCCCAAGTACACCAACCCAACGTTGCTCGAACTGATGCCGTATTGGTCTTCAAACACAAAGGTGACGGTGGTAAACAAAAGGTAGAGGTAGCCGTAGGTGACGGCGATGTAAAGGGAGGTCCCGAAGATGATGGGGGAGAAACACAACATCTTGATGGGACGGACGATGGACAATAGAAACATCTCGCGTGGCGTCTTGGGAGTCTGCAGGGCGGAGCGAAGCTTGTAGTTGCCGGTCTCTTTACGTAGTCTCTTGGCTTTTCGCTCGAGGAGTACAGGTGGGTACGTCTCTCGCTGGCAAACGACGGTGAGTACGAGTAGAATTGCGGTCTGAAAAGAGAGGTCAGCAGACATTTTAGCAAGGCTTTCCAGGTGTGCCGTCTCACGCAAATTGATATTAGGTAAAAGTCCCATCGCCAGCCAGCGGCGGCCGACAGATATGAACCTACCACTGGTCCAAGACTGTGGGAATTCGGTTAGTATGATTTAATGAACAAGGTGAAAAAAGAAAGAAAAGGGGAAAAGCAACCAACCTCGGGCCAAAAAGAATGGGAAAACTCCATATCGACATGACCTTGCCTCTCTGCTCTTGTTTGAAAGTATCCGCAATCGTGCCTGAGCCGATGGTGATGGGGGAGGAGCCAGCCACGCCGGCCAAGAAGCGAAATACAATCAACATCGAGATACTGGTAGACCTCGCGCAACCGATGCTGAATGCAAGAAACAGAAACGTGTTGACATGGTACACGGGCAGGCGCCCGTAGTGTTCGGAAGCCGGTGCGATGATCAAGGGACCGAAAACATATCCCAGGACATATATCGACACCACGAGGGAAGCAACCGCGAGACTCTTCTCCCCGAATTCTTCCATGACCAATGGAACACCGGGGGCGAACGTGGATGATGCAAAAGGTCTATACGTGCGCATTAGAGTCAACACGCCAGACGGAGAAACGAGCCTGCCATTTCGTAGCAGCAGTGAGGAGAGTTATAGGGAGAGAAGAAGAACCTACGTCAAAAAGGTGATTGAAGAGATCAAGGCGATGTTGATCCATTTTTTGCTCGCGGGCCAGTTTAATGGCTTTTCAGGATCGTCTGGTCCGTCCCAGTTGACCACGTTCGGATCGTTGGTTTCTTGAATGGTGACCGCGACATCGGCGTCCTCGTGCTTCGACATGACCTTTTCCAGATCGCCAGGCTCTATCGTCAACCGGTTGTCGTCGTGCGTGGCTTCTGAGCTCGAACGGGACGACGAGATTGCGTCGTCCATGGTTGTCTTGTTGTTGGACGGTGGTGGCGGAACCCCATCACCGGATGTGGGCAACTCAGATTTTGGTAAAGACATCTCTCTCTCTCTCTCTCAAAAGGCGTGAAATTGTCGTCGACGCCACTCCTCATAATTCTCTTCAATGTGTCAGCGGCGTGAGGCTTTTTCCAAGCAGAGCCTCATCACATAAAAGTCCGACGGAAAGGAAAGAGAGGTCGAGCCGAGGATCGCGTGGGTTGAAAAACTTGGCCTTGGTAGAAGATCATGGAGTCGGTTAAGAACCAAGGGCTTTGTAATTTACAGTAGTCCATGCCAACAGACCAAAAGAGACACCCCTCAAAACCCACACCGGGGACCCCTTGGGCGGAATGGAAGCCGATGGGTATAACGACTAGAACAACAAGTAAAAATCTCATGGGCGTCCGGCAAAATCGGCACGTTGAGATGGGGTTGAGTAGGCGATTTCGGGAAACTCGAACATTCACATTATGTGGGGTTGGGGTTTGCCCTTTGACTGTAGACAGACCGTGCTCATAAACTCTCTGTTATAGACCCTGCAATGGTGTTGAGTATCTCATACGGTCTGTAACTACAAGACTTTTACGACCTCTTATGTACTCGAGGACGACGTTCCTCATGTCTTTGTCTCATCATTGTTGGGGTCATCATGTCCAGTAGGGTGCCTTCAATCCCGTCAAGCTATTTAAAATGCCTTCATTGTCCCCCGTCTCCTCTTTCTTTCTCTGGCCGCTCAATTCCATTTGAATAGCTCGATGCACATGCACTAGCCAGTCGACATAGCTCTGCGCCTCGTTGTTCCGGTCTTCCACCAACATTCGAGCGTACTCAAACTCTGACCCATCGAGTCCCTGCCGAGCCAGAGTGAAAGATGCAGCTTTGCTGCCTCGTACGGTCGAAATATATTGGAGCAGATTGCGTACCTGGGCGTTGAGGTGAGTCTCCAGAACAGGCAACTCGTTGGTCATGGGGTCGAGAACATCTAGACTCGTCCTCTCTTCGCCGAAAAGGTCTTCCAGAAAATTGGGCGATACCTGCGCATGCAGCCAAATCAGCACAATTTGGCCGTTGTCAACCAAATACACGCCACCCTCCTCTACGCGGGCGAACGAGGCCCGGACTGTTGGTGGAACGACTAATTGCCCAGTCTCTGCGTTGGCGAAACAATCTTCTGGAGCCAGGTTGTGTAGAGCATAGATCCGTGGGTAAAGATATAATGCCGTCTCTGTCACCCCAGAAGATCTCATGAACCGTGCCGAATGCACGCGGCGATCTGTCGGCTCGACACCACCTACAACTCATTAGCATATACATCCACGTGAATGGCTTTCCAGTGGCACGTACCTTTAAAAGCCCTACTTTTGATCAGGCCAAGGGTGTACATGGCGAACTCCTTGAGATGCTCAGGTAACACCAATTGGCCCGGCGGATGTGAGCCTGAAAAGTTCTTGCGATACCCAGCCAGAATGTCAATGGTTTTCTCTGTAATACCAGCGCGAATATCTTTGAGAGACTTCTCTGGCACCTTCGCGGACGCTTCTTTGGCGATGATGTTCACCACAGCGTCCTGGTCGACAGTTCGCATTGTTTCAGTTGCTCCGTCGTTCACGCCGGCAACCACATTAATACACCGGACTCTTCTTTGACCCGAGGCTGAAGTATACAAGAGGGCTGCCTGAAAGTGTGCATCCAATTTGGAATCCAGCTTCCCATCGTAAGAAAATAAAACTCCAATGGCCTTGTCGGCATCTATGGTACCGATCTCCAAGTCAGCGCCAAAGGTATGCTGCAGGAATGACCCATAGTAAGATGAGACTTGTAACCCATTGGAACATCGGACCTTCATTAGTACTTGATAGCCTGTCTCACGGTGCACTGAATGCTTGATCTCAGTCTCGAGTTTGAGGTTGTCTCTTGGTGAGATGAAATTGGGATAAAAGAACATCTCTCCGCCAGTCAAGCGTGACAGGTGACCGATGGTCGCGACATCCATGTAGCCGCCCCCAGCTGCAGCCAGGAAGAAATCAACTCCAATACCGGCAGTCACCATGGCGCTAGCGGTCTTTTTCCAGCCTGGGTGTTCAGTTGTGAACAGCTTTCTCTCAGCATCCGTGTCTCGGCCTTTGCCATCATCACGCAAGTGTAATCTTCCTGGTCCCCATGTAGGCAGTGTTGAGAGGGAGCAGACGACCTTTCCACCCGTCGAAGTCATTGCGGCCAATGCCGCATTCAAGGCAGGTAACAAGGCCGGTTCCGGGTTTTTGATCGTCGAGAACATATTGGGGATTGATTGGAGTAGCGAGGTGATAACATCTTTCGATTCCTGGGGATCAACAAACAGACCCTCAGAAAGGGGCACAAACGGGTCTTCCAGATCTGTCATCACCATCATCTGAGCAGTCGCCAGACCAGTTGTCAGATTGTAGAACTGAACCTCTTTGTCATACGTGACTATCCCAATCTTACTGCCTGCAGGGAGGCTTTGGGGTGCTGCATCGTCTTCTGTCAAGTCTTCTCTTTCATGACCATAGAGTGCATCCAAAATACCTTGGCATACTGAGGCTAGGAAACCTTTGTTAATGGCTTCCTGTGTGATGTCGAGCATGAACAGCCATCGCAATGGTTCAGGTTCCTTCGTATAATATTCTTTCGGCACCAGATACTCCACGGTGCCCATCATAAGCTCAGGTCTTTGCATGCGATCAACTCTGATACCCGCTACATCTGTTGGGGCAAAATATTCCGGCGGCACATCGTTCGGAAAGTTGCACATATTGCAGACCATTTTACTTCCTCCAGATCTGAATGTCATGAATGGGTTCACATAGGTTCTGCACCGACGACAACGTGGAGGCCCAATCTCGCCGAAGTCTAGAACAGGAACTGGCTGTTCTCCCTCCTGTAGAGAGGCGAAGGGTTGTAAAACAAGTCCAAGCGGCAAACCTGTTGATGCCAAAGCTTCGGCTGATGATGGAATGTTGTTAACAGTGAGCCGTGCAAATTTGGGCGATGCATTGCCTTGATCATGCGCTGTGAAGGTTACTGCCGCAGGAGGTGGAAGATGCTTTTCCATCGTGGGAAACACATTCGTCTGATAGAACTGGATCGCCAGATCTCGGGATCGTGCCACGCTCGGTATTTGTTCAGGGTCTACGCGACCTTGTGTAGTAACGGCCTCTTCCCCCATGCGCAGCTTGTCCCCAGGATTCATGACTGTCTGGCCAGGCTGACCGGTCACAGAACCAACCCCGACCTGTCCATTGTTGTGCAACTGAGGTGCTCCAAACCCTCCAGCTTGGGGAATTCCTGCTGGAGGAGGAGTACCTGCGGCTGGTGCAATATCATGATACGCGTGTCTCTCTTTCTTCCTATGGGACCGTGCAGGGACGCCAGACACGTCCAAGCCACCAAACTGGCCAGCTAGACCATTGACGCTATCTTGTTGTTGTAGATTTTGTCCCCCAAATTGCCCGGGATATGGTTGCTGTTGCGGAGCGGGCACGCCGTACTGTTGGTATCCTGGTTGTGGGCTGACGGATGGAGGAAGATTAGGAGGGTGCTGTTGCGCTCTGGGATCCTGAAATCTCGGGTCTTGGTACGGCTGGCCGGTACCACTGCCATAAGGTGAACCGTAGTTAGCCATGTTAGTTGGGAATTCTATGGTAGTGGCGTGGTCGGCTTGCGCTTCATACTGGCATCGGGATGGAGGGATCGGTACGGGTATCGAGTGCTGACGGCGACCTCTATTACAAGTGAGTGAGTTGAAAGATACCACTATGCAGCAGAATGAAGTAGGTGGCCTCAGCCCAAAGCACAGTGTTGACAGTCAGATGGGCAAATTTCTAAAATCCATCCAAACTGTGAATACGTATGAAGTGTCCAGTCGCAATTTCCCCAAGGATATAAAATGACGTGTCAGACCACCGTTTATCGTTCCTGACACCCGTGAACGCGTCAGTGAGAGTTGAGTTTGCCCCATAGTGGTGTATGCAAGACCAGAAAATCACGTCAGACACAGACCAATACAAGTTGTATGGAGTGCTGTGACCATAGGACAAAAGCCTTACACAGCAATACCCTTCATGTCCGGACTATCTTGAAATCGCCACATCTACGCCATGGGGACCAAAGACACGCTTTATTATATTGACAGGTAGCTTGGTGATATGCAGCTCCCTTGTCTGATATCTTTTTGACATTTTTCTAAGATCTTCATTTATAGCAGGTACTAAAACATTCTGGAACACAAATCTCCAGCTAGAACTTGGTGGTAGCGTTCTTGTCATCACTTCGGCCATAGTAGTACTCATCATCCGCTGCGGTGTCCAATCGGAATGAGAGAGCATCCTCGAAATCTCAAGGTCCTCGTCGGGGACGTTTGGATTCGCTGGCAATTCTAGCACCTCCTCTTCCGCCCATCCCCGGTCCAGGTCCTCCGCTGTATGGTGCTCCATCGTCGCTTCTACCGTGCTTTCTTGATGTCTGATCGTCTCGAGGCGGTCCTGATCTCGAATAGCCTCCCCTCCTCTCGCTGCCCTCTTGCGGATACTGCTCCCTTCGACTTGATCTCTCATCATTCCTTGACGAGTCCCCGCCACCATGTTTATCACCACGCCCATCTCTACTCGCTCTATCACTCCGATGTTCTCGCTCCTCCCTCCCGTCGTCATGGCGGCTGGAATGTCGAGAGGATCTTCTTTCCGACCCTCGTTCCTCTGAAAGCTCGGACCTTCGATCTTTGCTGCTTTCATGCCGTGAAGACGAAGGCCGTGCAGCGACAGGAACGTCATTGGGGTTCTGCGTCGGGAATAAGTCTTTTTGTGCTGGATAGCCGTTTGAACTAGGACTGTAGTTTGCTGGAGGGCCACCAGGTGGCGGTGGAGGTGGAGGAGGTGGGGGCGCCATCCCGGACGTAGGGCCGAAGGACTCCCCGGCTTGTCTTGCAGGGCCGCCTCTTCCACGGATTGAGGTTCCTGCCTGGGCCAGCGTGTTGTTGACTGCAGCAAGTGGATGTCGATTGTTTCGTCCAGACCTTCCTCCCATGTCCATGGGGTGAGGACCAGATGGCGGACCTCTTGATGTTGGAGATGGTCCTGAAGGAGCACCGAGGGGTGCATTGCCTCTGGGACCTGAAGGGGGTTGGCTCTGGTGAGACGAAGGGGGAGGCTGACCAGAGCGTGGAGCTTCTGTCGTTGTTGCCTCGATCTGATTCAATCGAGAAGGATGAACGCCAATTGCTTCCGACGGCGCACCTGGTGAGGGAGCACTCTCATTGTACGAGCTTGTCCGTCCGTGTCGTCGTGACGGTCCTGTCGGCGTTGGTCTGTCGGTGTGAGCGCCTGTGGGAACCTGTGTATTAAGAGGAGATATTCTCATTGACGGACCAGCTCCTGGTGCTGGCCTGCCACGAGGTCCAGAAGGAACTTCAGCCTCCTGTTGCGAATCAGTACCACGAGAGCTCATGGGACGTTGCGATTGAGGTTCTCGCTCAAGTCGACCATGCTGCATATCGATTGGTGGGCCTTGTCTAGAATCTCTCTTGAAGCTGCCATGCCCTGTACCACGCATGCCCGGTCCAACTGATGAAGGATCGGACGAGGACGGGGTGTACGGGGGCTGACGGGGTGGAGGTGCCTCTGGTCGGCTACTAGGATGGTGTCGCTCGTCTCCATCACGTCGAGGATACGATCTTCGTTCCTCTTCTCGATGGGGAGAAGCGGGACGCGAGGATCTCGAAGATCTCTCAGGTCCTGTTCCACGTGTGCCTGAGCTCGAGCGCTGATCCGATGTACCATCAATCAGGGCAGCACGGGCAGGATTGATCGCAGGTTGGGCCGATTGAGTACCAGATGCTTCTTTTGGCATTGTTTGATCCGGTTCCTTTTTCGGCAGGAGTTTGGTAGAAGGTGCAGGTGGCTCAGACGACGTTGATGGCCGTGATCTTGGTGTTGGTTCGCGGTCTCGACCGTCTCTGTTGCGATCAACCATGGGCCCCGGCCGAGACAAGGGGCGATCTCGCTCCGGCTGCGTACTACGATCGTACGGTTTACCTCTGTCAGAATCCCGTGGATGTCCCCGCTCATCTCGACTGATATGTGGTGGGGCGTCTGGCCTTTCGTACCTTCGTGGGTGACGCTCAGGGTCTTCAGCAGCTAATTCATGACCTCTGTAACCGGACCTCACGTCTCGACCATGACTGCTCCTAGCCTCGAAGGCCGGTCTGTGCGGGTCAGCCTGAAGTCTTGACGGCATACGTGGACTTTCTCTGTTGCTGGATCGGGGGTCAGGGAAATCTGGTCGACTAGGTAAGCCCGTTGGTAGAGTTCGAGGAGGTGGAGACAAGCGACGAGGGAGATTTTGAGAACGTCCCGACTCAGCGCGGGCGGCTCTTGTGTCTGGCTTTGATGTTGAGCTAGTGTCGGGTGTTTGTCTCGTCGGCGTGGAAGAGCCATTCGTCGTTGCCAACCGCGAGCCTGTTCTGGATGCTGGCCGAGGAGCTTCTGCTGATGCTGAGGATTTTGGTGGCTTTACGTCCTTCTCGACAGATGGTGTCTCCTCTTTCTTGTCAGGCGCGTGTGTCATGGTCGTGTCTTTGAGTTCACTCTCCTCGCCACGGTTATTTTGTGCACCTCCCTTCTCTTTGATCTCTTCAGCCTTTGGCTGAGATGCAGGCTCTGTATGCTCTCCAGCGGTTTCTGAGCCGTGTCGGAATGCTTGTGGGTCGCTCCAGACCTTTTCCCTGCGATGTAGAGCTCCGAGCAAAGCTTGGGACGAGACTTTAAGGTCTTCCTTGTCTGACTCGTGAAGCTTATCGACAGCCTTCTGTAGTCCCATCCCGTGGATGTTGACAGCAGGATAAACTGCCGAAATTGTCCGAAGTACCGAGATTGCATTTCGAACGTGCATGTATTCTGGTGATCCTAAACACTTCTGTAGTGCGGCATAGACGTTACTATGCCACTTGTAGAGTACTCTTCGAAAGCTTTCAAAGTCCAACAGAGAGACAACCTTCCCTGCTTCAACTTTCATGGCAAAACCGGGCAGGTTCTTCTTGCTTCCCCATGCCTCTCTTTCGTAGGTTGTTTTGGTGGCATGCCACCGAGAGAGATCTTTCAAGACCTCATTGAGAAATCTGCCAAGATTATCGGCCTCCTTTGATGTGCACATGAATATTAGCGATATAAGGCGTGGTGTCTTGAAGATCAAGTCGTAGAAACCGAGGGTTCTAAAGTTAGGTGTTCCAGCGCCATGAAGGAATTTGACGAACTTGAAGCAGAAGTAAGCGTCCAGGGCCGAAGAGAGGAGGCGAGGAAGGAAACAGTATTCCATCAGAGACGTGTTGAGTTGTTTGTCCATTCTAGCCTTCCCGAGGAACCATTGATCTTTTTCTCGTTGCAGTCGTGCCTTACTTTCTGCAAAGGCCTTGAGGTGTTGTTTATTCTCTGCAAGCAGCTCGTCGACAAGATCCGTGATTTCCTTCTTCGCGAGTTCTTTCTTCTTCGACCCGGAGACGCTGACATCTGAGCGGTCTGCTGAGATGGCAGCGATCTTCTTGTGCTGACGTGACAACTCATCCTCGTACGATTTGCCTGGAATAGTGATGTCGTATAAAGAAAGCTGCCAAAAGGTCGCATAGAAGCCAGTGCCTATATTGTCGACTACCTCATCAGGAAGGGAGGGTTGAATGGCCAACATCAGGTCTCGCATGACAGGATGCCAGCAATTTTCCGCTGTGAGGTCCGAAGAGCCTGGGGTCTTTCCACTTGACTCTAGCTCAAGGCTAGGTCCTGAGGCGTCGCCATCAGTAGGTGAATCATTTGTGGCAGCGTCAGTCTCGATGGCCTCGCCGTCTTCTTCAGAACCACCGTTGATCTGGTCAGACATCTCCACGTCACCATTGACCGTTTTGTCCGTAAGATCCTCCGAGCGCTGGTCTTTTGCCTGATCCTTGTCATACTCGACGATTTGTCTGGAAATGGAAGGCCGACTGATCCAGAATGCAATCTCAGGCCGAATTTCATATTCTATCAGTAAGCTCACCACATCTGGTATGGTGGATTGAAAGTCTTCGACGGAAAAGTTGGTGCGTAACAGATCGAGATATTGGACCATGACTCGATGCACTTCATCATAGGTATTGCCAATGGCCTTAAGGGGCACATCGCCCTCCTTAAAGACACAAGACTGGCGTTGTTGAGCCATAGAAATCAAAAATTTAGCCCCTAAGCCGGTATCTTGGAGTGATTTTATCAGTCGCTCTGAGGTTTTCTTGGAATCGTGTCGCCGATCGAGTAGTTGAAGTATAGTCTGGGACTGAAGCAACGGGCCGCCACCCATGGCTTGTAATTGTGCATCATTGTAGCTGGTGTCGGGAGCGATGCCACCCATGGCGAGAACAACCTGTTCTAGCATCTTGAGATCTGTAGTATTGCCACGTTCGAGTTGCTCAACCACATATTGCAAGATTGGGCCTGGCCTCATCATGCCGTATCGTTTGTAGATCTTACCCGCGAAATGAGCCAAGGCTGACAGCCATCGGCTGGTAAACATGCCCCCATCCTGAGTACGGCTCCTCCCTGCTTTCGCCATCGAACTTACAATAGCCCATGTGAGAACATCATAGCCTAGGTCTGTAAAATAACGTGCACCCTCGACAAATACTTCGGCGATGCTGTCATAGACCTCGATCTGAGTGAGCGCAGTAGTAATGACAATGTGAGGGTTGGCGAACGCAATTTTGGCCAGTGAACGAGCCATTGGTCGGACATTCGTGTTTGAGATACGTTTGAGGATGTCTTTTGTTTCTGACCTTGCCTGATCAAAAGCGGATTTGATATCAGGATTGCGTGATGTGCTACCGGACAGCCACTCTAGATACATCAAGTATCGTATACTGACTGGGAAATTGCTGATCAGCTCAAAGACCTCATTTACGACCCCGGCATTGGATTTTGTCAAGCTTAATGAAGGCAACAAAATGCGTTTGCTCAAGTTCAACCACCTGGAACGGTTATGCTCTGCTCGATCGGTCTGTAGACTATGTCTGCCGATACGAGCAATCTTGAGAAGGAGACCAGGATCCTGGCCGATCTTTACCCCCACGAGAGGCAGGAGGGTGTCGCAGAGCGTGAACACATCGTCGACTGTCCGGCAAACTGGAATATTGTCGTTCCATTCGTCCCAGTAGAATCGATAACTGTTCCCATCGGGGCTGTCGTTGCGATCGAGCATGGCCCAGCGCAACACCTTCCGATCTGGACTGTCGACAATCTTCACTTGCCCCTTTTGTAAGCCAGGTACATCAGTTTCATAGCTGGGCCTCCTTTCACGAAGCGAAGGGCGATCCTGCAAAGGCTGTGTTGCATTGTAGACTTGGCTCAGAGAATGATGTAGAATGCGGTGGACATACTCGGGTAGGTCGGGGAAGAGTTCCATCAGCCATGGAAAGCGACCTAGGATAAACAACGCCTCAGGGAGTGCTCCGATGGCGAGGAGGCTTTTAAGTAACAGAACCTTCTGGTCCGAAGGTTCGGTCGTGTCCTTGGTGCTAGGCTTCTCGCCATCGACTTCCTTGGAGGGGGTGCTGGAGCGGGTGGTCGATTCTTTCAGCCGTGCTGGAACAGGTAACGTGTCGTCTGCAAGAGCACCTGCCATTAGCAGAGCATTCTTTGCACCAGCACCTGGTCGCGCAGCCCGTTCTCGATCTACCTTTTCCTTTGTTTTTTGTTGTTTCAACTCCTCCATGTCTTCATCACCCCTCCAGATATGTGGGTATAAGTCTTTCAACGATATGAAACCGATCTTGATGAGAAGGGCGGACAGATAAATCAGATTATCAGGAAGCACATCTGTCTCGTCACGCGCTGGCGAGGACGAGTAAAATCGTAGTTTGAATCCGAGCAGCTGTGCCGCGTCGCGATTGCCTGGTGGCGGTTGAACCCCCGTCTCCCGTATCCACTGTGCAGCCAGATCTTCCTCGGGAGCTGCAGCGGCCGCCGCCATTTGCTCAGTAGTTGCTGCAATTCTACCAAGAAGGTGAAATGCAGGAAGGCCCTTTTCTCGGGCTTGGTCCCAGAAGGACTCGTCACGGATTCGAGCTTGAGCATCAACTGTCTGTCTTTGCTCTTCTGAAAGGTGCCAATCCGGTGATAATGGCAGTGCCCACATAGGAAGGCCACTCAGTGCATTGTGGTTCTTCGAGAGTGTTGAGAAGCGTGGCCACCAAGGACTAGCCCTGAGGAATTTGACGAAAAATCGGAACTGTTTGACAAGGACGGCACCAAAAACGTCAAGAACAACGTCAAGACTCCTACCAACGTCCAAATCGAACGCACCAATCATCGCTTTGACCTTCTCGACCGTTTCTTCGACTACTTCGCCAGTGGGTGGCTCGTTTCCGCTTGTGGTGAACAGTTCAGTCATCAGCTTTGCAAAACCTTCAGACTCTTCCCGCAGCAAGTTGAAGTTTGCTTGACGGTAGAGCAGGTTAGTCTGTTTCCTGATGTTCATCCGGCTGAAGGTGTTCCTAATCAAATCCAACTTTTCAAGCAAAGGAGCATCCAATTCGAGGCGCAGCAACTCATGAGGGATTTCGATACTGATGATGAAGGCCGACAATCGATCGGTTGGTAGATTTACCGTGGCTTCAAAGATGATAGATATCGAGTCGAGAACGAGGGTTTGAAGTGCTGTCGGATCGGAGACGGCGGCGGCATCTTTTCCTGAAATTTCGGTATCGATCATTGCCTTCACCAGTTCGCCTGCATCGAAGGGGTCCAACCGTCCATATACGACGGACTGACATAGCTCTTGAATGATAGCTGAAGTTTTGGTAGTGTCGTTGTCGCGTACGGCTGCCAGGCCCTGCTGTAGAACACCGTCCCTCCCGCCAGTCTTCCATGAGTCACAAGTTTCGGGGGTCACGAATGTATAATTGTACGGCAGGGACTCGGTAGGAGGGCCGTTGAAGGTGATACTGGTAGGATTAGGGTCCTGGCGTGTAGCTACGGTGCCATTCATAGTAGCTGTCTCGCTGTTCGCCGCTGGAGTACCTGCGACCGTAGGATGGACTTCTTCAGGATTGTTGACCGGACTAGATGCGTTGATTCCACCTCTTCCACCTCGACTAGATCTTCTTCCACCTCTACCACGTGGGTTGGTGTAGTCGCGATCATTGCCTGGAGACTGAAAATTGCCGTGCTGTGCTAGGTGCAAGTTTCCTGGGCGGTGCGGCGAGGGACGGGGGCTTTGCTGATCATCAGAGTAGGAGCGATCTCCTCTCTTTCGCTTGGCTCCGCCTGGAGGAGGCATCGCTTGCTCTCTGCACGGACGGTGACCTCGGCGAGCACTGCGCGAGATTTGTTGTCAGTCGTATCATCAGGCAGTTGTCGTCCTTTCGTCGCAGTCAATCAAAACCTGGGGCAGGTAACTTGAAATGGTGTCCTAGATATCTCAGATCTGCAGGACGAGGCTGATGCAGCCACGTAGAGGGCTCGAAGTGAGTCGTGCTAGGTCGACGTGGTGATGGCACTCTTTGTCTAGATTCGCGCATTTGCATTCTGAAGGGGGGCCAAAATGCTGCTTAGAAAGTTAGCCGATCTTTGGCACGTGACAAGGCTGGCGGCACCTCCACGAGGCTACCTCAGGAGCGTATTCAATACGCCAGGCAGCACACTATGATATCATTCCCCTCTAACGCCCTTCGGCTTCATGTACCATGGAACCGAGGGGCCAGGCAACAGGGACCTTCTCTCCAAGTCAAGTAACTCATATTTGAGGATCTTGTCTAGAAATTACACATTATTGCTGCCAACACTTCTCCCAAAACCACGAACCACGATGTCTCCAAAGGCTTTTCTGTACGTATACCACGATGTTGGAGAGATAGTGACCTGATGATATCTTGCTGTTAGGACGGGCACAACGGGCTACATCGGCGGTGATTTCCTTTACCTGGTTTCCCAACGACACCCAGATTGGGAGCTCACTTGCCTGGTGCGAAACAGCGACAAAGGAGCAAAAATCGCAGCAAAGTATCCCAAAATCAGACTTGTCTACGGGGATCTCGATACCGTCGACTTGATTGAGGAGGAAGCTGCCAACACAGACATCGTCTATCACTTTGCCAACTGTGACCATGTACCGTCAGCTCAAGCTATTTCTCGAGGCCTTGCGCGGCGACAGCGTGAAGGCAATGGGTATTGGATCCATACCTCGGGTACATTGATCCTCGGCTATGAGACAATCTCTAAAGAAGCGTTCGGCGAGCGTCTTGACAAGGTTTTCGATGACTGGGAGAACATCAACGAACTCACCTCGCAACCCCATGAAGCACCCCACAGGTGAGATGAAGATGAAGAACCTCTCGTGATTGGAGTCTTTGCTTCTGACCAAGTGAATAGAGATGTCGACGAAGTTGTGCTGGCTGCCGGCTCGGCCAAAGTCAAGACCGCCATCGTTTGTCCTCCAACGATCATAGGTGCAGGGCGAGGCCCGGACAATGCACGCTCAGTACAGCTCTATAACGCCACTGCGGCATTCCTGAAGAATAAGCAGGGCTTCAAGGTTGGCAAGGGTGAAAACATATGGCACCATATCAATGTGCAAGATCTTTCCGAGCTGTATCTCTCGCTGGGCGAGGCGGCTGCCAACGGAGGATCTCCAGCTACATGGAACGACCAAGGGTACTACTTGGCGGAGAACGGGTCCTTTGTTTGGGGCGAAGTCTTGCAGGAGGCCGCGAATATTGCGCACAAGGAAGGCCTCCTCCCAGATGCCACCCTCAAGAGCTACTCACCTAAAGATGCCAATGAGATCATGCCGTTCGCAGCATTCATGGTGGGCACAAATTCTCGTGGTGTTTCAGAGCGAGGCAAGAGACTTCTGGGATGGACCCCAAAGATGCCTGATATCAAGGCAGAGGTAGTAACCACCGTCGACAGCGAAGCCCGGCTACTCGGCTTGAAGAAGAGCCATGCTGAGAAAGTTCAAGGCTAGACTTTACTGTGTTTGAGTCATAGACCAAGAAGCTGCATATCTGGAGCGGGGAAGACGAAGTCATGAAAAAATGATGATGGCATTAGATGCTTCAGTGTTGATTAAAGACAGGGGACGAGACGACAGCCCAAATTGATCACCGTGAACGCAACGAGTATTGACGATCATGTCCATATATCTCACAATAAACATTTTGAGATCATCAAAATCGTTCTACATATCTTTAGTCGTTACTGGGCTTCAATACCTTGCCTGGCCCTGCCTATGACGAGCTTTTGGAAAGATATCAATCATGTTATTTCATTCGCGACAGCAGTGCGCAATCCAACGACATTGCACCTACCTGACTAAATCACTGCACAGAGGATAACCCTTTAAAAGAGGGGGACAAGGCTTCGACCAACACTTACATATCATGTCCACCTACTCGGGCTCCGTGACTTCCGGCACCATATCAATAGCACTTGCAACGTTCGAGTGAGAACAACTCACCGATGTGACTGGAGGAGAATATGTGACGCTCAACGAGGCCCGTTTGGACCGGAAGAAGGGCCGGAGATGGCATTTCGTCGTTGCATACCTGTACCGTTGCGCGGACGGCTTTGGTTGAGGTTCGAAGGTTCTATTCCAAAGGTCTGCCGAAGTACCTCTTGCGCGGCAGCCTCTGTGGCGGCACTTTCAGCTGCTTCTTGACGTTGACGCATTTCAGCCGCGTAGGCTCTCTCAATCTGTAGCAATTGCATTCTCATTCGCTCCACCTCACGCAACCGTTCCACCTCACGTACCCGCTCTGGCTCACGTTCCGGTTCACGGGAGTAGTAGTCGTGACGATCAGCTTCATGAGCCTGACAGAGCTTCATGGAGCAGGAAGGAGGCATGGTCCTTGCATGTAGCTGCCTGCTGTCGAGCGTGGTATAGCTTTTTTTTTGGTCACCACTGTTGGAGGTGCTTGGGGAGAGGCGAAGATGGGAGAGGTACTGTTGGTAGAATGAAATATCAGAACCTTAGATATAAATCCTAGATTTCTGGTTTAGTATTCACTTCTGGAACTAAGGCTGAGCGGTGGTAGCGCGGTTAAACTGATAGAAGGATAGTTTAGATGGCATCCTCCCTGAGATGTGTCTTTGTGATGAGGTTTCATTGTTCGTCCATTCTTTACAGTCTTGGATGACAAACATCCTGCGTTGTTTGTCTTTGTTAAACGGCTTGAATTGTTTTGCTTGCCGGTACATACGAGATACACATGGTATGTACGAAGCGTTGTAAACGCTCATCGTTCAATCATGAGGCCTTGAGGTGCCCTGAGGTCCTTGTTGATGCGCTCTCCTCAACCGATTCCTCTGCTCAGCGAGATAAGCAACTAGAGATGTACTCCGGTCCTCGAGTACTCGTAAAAGTGATGTGCGGGGAGCTGGCTGGGAATACCAGGTTGGTGCTAGCTGTGCGTCTAAGCTATCGGGGGCGTCTCTAATGATGTGGTACAGAGTACTTTTAAAGCACAGAATAACCCTGGGATGCCCCAATACAAGCTACTTCACCCAATCACAACCCACCTAATTACTCCCTACGTAATCACTAAACATTCCAGATTCAATGTCGTAGACGAGACACACGGACATTACCACCGGCAGAAACAAGTGGGAAAGTGTCAGCGACATGGTTATCGAAAGTGTATGTTGACATTGCTGTGTCTCTCTTCTTCTTTCTCTTTCATCTTAGCTGTTAACACGACCGAAAGCCATCGCCGAGGCTTGACTTTTCCAGGTCTTGTCGTTCGTCTAAGCCTAGCAACCACATTGTGGCCGCCGCCCCCCCGCAAACATGAGTCTCTCCAAACTCGCAGAATTCGGCACTCGGCATGTGGCCAAAGGAATTGGGAGATTGGCCACCGAGGTCATTGAGAGTGGCAGTGGGAGCTACGTGACCATGACGAGCGGCCGCAAGATGCTCGACTTCACGTGTGGCATTGGTGTCGCCAACCTGGGTCACTGCCATCCCGCCGTCACCAAGGCTGCTCAGGCTCAGGCTGGAAAGATGGTTCATGCCCAGGTTTGTGATATACCCTCTTCCCCCCTTCCCCCCCTGAGAAGAGGTGTTGATCCGAGAGAGCATTGAAACTGACCGTCGTGGGTGTTTGTGTGTATGTCACAGGTAAACATCGCTTTCCAACGACCGTACCTCGAACTGATCCAGTCACTCTTACCACTAATGCCACACAAATCCCTCGACACATTCTTCTTTTGGAATTCTGGGTCCGAAGCCGTCGAGGCCGCCGTCAAACTCGCCAGACACGCGACTAAGAAACAGAATATCATCGTCATGCAAGGTTCGTACCACGGCCGAACTTTCGGGACCATGGCCATGACACGGTCCAAGACCATCTACGGCGAAAACTATGCGCCGCTGATGCCGGGGGTCTTCGCCACGCCCTTTCCCTACTGTGCCCAGTGTTCCATCGCGTCCCACTGTGGTGACGGCAAGTACAACGCCGAGAATTGCTGCATGGACCCCGTCGAGCAACTGGAGCTGCTGCTGAAGCGCGAAACCGCCCCGTCCGACACGGCGGCCATCGTCATCGAGCCCGTCCTCGGCGAAGGCGGCTACGTCCCCGTCGTCCCCGAGTACCTGAGGCGAGTCCGCGAGATCTGCGACAGGAACAACATTCTGCTGGTCGTCGACGAGGTCCAGTCCGGGTTCGGTCGGACGGGCAAGATGTTCGCCATCGAGCACTACGGCGTGCGCCCGGACATCCTCGTCATGGCCAAGGGGATCGCGAACGGGTTCCCCCTGTCCGGCATCGTCTCGAGGAAGGAGCTCATGGACACGCAGAAGCCCGGGTCCATGGGCGGCACGTACGCCGGCAACGCCGTGTCGTGCGCGGCCGGGATCGCCGTGGCCCAGGCCTTCAAGGACGAGAAGATCCTGGAGAACGTCAACGTCCGCAGCGAGGAGATGATGGGCTCGCTGCGCAAGGCCAAGTCCGACTTCCCCGACATGGTCTACGACGTGAGAGGACTGGGGTTGATGCTCGCGGTCGAGTTCGTGGGCGGCAAGGGCTACGCGGCCAAGGTGCAGGCCAAGTGCATGGAGAAGGACATGTTGATCCTGACCACGTCCATCTACGACACCCTGCGCTTCATCCCGCCCCTCAACATCTCCAAGGAAGACATGGCCAAGGGTCTGGGCATCATCCGAGGGGCCATCGAGGAGGTCGCTGCTGGAAAGTAGCTTGCGGATCAATGAAGCAGCCAAATGAAACTGGAAAAAAAGAAGAAGAAAGAAGAAAAATTGGCATTGGAATAATCCTCATTCACGAAAGAAAGTCGGAATAGTTTTGGCGTTGTGAAATTTGTTGCGGCGGGTTGTTTGGCCGCTCATCCAGTAACACGATGTAATTCCGCGTAGGCTCTGTCCTTGGACCTGATGGATTTTTAGGGTTAGGGCACATGAGGGCATAAGAGACATGCATAGCAGCTGGACATAACAAAAGAGATATCTTGATATTCTTGTGTCAAGGAAATCTATTGGATTTTCCCCCAATACCCGTTCTATGATTTTTTGGGACACGTTTTGTCCCGCCGCCGTCCATCTATGATGTCCCAACCCAGCCCAATGTATTGGATACAATACCGCAAAATCCTTGGAACCAAAAAAATCTCCACAAACAATTAGTGAAGATACGCATTTTTATGTGCACGTGTAACTAAGTATGATATGTTAGTGAGGAGCCACAGAATGCGACACAAGTAATGCCCTTCTTTGGGACAATCGACAACTTACCCTCCGTCAACTCTCAAGTCTGCTCCGGTGACATAGCGACTGGCATCACTGAGCAAGTAGACCACGGCACCTTGCAGGTCGGCGGGAGATCCCATTTTGCCGACGGGGATGAGGGAGGTCCATTTCTGGTTGAGCTCCGGGTTGTCGTCGAGGATTTTACGTGTCCTATTTTGGTACATTTTGTCAGTCTACTTTCGGAATCTTTCGATCGCGCGACGTGGGCCGCGAAAGAGTGGAAAAAAAACTTACAGAGCGGTCAACATGTAACCGGGGCTGATACAGTTGACTCTGATGTTGGCGTGTGCCCATTCCACGGCCAAACTGGCAGCGAGGTGCCTGACGGCGGCCTTTGCGGCGTTGTAGGGTGCCTGGGGCTGGGGCACGTTGACGATGGAGCCGGACATGCTACCGATCATGACGATGCTGCCGTGGGTGATGTTGCGCTCCATCAAGTGGCGAGCGACGCCCGTGGAGAAGAGGTACGTGCCGTCGACATTGACGCCCCAGAGTTTCTTGATGCGCTCGTAGGGGTACATCTCGGCGGCGTAGTTCTCGGTGAAGCCAGCAGAGGTCACGAGGTGGTCGATCTTTCCGTGCTTGTCGAGGACGTCGGCGAGACAGTCGTCCACGCTGGTCGGGTCCGACACGTCGCAGTAGTGTGCGGTGATCTTGGGCAGGACGTCCGGGTTGTCCGGGGTCTCGCGGCGGAACATTTCGAGGAGCTCGACGGCCTGCTTCTCACCCTCCTCCTCTACAAAATGGGAACTGTCAGTTTTTACCGAAAAAGCTTATTCACCCACATCGGAAAGTGGTGACTTACTGTTCATGTCGACGATGGCGAGGTCTGCACCGGAGCTCACGAGGGCCTGTCCCATGACGAGACCGAGACCTCGAGCACCACCAGTGACGACGGCCGTTCGGCCTTCCAGGGAGAAGGTGGGCAAGGTTCGCACAAAGTGGACGCCGCCTCGGCCACGCAATGGTCGCTCGGGAGGCAAGTCTTTCTCATCGTCGGGGTATTCGACCACGATCTCTTTGTCCGTTCGCGAGGCAGAGCCTTCGTGAGGGCCGGCCGATTGACCGACGGCTTCCGTACTGGCTTTGTGATAGGGATCTGAAGGGTCTCGGCGACGGGGAGTGTTTGAAATGAACTGTGAGTTGGTCGTGCTGATAGGGCGGAAGGACTGTCTTGATGCCTTCGAGGCAGGCTTCGTGCGAAGGGCACCTTGGGTTGCGTTCCGCAGAAGGCGCAGGCTTGTGGAGGAGTTCATCTTGATGTGGTGCAGACGGGGAGATGTTGAGAGATTGTGTTTGGGTGTGGTGTCAAAGTCTCTTCCTCCTTTTTTCACACCTTGGTGGTTTTTCTTCAATGGACTAGACAGCAGGAACGGAGAGAAGTTTTGGTAGCCCAGGTGTGTGGCTTGGTTTTTGAAGGGACAATGGTGTCCTGTATAGCCTCGCTTCCCAACAAGTTTGGGGTCAACAAGAAAAATGGACGCGTCGAGGCCTTTTGTCAGGATGGGTAGTGGATGTAACAAAGTCTCTCGGCTATGCAAGGTACAAGACAGGCTTCGCGTAGGCTATGGTGGTTATGGGAGCAGGAGAAGGAAGAAGAGAATCGATGTTAGGGAGCGGAGATTTGCTTCACAGGTTAGGTATGACTATGTGTAGGGTTTAAAAACTGACAGCATAATAAAAAGAGTCCAGGCCAGATTTCCTTCATTCAACACCCATCAGCAAAAAAAATGTTAGGAAGTGAGCGGACTGATGTCACCGAGGGGCATCAGGGGCTCACGGTATACTGAGAAGAGTCAAGGCTCGTTAGGCCCGGAGCCACGGACAGCATCTAGACTGGAGCAGATGCTGCAAGAGTGGTGGGGAAATAGATGGCGTGGGACGAGTGAGAGATACAAAAAAAAAAACTCGGTGCCAGGGCGGAGGCACGGATATGATGAGATGTGCATGGTGGAATATCAGTATCTACCTATTCTATTGTAGTATTGTATAGGTAGTACGAGGATTCGTCCATACAGTAACGCTTCTTCATCGAGTATCTTATGGCAGCCAGTGTGATGGTAACTCAGGTACCTAGTAACGACTCGTCTCTGAGGCTCTTACTGTATCAACATACCGAGTACTGTACATTATAGTACGAGTACACAATCCTTTCGGTGAAGGCGGATAGGTTGTCCCCGTTGCTCGGCCGATGTTTCCTGCGCCCCTTCTCGATTCGAGGCTCGTGCTGCAGAGATTTGCGCTCCTCCTGGAGATTGGAGCCGATAAGATGTTGCGGTGAGAGGCTGTTGGCACATGCTGAAGAACTAGGGGCCTGCATGACGTTCAGAATCGGCGGACCCTGAGCCCTGATGGCGTGGGGGGGTGTTTGCGTGGACAACGCCTAGAGACAGTAGAAGTGGCCCATAATAACGAAGGCTTACGGAGTATAGGAAACATCATTGCCTGAACAGGCTAAACCCAGGGTCGCCTTGTGGGTTGGTGCGTTCAAGGGTCATCATAGGCGAGCTTGCGCCTATCGGTACTGCTGCCGACACTCGAGATTAAAAAAGCCACCACTGGAACTGTCAAGAATGCGAATACAATATTGATATCAGCACATGTGTCCGTATCGCACAATTCCCGCTGGATAGTCTCCTTGCTATAACTCCGTAGTATCAATGACAATTGCTATCTATTTGTACTCCGGACGACTAAAATATTGGACCCTCCCAAGACTTCATTCGCACATCAATCATACCCAGTACCCAATTTTGTACCCAGAATCCAGCATGTCCGTATCTACAGTGGAGTTTGCGCCTTTGCTGGCAATTAATGATCCAGATGCGGACACCCATGGATATCATTCAGGCTGAGAGTAATGAGTAGGGAGTCTCAATAATCAAACCACCAAAGACATGTCTCTCCTCCATCCGACGGCGTATCCGGACGACGAGTTAACCATCCTGGAAGTGTCCATATTCCCAGGTACCCATAATTGATCCTCCGTCTTCCGTCTTCCGTCCTTCGTCCTCTTAATTGCTTTTTCTCATGCTTACACCACCACCTTCTTTCCTTCTGGAAGCCCACCATAATCGTACGAAGGGCTTAGCAACTGCCAGGCTAATGCAAGGCAAACCACCTATCTTGCAGCTGACATTTTCCCCTTCCGGTTCCTCTCAAAAGTACTCATACGCCCACTGTCATAATTGACCGACTTGCCTATCAGTGTCTTCCTCCACCCTGAGTATTTTGTTGACATCAATACAACAACAACAGAAACACGTCAAACAGGAGGTGTGTGAGTAACATTGCTTCCCAAAACATTGAGTGTCTTGCAAGGGTCCGCTGTTTCCCCCATTTGACGGCAGCTTGGGAAAATCCAAGTCGTGCCCGAAACTTGTTTTCTTTTTCCTTCTTCCCCTGTACGGAGTAGGTCTCCAAGCCTCATCAATTCGGGCATCACTTCTTCTCCACCGCCTGTTTCCAGCCGTCCTCCTTCTTCGGCGGCTTCCAGCCGCATTCCAGCTCCAGAAATCCCTTGACGCTGCCCTTGATCTGGTTGATGACTTTTCCCCACCTCTTTTTGAGCTCCTCAGCATCTCCCGTGGCACTGGGCGTATATATCTGTCCCGCTTTGCTGTACGAGCCTAGCAACAGAATTCTTGCCCGCTGGTTGACCTCCTTGAACTTGGGCTGGGTCCTGGCGATATGCTCGCGCAATGCCTCCAGGATGGCCTGTTGTTCCTTGGTGAAAACCAGGATGAACTCGTAATGGTCAAAAATATCGACTGGTAAGCCCCGGGAGAGGCGCTTGGCCGCACCTTGGCGAATGGGCTCTTTGTATGCGTAATTGAAGTACGGTTGACCGAAAAGAGCGTCGATGGCGTTGGGTGAGGAGGGAACATTCCCGTCAGCAAACTGGATCGGCTTCGACAATCCAAGGGCCTGCAGCTGCGGCACAAAGGCAGATCGTGCGCGGACACGCATTCCCGCAGATTCCCACTTATTCAACGGCCAGTAGTTCTCGGTGCGTACCGTCCACTGGTGAACCAAGTACAGATACGATTGCGCGACGACGGAGCGACCTTCGTTGTACGGATCGACGAAGATGACCCTGTATTGCTGGCGCTTGGCCGGAGAGGGAGATCGGCTCACCGCGCTGGGGGTCCCGGCCACCGCGAGCTTCTTGCCTTTGTTCGTCGTGTCGCGGTCAATCAACTCTTTGATATAAAAGGTGTTTACCATACCGATGAAGTGATTGAGTGACGTTTGATATTCTTCCAGTCGTTGATTGAGTTTCTTCAGCTCGTCTCCCTTGCCCTTGATCAGGCTATTGACCACGTCGGCAACCAATTTGGAACGCCAAGTCGAGTCGAGAATGCCTGTCTTCTTGCCATACCACGCATCCAGGATGACCTGAGTGGCTTGGGCGTCGACTTCGATCTTTTTGATGGTCTTTTTGATCATCTCGTAAAGGTCGCGGTCGAGCTTCAGGAGGATGTCGTTTTTGCTGTCGGGAACGAGTCTCTGCGCTATCATGATCTGGTCTCGAATACCTTCGAGACGGATGCCCATGAACTGCACAGTCTCTATTGCGTCGGTCATTTTGTCATACAAGGCGATGGCCTTTTCCACCACCGCCAGAGCATCGCCGAAACCTATTGACATGATGCTTGACACAGTAGTACTGATCTTTTCTCCGCCTAACTGAATGCAGGGTTTGTGACCCAAACGGTGAAGATCTAAGATTGATGGTTTTGTTACAGGTATTTATCTCTCGTGAATTATGCGCAGAAGAACACAAGGGTGGGCAGCAGCAGTGAAACTATAAGAAGACTTTTTTCTCGACAGTCATGATTTTGTAGTTTCAGACCGACAAGATGCGGTGCAAGTGATTCAGCCTCAAGGCAGAAAATTCCCCCTGGTGTACGGGGGAAATACGAAGTGGTCATTTTGTACTTTGTAGGGGGCCTAGCAGCCCCTCGGATTGTGGCAGTGTTTTCTGGAGTATTTAGTGTTACTTCGATGAACACCCTTGCTTATTTTAACACCTACACACAGCCATCGCGGACAGGGATCTTTGGTCGTGTTCTTTTTACGATTTTTCAAACACAATCACCGTCAACATTTTGTGTTTCTTGACCACCTACAGAGTAGGGCCTGACGTTGTCCATTCAACTCGATATAGAGACTATTGAACTCCATGAAACTGCTGCCAAACAGGAACAAAAAAAGGAATGTAGTAGGTATTTCGTACAGGTTTCCTCATACGGAGAATACAGAGTATGTAGGCAGGTATCTACTTTTCTGGTTTTCTCCTTCGACCGAGCTGGACTAGACTAGACTCTACTCTGTGCCAATGGCATTACGACAATGACAATTCCAATTCCAGTGTCATGCCATGTCAGGAGCAAGCTGTTTCTTATTTCACCTTTTGGAATTACGGGGGGTTAGATCTAGGCCGTTTGCTGTTCCCCAAATCCTCACGATTTTCAAGCCTTTGCGCCGCCACGGGACAACACTCGACCGACACCACCGCCGCCGCCGCCGCCGCCGCCACGTCTTCTTTCGGCGAAGAACCACCAGGTGCCGAAGGCGGCGGTGATGAACCAGAGGACGAGTCCGGCCAGGTCGAAACCCACGGCGACCTTCATGCGGTGTATGCCCCATTCCATCTCGGTCTTTTCCCCAATGTACATGGAACCGAAGATGCCCGAGAGGGCCGTCCAGAGGATGACCAGGATCCAGTCCCACGCGAACAGAAAAGCGACGGTCCGGTATTGCAAAAAGACACCGACCAGACCGTACGCGACCGCCGTGACCGCCGACAGAGAACCCACCACCACGGCGTAGACCTGGACGCAAGTCATTAGTCTCGAAATTTCAGGAGGCAGAGTGAGCATCTCGCCGGCGAGGGCAGAACGAACCCATTTTCCGTCAGAGTACTTGTGTTCACGGTTGGCCCGGTTTAGGTCGACCCCGTAGAGCCCGACCACGACCAGACCTTGGATCAGTTGAAGGAGCCGGAGAAGGAGGTTGGCGAGGTTGGACTTGCCCAGGTTGGAGAGGAAGGCGACCATTTTTTTTGTCGACGGCGGAAGAAAGGACTGTTGTATGTGTGTGTGCGTGTTGTTGGAAATTTGAAAAAAAAAATAACAGACAAAAGCTTTCTCGAGAAGCTTTGCGAATCTTGGTGGCTTGCTTGCTTGTTTTGAGTTTTCCGGTACCGGAGTTGGTGTGTGTGTGTGTGTTTGTGTGTGTGTGGTTGCGCGCGCGTGTTGTATCTTGTAGAGAATTTGGTCAGAAATGTTTTGATATGATGTAGAAAATATATTGTTCGCAGAGAGAGGAATTCGAGAATTTGCTTTACTCTAGTATAAGGTGCTAAGGGTGTGGAACAAAGAGAAATTTGGGATAAGAAAGATCTTTGTACACAGTCACATTGGACAGAAACGGTTTACTCACTTTATCTGGCTTTGTTCAAGTCATGGACATGCTCGGATTTGTTGATCAAAGTGTCTTTGTTCCCGTCTTTGTCTTGCTCAGCTGTGTAAACACTGTGACGAGTAAACCTTTCTTTCAAGCACCAATGTGGAAAAGCAACTCTCTAGATCGACTGCCGTATAACCACTGTCGAGTGTCTCGGTGTGTGTGTGTGTGTGTGAGAGGAAGAGAGCAAATGTGGTGACTCGAAGTGATACACCAACAAACGTGACAAGGTAGTCAGTCCACAAGTACCATGTCACTTGTAAAAGTCTCGCAAACGCCTTCGTTGGCTCTTCTTGGGATCTTGGAAATACTGCGGGATCCCAACTCTGGGAATTGTTGTTGTTGCATGGTGCGTCATAGTGGAATGTCAACGAGCTCGCCAAAAAGAACCCTGTCAAAGGATTGCGGGGAAGAAGAAATGCTCCGTTATAGCCCGCCTCTGGGCATTTTGGCGTTGCTCTATGGCGTTGCTCTAATAACAGATAGTGCTCGTACTCCGTTCATTCAGCGCGTGAAGAAAACGTGGCTGAGTGGTCGCTCTCGTATTTCGTACCTATTGTAGGTCCTCCGTAGGTCATAATTCAATGCGGCTCTGGCGATTCGACGTCGCTTCTTGTCAGCATCCCTTACATATGGATATGCACCAGCGGATCTTCCCTCACAATCCACTCTTGATCCCTGACTAAGAAAAAAAATCTATGTATGGAGCTACCTTAACATTCCAGTCAGGTATCTCTGTCACACTAACACATGAAAATGATTCCAACATGCTTGGATCTAGACGACAGCATTATTTACTGAGAGGAGTATGTGCAAGCTATGCTAAGGGGGTTATGGAAAAAGAAGGAAAACAAAACCAGCGCAAAAGAAACTACCACAAACGACCAGAAGAACCAATGTAGATCCGAAAGCCAGCGGGAACAAAAAAGTAACGACGCAGGAATGGGAGGAGAAGGAAAACGGACAGAGCCTCAAAACAGCCCAATGTCATCGTATTCCTCCTCCACCGCCTCCTGTTCCGCCGCCAGCTTTATCGCTGTGGGTAATCGCGCCTCCTGTTCCCCCTTGTTTGGTGTTTGCTGATGCTGCTGGAGCTTGCACTGGGACTGGATCGTCATACGTGTCATCCAAGCCATCATCCACAAGCTGATCCAGATGATTGTCTGCGAATTCTGGCAAAGGCTCGTCTGGCGCACTCGGCTGATGAGGTTGCGATGACTTCTTGAGCTTCCGGTGCCCTTTCCTACCCTTGAGCTTGGCCTTTTCCAACAACCGCCTCTTTTCGGCCAATCGACGCCGTTCTTTTCGATCCTTAATTTCATACTGGCGAATCAGAGCATGTGGCGGCTCTCCGAAAATGCTCTCATATTCGCAGAACTCACATATCCAGATGTCTTCGGGCGCGGGAGGATGCTGGAGGTTGTTATACTCTTGCTGAAGTCGTCGCTGTCGAGCTGCCAGAACATACACATCTCCCTTCCTTCTCCGCGGCTTCTTGCCCTGCGCGTTCGCACTGGCCGCGTTAGGGGCAGTCGTATGTGCCTGAGAGTTACCCGCGGGCAAGCTGGACTGGGCTGCCTGGCCACTCTTTGAGGTGGCGCCTGATTGTGCATGTGGCGCTACGTTGCGCTGGTTGTACCCTGGAGAGTACAGGCTTTGCTCTGGAAAGGTCACACCTTTGGCGTCCGTCTCGCACGTGAAGGTGAATTGCGAGGCTGAATGTGCTTGTTTGGCTTGCTGATCGAGAACACCCACATTCTCCTGGCCTTTGCTCAGCGGCTTTCTGAGCAAAGCAGTGGCATTTGCAATTGCTGCAGAAATGATCCCTTGGTCTTTGGTGTCCTCGGCTTGGACAATGTTAGCCGTGTATCTCCTGTGTGAAAATTGACTGGACGTACCTTTGGCATTGCTATTCATGTTTTGGTCGTACTTGGAAGGAAAAGATCGAGCGTTGGAGCCGTTGACCGAAACGCCCAATGGGTTCCTTCCTGAAAATTTTCTCGCATTACGACCTCTGCCAGCGCCTTGGAGACCAAGACCAGTATTTCCAGCTGCATTTTTCACGTTGTAATGAGCATCGTCGGAGGGGCTGTCGGGGTTGATGCCCATGTGCGAAAATTCACTCGTCATGTTGGAATGGTGCAGATTCAAATTGCCGGATGTTGGTATTTTTCGTTTCTTTTTATTGTTTGTGTTTTCAAATGCTTCGTAGCCGTCTGGTCCTGATATGCTGCCTTTAGAGTATCTAGTATGCCTTCCACTTCGCGGGGATGAGGATAGATAATGAGAGATAGGGAGCATGCCGTCTAGGTCGTCGAGATCATCATCGTAGTCGTCATGGTGGCAGTGATGATGATGATGCGGGCAATCATGATCATGGTGGTCTGAGTCGTGATCATGGTCATGGTCATGGTCATGATCGTACCCATCACTGTGATGGTGGACTAATACCTTGCTGTCATTCGGATAATCCCCGTTTTCACCATAATGAGCATATGCGGGAAGAGTCGTCGAGGGTAATGAGGGAGGGTAGGTAATTGCATCAGCGGCCTCTTGAGACAAACGAGACTTGATCGATCGTTTAGGGAGAGGACGAATCAATCGTTCGGGAAAAGCGGTTGAAGGAGTGTCCGGAGACGATAGATAGGAAGCACCTGCACGCCCGAGTCAGTTGTTTTCCCATCTGCCGACCAGAGCCTCAATACCTCGTTCTACCGTCCCAGGAGATGTAGCGCATGCCATGCTTGGCTCTCCTCCCTTCTCTCAGCTAACGATCAAAGCAAGATTTTCCACACCCCATGAACCAAGAGACTTGTTGATACCGAGGTTGGTCTGCACGATTCCACAGTCAGTGGTATTACAGAATTTCTTCGAGGGACAGATAGTGATGATGGATGTAATGGCCTCCTTTCGCCACCTTTGGAGGACACAATGGCATTGTGCAAAGTGGATTCGTGGACATGAACATACCCCCGTGTGAATTATTCAGCCAGATCCGGAGAGTTGTCGAGTATGACCCTGCGAGAAGGGTGCGTTCAGAGGGAAGTGATACAGTCTATCGACGAGTCGAGGATCACAGATCAATGTCCGATCGATCAGCCTTGAAGGACCAAGATCACAAGAGTCTGGAAGGACAATCTGGGAGATGGGTATGAAAGCTTTCTCGGAAGAGACTGTTGGAGAGCGCAGTCTCAGGCTCGGTGAAAGTGTCCACTCTCCATCGCTGCCAAGAACGAGGAACTTACTCCTTCCTCTGGTGCAGCACAAGCACCCGCAGCAGCAACATAGAACATGTATACTTCGAATTGCTACCATTACATGACAGTTGCTAACTGCGAATAATTACCTGTATCGTGACATCCTTGGTCTATCTATGGCAGTCCTGCAGATGTAAGCTAGATTCGACGTTCCAATACCACCTCCGCAGCAAGTATATCTGGGCATTGTTAATTCGTGTGCTCGTTCCAATCTACCTAGTACCAAACATGCATTTTAACCGCTATGAATCATTATGCGTATAAAAGTCATGTTGCCGGTACCAGCCGGTGTCACATCAATGCATCGTCCACACGGATATCATTTCTTCGACTGTCGCGTGCGACGTGGAGCGTCCACAGACCTAACAGATGACTTGGACTCAGTCGCTGCCACCCGCTTCGCACGACTACTCGCGGTAGACCTCGAAATGGCTGACTCCGCGGGTTCCTCGATTGCCTTTCTCTTCTTTTTCTGAGCCGGCGCAGATCCGTTCGTCCCAGAAGGCTTGTCATACTTGTGCGGTTGTGAGTCGGCCTGAGCTTTCGACCTGGTTTCTTTCAGCCTTGTCCCGACCAGTGAGCTAGACTCGGTTGCGCTACTGCGTGTGCTGGTCACCTTTCCGGCGGTAGCAGATTCCGAGGCTTGAGAAGTTGCCAACTCTTCCTGCATTCGGCGTCGCTTTCGAGGTGGTTCTCCGTCGACGACAGAATCCTCTGCTATCTTCGCAAGAGCGACTGTCTCTGTTCCCTCAGGTGGTGGTGTTGATTCCGTACCCTCGATTTCTCTCACCTCGTCACCATATTTCGTCTCAATGGCTGCACTTAGGTGTCTCAAATCATCCACCCCCACGTCTTCTGCTGCTAGAACCACCTCATCGTAGTCATCGCCCTCCTCGTCTCTGCCTCGTTCAGCATCATCGTCACGCTGTACATTTTGGTCCATTCGCTTTCCTTGCACGTTCTGTAAACCCATGTCTGCCAGACTCATGTCCTTCGCCCAAGACTCATCTTCCTCGGGATTGGCACCATTGCGACCCCAGCCACTGTCTGTGATTGCAAAGATCTCTCTCCAGTTCTTCATCAGTGCCACTTTTGAGTCCTCCTCTTTCCGATATGGTGGCGTGCGAGGCGATATTGGCGTTGCCCACAAAGTTCCCTTGATGTTTCTCACCAACAGTTCTTCGTCAGATAGTGGTGCATTGAGACGGTCCGCCAATTTCCTCTTCGTTCCCCGCTTCTCAGCTTTTGCTTCAGGTTTCTGTGGTGTGGATTGATTCGGTGCAGTGCCGTCTTGTGGGTTTATTTTCAGTAAGGACGGATCATCGTCCATGTAGTCATCGGAATAGTAATCCCAATCACTGAAGTACTCTTGCATATCATAACCAGCAATCTCATCTTGATATACGGGGCTCGGCATGGTATGATCGGCAAGGTCGTCAGCCAGCTCTAAGGCAGGGTCGACATCGTCTAAGATGTCCTCAATATCGTCATAGGGAGAATATGTATAGTCCTCGATGTCGGACATGATGGCTAGCTCATCCGCTCATGGTCACCTGCGGGACAGGAAGGAGGAGGGTGAAGAGGGGGGCAAGGGTTGTAGAAGCAGAGTCGGCTGTTCGTGTGAAGGCGACGGAGGCCAGTTAACAACCTCAAGAAAGGCTCAGTGATGAAAAATTGAAGAGACCAACCATGGCTTGGTCGTTATTGCCAGCTCAACGTGAAGTAGAAAAGATGTGTTGGACAGAGTATGACAATCCACGGTTGTTCAACATACGAAAACGCGTGCAAATACAGTATGGTGGGCAATTTAGGAACAAGGAATACCTGAGTCGTGTCTCTTGGGTACCTTAGGTAGGTGCCATAGCGGTGAGCCGGGCACATGCTTCTCCGCACTTCTGCTCCCTCACCCCCTCTAGCCGTCACTAACCGGGCTCCCGAGGTATGCGTCTTGTCATGTACCTTACGACCACGTATATCTAGGTGGTATGCGCATTGTGTCTGAACCACGTTATGAGGTTGAAAGGCTCTCCGAGCTACTGTAGCCATGTCACGCCTTCGAATACCGCGCACATCTGCTTGGAGGGCGAGGCCAGCGGTACAATCCTATTTCAACTGCCAGCTTCGAGGAACCCATACGGACCACCAACACAATATCAACTCGCTTGACTCTATCCTGATCGCGAATCGAGGCGAGATAGCGATCAGAGTTAACCGCACTGCATCTAAGTATGGCATTCGGACAACTACTCTGTATACGGATCCTGACGCTCGATCACAACACGCCCATTCATCCCCATTTGCCTTCAACCTCGGCGCTACTGCCGCCTACCTCGATCAAGACAAGATTCTATCGATAGCGAAAGAGCAGGGCTGCCAGGCGATACATCCAGGCTATGGCTTCTTGTCTGAGAATGCCGACTTTGCCCGAAGATGTGCGGAAGAGGGCATCACCTTCATTGGGCCTCCAGCGAGCGCCATCGAGGACATGGGAGACAAAGCAAGGAGTAAGGAGATAATGAATGCGGCCGGGGTACCATGCGTGCCTGGATATCATGGAAGCGATCAAAACCCAGACACCCTTGCACAAGAGGCAGAGAAAATCGGATACCCAGTTCTCATCAAAGCCGTCCGTGGTGGAGGGGGTAAAGGTATGAGAATAGTCAAGAATCCTCAAGAGTTTTCAGATATGCTCGAGAGCGCCAAAAGTGAAGCACGAAACTCATTCGGTAACGACGAGGTCCTTGTAGAGAAGTACATTACGACACCACGACATATTGAGGTCCAAGTCTTTGCGGACAAGCACGGAAATTGTGTTGCACTTGGTGAGCGAGACTGCTCCATTCAACGAAGACACCAGAAGATACTCGAGGAATCACCAGCGCCAGATCTAGAAGATGGAATTCGCAAAGATATCTGGGAGAAGGCTCGTGCTGCTGCTTTGGCCGTCAACTATGAAGGTGCTGGAACCGTTGAGTTCATCTTCGACAATGACACTGGGGAATTCTACTTTATGGAGATGAACACCCGACTCCAGGTCGAGCACCCGGTTACAGAAATGGTTACAGGGCAAGATCTTGTCCATTGGCAAATCCTGGTCGCGGAAGGCAAACCGCTGCCGCTAACTCAGGCGGAAGTTGAGGAGCAAATCTCTCAACGTGGCCATGCCATTGAGGCCCGCATCTATGCCGAAAATCCAGACAAAGGCTTCATCCCAGATTCAGGGAAGCTCATACATGTGCGGCTACCCATCGAAACGGAAGATGTACGTATCGATAGCGGTTTCGTCGAGGGAGATGTAGTGTCCAGCCATTATGACCCTATGATTGCGAAACTGATTGTTCGAGGACCAAACCGAACCGATGCTCTTCGTAAGTTGGCCCTGGCCTTGCGAGATTATGAAGTTGCAGGACCAGTCACGAACATCGACTTTGTCAAACGAGTATGCCAGTCTCCAGACTTCATGTCCGGCCAGGTTGAAACTGGTTACATCGAAAAGCATCGACCAGAGCTCTTTGCACCAGCCCCCATCACATCAGAAGTGCTCGCCGAGGCGGCAATAGCCTCGTATCTACATACTACGAGCCACAACAACTCCCCGACAGCGTTGTCAACTTCGACAGGCTCTTCGACTTCATGGCTAAATACCACGTCCGACTTCCAGCCTCGGACTTTCCACTTCCATTCTGCTGATTTCGAGCAAGGCCCGGGCAAAAGCCCAGACGTTCACACCGTTGAAGTTCACCAAACAAGCCCTGGCCAATTCTCCGTTCGACGCCCTTCTGATTCAACGCCCATCAGTGTATCCTCCTCCTTTGACGCCTCTACGAATACTTTGACAACATATTTTCCTCATACACGTCACACATCGCGCGTAGTATTCGGCCCGTCGAATACTGCTTCTGCAGGAGCAATTCACCTTTTCACACCTGACGGCTCTTTCCGTCTGGCACCATCTCAACCATCGTGGCTTGCTAAAGCCCTCGGTGTGACGGAAAAGGCAAACTCACTGCTTGCTCCTATGCCTGCCAAAATTCTAAGAGTGATGGTCAGAGCGGGAGATGTAGTGACCAAGGACCAACCACTCCTAGTCATCGAGAGTATGAAGATGGAAACAGTTATCCGGAGCCCGGCTTCCGATATGACTGTGAAACGGGTCGTTCACGGAGAGGGCGAGGTCGTCGGTAGCGGCGTTGAGCTAGTCGAGTTTGAAGGGGAATCGAGTGACAACATGGGTGAACCTTGAAAGCTGCCAGATAAATATAGAAGCCATAGTAGGCGACTAGTACGATCAATATCAACAGATCGCTGGATAGAAAAACGAGTGAGCACGAGCAGATCGAAGTACAAATTGGGAGGGTTTTTCATTCCTAAACACGTTACGACAGTTCGTCGCTTTCGGGGTTTCATGCCATATTGGTTCATTATCTTCAACATTCCTCCATCCGGGTAAGACTCTGCCCATGGGATTCACAGCTCCTATTACGGGCAGGAGTGGAACTCGGATTGAACCATCATTTCTTCAAGACTACCTGAGGTAATGCTCCGTACGGCATACTCTTTGCGAGTACACGCACAAGCAACCGAGCGTGTGGCGTAGCGATCGACTTGGGCACGACTTTTCACCACCAGCGAACTGGTGAATGTTCTCCTGGATTCTTTCGCAGGGAATATTGCATCACCAGAGAAGTTCTTGGAGGCCAATCAACACCACAGGACACCACACCCTCAATAATAACAATCACGTTTTTCGTCCTGTCTACGCACGTTCTGGCATGGGGAATCCAGGGAGACGGACCCTGGCGGGCCAAGCTAAGGGAGGGTGTCCCTGCCGATCTCGAAGCTCAGGAACCTCAGCCCCCTGCGTCATCATGGATCGACTAAACCACACATACGAGTATGTACTCGTAGCAGTTATTCGTCTTTCGAAGCGGAGTACAATAATGGCTGCTCCTTGTGTCGGAGGATCTTTCGATGACCACCTCCCGACTGACGTGAGCGAAAAGGTTTGATCTTGGCCCAAGCTACGGTTATTGGCATCTGTCGTGCGAGCACAAACAACCGAGTTGGGCAGACGTACGTTGTTTACCTGTGTTACCTCAAGACTCCTACGAAGATGTGTCAATTCAATATGACGTGAGTTGGGCAGGAAAAGTCTATCTCTATACGGATATCGGGCCAGCATTTTAGGCCGACAAGTACGGAGTAGGTAAGGCAGCTCCTGCTGAGATCACGCCAGAACGAGGATCGGAAGATGAAGTCCAACAGAGTAGCGGACTGGTGAGATATCATTCCCAGAATCAACAGAAACTTGTTCCATATATCCGTTCTTGTACTCCGTAGGTACCTTGATGAACCACAATCCTTCGTCTCTCAGCGTACTGTACTCGGTCCTCAGTACTCCGAAGGAGCAACAATGCTACAGTACCTAGATAGGGGAGTTTCATGAGCATATGTACGGAGTATTCGTACCCGAGCCTGCACCAGTCCAAGCTAAGCTACAAAACTCCTGTAGACCATCATCCTTAGTGACTTCAGGCACCTTCATTAGTTCCTTAGGGGCTTGAAAGATCCGGCAAATGAAGCCACTAAAGTTGCCCGTAGCATGGAACATGGGACGCTTCCACATCCCCGGCATCGGGCAATTGAGTCCGTCATGACCCAAACACTCTTGAAATGGACGTGGCTGCAGGAACAATTCGGGGGCCCAATTCCAGGCACTACCAGTAGGCTGTAGGCCATCGCTATGGATTCCTGCTAGGTACCTAAGGGACGACGGAGTCCTTTGTTCTCCGTAATGGTCACCTTAATGAGGCGCCACTGAGATCGTCGCTCGATGATGATGACGATGATGCTGTTGTAGGTTGTCGACTTTGTCTCTACCCACCCACCTTGCAGGCCTTGATTGACTTAACCCAGGCTACTGCACAGTACAACTCTTCCTCCAAGCCCAACTACGAACTACCTAGGGTAACTTAGACTACTAGCCCTAAAATATCCCTTCCCAGCACCGTGGTACGCCGATAAGGAGCAGCAGGGGGAAAGGAAAAAAAGATCCCTGCACTAGGAAATAAAAAAAAGTCCATTTCCTCACTCAGTACTCCGTACTCCGTACTTCAGTACCCTTTGAAAAGAAGAAAGCTCGCTTGTCGTTGATCTCTCCCGCCAACCACATCCATCGGCTACGCAGTTCGTGCATCTGCTGAAAGACAAAGGTCGCTTATTGCGATACAAATATGGATTTCTGCCCAGGTCCATTTCAAATCCTCAGAGGTACCTAAAGGCCCAGTTCCGCCACTTGGCACGAACAGATTGTCGCAAAAGACAACAGCTCATCCAACGACTTGCTTGCCACCAGAAAGAAATATCACTCTCGCCTCTTCGTCGCAGCTATCACATCCACGTCTTTGCTGACTGCTGGATCCACCGAAAGGCGAGCACAGCGTTATTCCCAAGACACTGAAGAGCTTCTTCGGCACAATTGGCTCGCCAGTGCTTCAGCCAGGCATTTGCGGCCAAACCAGTCAAAACACCTGTCACCATCCGCAAACCGCTGTCACCCGCCATCTGACGGGTCCTTTTTTCACTCTTGAGGCCATCAACGCGCGCTGGCCCCTTTGGTATAAAGAGGCGACACACCTCTCGACCGAGCCCGTACTAGACTTCGTAGCGAACCGCTTCCCGCTCGACAAGTTCACACCAAACAAACTCAAAACTTCCCGGCATTGAGAGTTCTCTCGACCCTTCGCTCACACCACGACGATATATTCGCTCGAGGCCGCGAAACTTCATAAAAAGGAAACTGTCGTCTGGATTCTCCTCCCCCCTAGTGAAATTGACTGCAAAGAACCAAGAAAGGAGCAGTCTGTGTCTGAGATGTAGGCACGAGTGCGACCAACTGTCTAATCTTCCAATTCATCGAGAGGAAAGGTCGCTGGGAGCAAGCACAGAGGCTGTATTTTGGCGAGTAGAGAGACGGAAGCATGAGTTTACAACCTAGGTAAGCCCTAGAAGCGTTGCTGTCCCCAGCCGCATTGTGCGATTCGCGAGACCTCCCACTAACATAACCACCTGTTTATTGCCAACAGACGAGAATATCACATTGTCGTGCTTGGTGCAGGTAAGTCGACGCTCTGCTAGAAACGACTTTCTTTTCAGTACGGGGCTGACTTTCTGTTTTCCCTAGGCGGCGTCGGCAAGAGTTGTCTAACCGCTCAGTTTGTCCAAGATGTTTGGATCGAGAGTTATGATCCGACCATAGAAGACTCGTATCGCAAGCAAGTTAATGTGGATGGACGACAAATCATCCTAGAAATGTAACCTTCTGCCCTGCCTTTTTTTCCCTTCCCACCGTTCTCAAGGGTTTCTGTCTTACTGACCAACCGTCCGTTTTTCTAGCCTCGACACTGCCGGAACCGAGCAATTCACGGCCATGAGGGAACTCTACATGAAACAAGGCCAAGGTTTCTTGTTGGTCTTTTCGATCTGCAACATGAATTCCTTTTACGAGTTGGCCGAACTTCGCGAGCAAATCATCCGCATCAAGGACGACGAAGACGTTCCCTTGGTCGTGGTTGGCAACAAGTCCGACATGGAGGATGAGCGCGTCGTCCCGCGTGCCCGGGCCTTCCAGCTCGCCCAGTCGTGGGGTCAAAAGCCGTACTACGAGACGTCGGCGCGGAGAAAGACCAACGTCGAGGCCGTCTTCCACAACCTCTGCTCCCAGATCATCCAGCGGGACACGGATCGCGGCCAACAGTACGAACAACAACTGGACGCCCGTCGACGAGAGAGGCCCAACCGACACGACCGAAAGGGCAAGAGGACTCGCAATCGGGACCGATGCGTCATTCTGTAAATAAAAGGTGTGACGGGAAGAAGGCTGGGGATCGTCAACAGCTTCCTTCGACCGCATCTTCTTCTTCGGGTTGGCCGGAAAAGCAAGACACCCAAGTGAGGAAGAGTACTACCAATGGCCCGGGGAGGCGTTTTCATTTCGAGGCTTTTATAGAAAGGGAAAAAAAAGAGACTGCAAAGTACGGGATAACGGGGTACGATACAAAAAAGTGGACAGATTTTTAGACCTCTTGCGACTCGCGTCGACGTTTTTGTATCCATTTCACCAAGGTAGAAAAAAGGCGAAAGATCCTGTTGATACTGTCTACTTCGAAACACGAGAGTATCAAATTCACACGTACACACACACACATGTTTAACGTTCCGTCTGCCCGTCTACATTCTGAAAACGCCAAACTTTGTGCCGACCTTCTCGGACCTTCCGCCCAGTGCAGCCTTCAAGCCCATGCCGAGCACGTTCCTGGTCTGCGCGGGCGGGATGACGCCGTCGTCCCACAGCCGGGCGGACGAGAAGGTGGCGTCACTCTCGCGCTCGATGCGGTCGCGCAGTTCCGGGTCGACCGACTTGCCCACGGTCTCCATGACGGCCGTGAGCTGGTCGGGGCCCATGACGCCGATCTTCGCGTTGGGCCACATCCACAGGAACCGGGGGCCGTAGGCGCGCCCGCACATGCCGTAGTTGCCGGCCCCGGCGCTCGAGCCGACGACGACGGTGAACTTGGGCACCTCCGCGCACGCGACGGCGGTGACGAGCTTCGCCCCGTTCTTGGCGATGCCGCCCTTCTCGGCGTCGGCGCCGACCATGAAGCCCGAGATGTTTTGCAGGAACACCAGGGGGACGTCGCGCTGGCAGCACAGCTCGATGAAGTGGGCGCCCTTGAGCGACGACTCGGAAAACAGGATGCCGTTGTTCGCCACGATCCCGACGCGGTAGCCGTGGATGCGCGCGAAGCCCGTGACCAGGGTGGAGCCGTAGTCCTTTTTGAACTCGGCGAACTCGCTGCCGTCGACGATGCGCGCGATGATCTCGTGCATGGGGATCTGCTTCCTCAGGTTGGTGCCCACGATGCCGGGCAATTCCTCGGGGTCGTAGAGGGGCTCTCGAACCTCGGCGGGGGCCGGCCGTTCTCTGGGGTAGTTTAGGTTCGCGACGGAGCGTCGGGCCAGGACGATGGCGTGGGCGTCGTCGACGGCGAGGTAGTCCGTCACCCCCGAGACGCTGCTGTGCAGCTGGCCGCCGCCGAGGTCTTCGGCGGACACCACCTCGCCGGTGGCGGCCTTGACGAGAGGCGGGCCGGCGAGGAAGATGGTGCCTTGGTTCTGGACGATGATGGACTCGTCGCACATGGCGGGGACGTACGCGCCGCCCGCGGTGCAAGGGCCCATGACGACGGCGATCTGGGGGATGCCCATGCCGCTCATGCGGGCCTGGTTGAAGAAGATGCGGCCGAAATGGTCGCGGTCGGGGAAGACGTTGGCTTGATTGGGCAGGTTGGCGCCCCCGGAGTCGACGAGGTAGATGCAGGGCAGGCGGTTCTGTTGAGCAATCTCCTGGGCTCGCAGGTGTTTCTTCACCGTCAGGGGGTAGTAGGTACCGCCTTTGACTGTGGCGTCGTTGGCAACGATCATACATGTGACCCCTTCGACCGTGCCGATCCCGGCGACCATGCCCGCCGCGGGGATCTGGTCTTCGTAGACTTCGTGTGCCGCCAACGGGGAGAGTTCGAGAAAGGAAGTGCCCGGGTCGATGAGGGCCGTGACTCGATCTCGTGCCAACATCTTGCCGCGCTGAATGTGCTTATCCCGGGCCTTTTGTGGTCCGCCCTGCGAGACCTTTTGGTGCAAATCCGCATATTTGGTCATTATACTGGCCAGCTGGCTTGAGTTTTCCTTGTATTCCTGGCTGGTCTTGTCCACAACCGTGGGCAAGATTGAGATGGCTTGGGCATGACGAGCGTGTGTAAAGGTCGCTGCGGGTCGTGTTCGCACACTCGGAGCAGATCGTGAAGGGAGGGGGTGTTGTTCTCGAAGGGCATGGCTTAAACTGCGCAGAAGGGTAGCCGTCGGCGTATACTTGGGAGGCATTGTTGGAGTTCTCGTGAGAACGGCATCCACGCACAAGTCGGTTTTGTGGGAGGCAGACCTGATCACAATAGGGGACAGGAAGCTGTTGTACTTGAGAGAGACTGACCTCACGCACTCGACACGGCCGCGTCTAAGCCGAGGATACCGTCGATAGCCGTCCGTGGAGAAGACACTTTCCAGCCGGGGAATGCAAATGGTCCACCGTAGAGAATTGCTAGGGCTGAGCATTCAGTGCATCATCTACCGACAAAGTGCGCAACATTATCAAAACAATTCTTGGTCACGCATTACAGTACAAATGGAATCAATGGATGTGTTTGCTAAGGCTTCTTTCAGTTAGAGACTTGGAACAGACTCAAATCTCTTCAGCCCATCCCTCTGAGGACTATCCCGAGAAGCCTTCAGGCCGAAAATACATGCTTTGAAGGTCTAAGCAATGTTCGGATCAGCAATGCAATGTCTCTGCTGCGACACTTCTGGATATATATATATATGCATTATATATACCCTGAACTGTGCTTTATCCCTTTCCATTTTTATTCAGGAAAGGGAGCGAGGCCACTTTACTGGGGCACGTGACGGATACCCGGCCGACTACGGGAGGAGCGTCACGGGTGGAAGAGTTGCGTTTCGCGCAAATGGCAATTAGGTTGACAACGTTCTATTATGAAAGTAAAGAAGCTGCCTGATAGTTGTACAATCCTCAACTCATCGTGCTGGCAGAACCCTACCGTATCCGAATGGGATCGCGAAGTCCACCGAACGAGTCACGAAGCTCACCCTGCATTATCCCCGTCACATAGCATTCTCCTACCAGATTGTAGCAGCCCGCTTCTCCAGCTCTCCTGATCAAAAAGGGGACTGCACCGTTTCGCAGGATGCACACTCTATCGCCCTGCCGACCTTGATGCGGGATCGTCGCGCAGCGGTTCTCTTTCGTTAGTGCGAAGCGCCACCCAAGGACTTTGTCATCCAGTAACGATACGTAGGCCGAGCTCTCCTCGGCCGAACCTGGTTTCGGTTTCTTGAGCAGCTGTCGGAAAGCCTTGTAGGAATCGCGAAGGCCAGTGTCTCTGTCCACGCTGCTGTCATGGCTGGGGGTTTCGGCCCCTGCGACCGGCGTCTTCCAGCTCCATTCGCCAAACTCGCCTTTGGCGACTCTTTTACGGAGGGACTCGACCATCTTGTCGATCTCGCCGAAGTACAACTTGCGGAATTGGGGCTCGTTTGCCGAGGCGGTGGTTTCCGCGATCTCATCCACGACGCGGCCCAGAACCGTGATCTCGTCCGCACCCTGAACGTGAATGATCGTCCCCTCGATGCCTGCGCAGGCGTCGAACTCGAGGCCTCGGTCTAAGGAATCGGCAAGACTGCCGGGCCGCGAGACCGTCCAGTCGGGCAGCCACGATGGGAACCGATCGGACTGAGCGGTGAGCCCTGCCCGATAGAGCAGCTTGATACCTTGCCCCTGAGCCAAGATACCTTCGGCGACTCTGAGGGCCACCGATTCAAACTTGGCCTTGTAGTTGGGGTGGAACTCGTCGCGGTCCCCGTCCACGGCCAGGCCGAGCAGGGCGAAAAATCGATCCCGCGTGAGCGTTGAAGCGACCTGGCGGTAGGTTTCGAGCAGAAGGCTCAACGGCCACCGCTGACCCCTTGCTTCCCACTCCCGATGCATCCCCAACGCGAGAAAAGATGTCCACGGGCGCAGATTGATACTCAAAGCTTCGTGCTCCTGCTCCACGATCTCCATGGCGGCAAACAGATCGTGCCATTCGATCATCCATTTCCCGCAGATCACCTTGACCGTAGGCGCGATCACCATTTCCTGCACGATCCAGGCGCGTCGAATCCAGGGCCTGCTGAACAACGCTCTGACATCTACCCAGATCGCTGCATCGAGGGGTGGCGTTCGGCGGGTTTCCCACGAGTCGTCGACCACGGGAATGCCCTCGGGCCACCCTGCGTCGGGATTGCGTTTGACCACATCCTTCGCGCGTACTTGCAGCAGCATCTCGATGGCGGCGTCGCCGTCGCCATCGGCACCGACGAAAGCCAACGTGCAAGCCGCATTCTGGAAGATTTCGGGCAGGAGAAAGATCTGTTGCGCCTTCTCCTCCGGGTCGGCTTGGTTGATACAGAGAGCGTCGATCCAGAGAATGGCCATTTGCTTGCGCAGGCGCAGTTTCTCCAACGCAATCTTCAACGCTTCGGTAATCTGGATCGAGCCTTCTGGCGTCACCAAGGTGTGCATCTGTTGTTCTTTGTCACCCCACACATACGACAACGTCCGGTATATGCCTGCATCATCGAATGGCACACTGTAGATGCACCCCTTGAGTGGAGCGCTATGCTTTCCTGGAAAGAGCATGAATAAACGCACGTGTTCCTTGGGAAGTTTGTGGTACTTATACTGTGGTGTAGAGGACTCGGCAGGTAAATTGAGTGCTGAAATAGCCGGCACTTCGCCATGGGGTCCGCGGTGGTACCCTTGGCTAGGTGGTGCTCTGACTGCTGCCTTGGCGTCGGCCCGATCAAGCGGTATTACCGGTGTGGAAGCTTGGTTCGTTGGTGTCTGTGTAGAGGTAGGCGGATTTGAAAACCGTGTATCCCAAGACTGTGATGGGGATAGTTGCTGACCATTTGTCATGCCCGTTGCAGGCATGTTAGCAGTCCCACTTTGAGTCTCAGATGGTGTCTTTTCCAGTTGAGGAGATAGTTCGACGGACGACTGTCTGGCATTGCCAGTTCTCCAATCAACGGTGGCCCAGCGAGGCGATACGCCTTTTTGGGCAGTAGATTGATGGTTCCCCCAAACTCTCGGTTCAAATGCTCGAGTTCGGTGACCACCGTTTGTTGGATCGGCATCCCTCCAATGGCCTGCAGGGCGTGGCCCAGCAGCATTATGCATCGGCCGGACCGCTCGGGCGGGGATGGAGGCCTCGAGTGCATGGTCACCTTTGAAATCAAATTGCCCTGATTTGACAAGTTGCCAAGGGTCAACGATGAGATGAAACTGTGGTTCAGCGTAGACATTGCTGATTTGAATGAGAACGAGCACATCCTTGATGCTCCGATGCGGACCAGACCGCTCCGGTAGATGGAATTGCTTAGCCTACAAAAATATGTCAGCCTCACGGCAGCGCAAAGATTGGGCTGATGCAATTATCTACTGTTGATGCGTACCATCTCGAGCTTTTCTGAGCTCCATGGGAAGAGACCATTTGCGTGTCCCGTAGAAACCATGATCTCGAGGTGGTAGTTCGGATGCATGTGCTTCCACCGCGCCGCATCCGGGTGGCCATTCGCGCATAGAAAATTCGTCATGGCCCTGGACCCGTCTCGGTCTCGGAAAGTGAATGAAGAGGATCCTGCGTATCTTCCGCGGCATTGTAGCCCTGATCGTGCTTTTAGCGGGCTGGTCCAGCGAGAAGTCGGGTTGTATATCTGCCCAAGCGCCACTTGTAAAAGCCTAGAGACCTATGATTGAATTCGATCAGCGAAGTGACGCATTCGGATAAATATATCTCTACTTACCATGCATTCGCCTAGGTATTGGAGATCGCGATGTGGAGGTTGCTCATCTGTAGAGACGGTGCTGTGCTTCAGAACCGAGTCTTGCGCGTCGATCCGTGTGAACGTCACTTTCGGGATCCGTTTGTCTGTTCTGCTCGCTTCCTTCTCCTTCTTACCTCGAGTACTCCTCGCACCACGCTTGCTTTTGGTGCCGAACCGCGCAAACGATTCTTTGTTGTCGATATCTTCTTTGGGGAAGTCGAAAGGCGACGGGATGCTGAAGACATCGCCAGACAAGCTCTGATAGTTGTCTTTGTCTTGATTGCTCAATTTGCCCTCGTTCGGGGAAGGCAGTGCGGCTTCGGACAAGGTCAGCTGTTATATGCCAGTAGATTGGGCATTAATTAGCATACCTTCAGCGTCAACTTCGACGAAAAAACCTTCCTGTTCGAAGTTATTTTGGAGTCTTCGGACGTCTATTTCACTTATGACAGCCTGTAAAAGGCTCAGATGAAAAGACTCATTCATACTAAAATGGCTCGCGATGTATTTTGCGGTTTCTAAAGGAAGCGTTTTGAAGGCCAAAGCTTCCCGTGTGAGGTACAGCTGCATGCGGTTGTTCCGTGTTGCTAAAGCAATTTCGCCCTTAGATGGGCGGCCCTCGTGATCCGCATTACGATACCTGGCGGTGCAGACTTGTTTGATTTCAGTGACTTGATAGATACAGAGATCTCTGATCTCTCGGATCGATTTCGAAGGGTCTTTTGTTGACTCTGGAAGCAGCCTGCGCAACTCTGTTAGTATGAATGCCTGCCCCGGGATACACAATACGGGACGGACTCGCAGAGGAAGCTCGCCCGCGAACGCAAGAACTTAGTGTGAGTTTCAGATAACTTGAGGCGGCCCTGGGGAGTCGCGTTCCCTTTCGTCAGACGTGAGAGCTTTCTGGAGTCCAGCTTCAAAGCCGCGAGAAATCTTTCCAGCGAATGTATCCGCTTCGGTGAAAAAGCCAAGAGGGGCATCTCGCCTGCAAAACTGTCCCTCAGAAATGGACGATCGGCAATTACCCAATCTACGGCCTCCAGAGGTTTCAACTCGTCATATGACTCTTCCCTAGCGCCCTTGATGATGGGGAACACCGGGCGGTTTTGGAATTTTTTCATCAAAGACGCAATTCTCTTCTGAGTCAGGTCTGCAAGTGCGTTGTTGATCTCGACAAAGATCTGAGCAATAAGTTCTAGATCGTGAGTGTGGTCAATATTCGTCGCTCTCGAGATTAGGCGTTCGATTTCGTCCGTCCCATCCACCGAAAGAAACTTGAAAAGTTGCTGGCTCCGAGGATATTCAGTAGCTAAATCGATATTGCGTTTCTGACATTCCGTGATGCTGAGCCAGCTGATGATTTGGTCGGACTTACGACTTTTACACGATACGTAGATGAAGTTCTGAGTTTGGAAAGCAGTGCTGAAATTGTTAGTGGATATGTGAGCTAAAAGGCCATGTACCTTACCTGACAAGATCCTCGTCACTGTCATAGCGATCTTGTATTTGCTCGTAAATGTAGGAAAGTGTGTCAAGATCTGGACGGTTTTGATCGCTCATAGATTTTAGACAGGAGAGATAGTACCGAGCATTGGCGGACACCGCAATTCCGAAACGGCTCAACCGCTGCTTTTGCAAGTCATTCATCGTCTTTTCAATCTCGAGGCTAGGAATACGATCTCTCTGCAGACGCCGGTCGAGCTCCGGAAGTACAGAGTCCCGTAGCCTAGTAGGACCTGCAGTAGTTTGCACAATAACGTCTGAGATATCTTTCAAGAGCGCTGCTGCAGCGCCACTCGACTCGCCAGAATCCTGCTCAAGCCATGCTGAATACGTATGCCAGTACTCGTTCAGAAGCCCTAGGACATCGGAGTGTCGGCATGTCTGGAAAATATACCGAAACTCGTCCGAAAGCCTGTAGGACTGGGAGCCCGGGTTGGGCTTACAGACAAGGCGTGGAATATCTGAGAGATGAAGGCTATCGGTGAGAAAGGAGTGCCATGGCTTGCCATAGCATCCAGAGGCTGTATAGCTAGGATGCAATGTGGGGAACTTCTCCTTCAGTTGGCAAAATATCCGAGCGGCGGGTGAATCTTTTCCGTAGTGGCCTTGAAAGTATAGCTGAGATCCTTTACGTCGTTTGTTGTCTATCGTGGCGAACCATAGGTCTGTATCTTCAGGCAGTCTATGGGCAGACTGGAAAAGGAAGTTGACCTGCGCGACCAACTGGGTAGTCGTCCACTCTTCGGAGTGGAAGCTCGGTGCGCAATGAGCTTCACAAATGCAACTGCACAGCTGAGACCTTTCAATGGGCTTGATGCCAAGGCTGCTTAAGAGGTTGTGCCTGTTCCCATTTGCTGCAACTTGAGGATGGACAATGGAAATCGCATCCCCAAGGGGAAAATCCTCGTGCTGAAGATCGCCAATGAAGAAAACTGGACCAGTTTTTGCCGCAACCCAAGAACCATCTGTGAGAGGGACCAAGGACATATTTCGTAGAATACTCCTGTACTTCTTGGTGACAGTAAGTGGGACCAATGTAGTTGCAAGCCCAGCATGCCAATCGTCTTGGCGACTGCGGAATAATGCTGGGGCCGTAATTACCATCTCACCCAGATCGCTCAGAAACTGCTCATCTGACAGAGTCGAGACGCCAATGGTGTGAAGAGCATCTATCGCCCACTCGGAGTACCTCTGAGATAAATATCGGCCTGCGGTTTGCTGGTTCAAGCTGAACGGAAGACCATCCTTGCCAATGAATTTTAGTGGTACCCGAGCGAGTTCACTGGGACAATGCATCGACTGATCGAAGGATTCCACGACGGGTTTCGACATCAATGTTTGCCGTATTCGTTGTTGGGCAGGTATGAAAAAAGGGGCTGTTCTCTCGTCTGGTAGATACCCGGGCCAAAGATACCTTTCATCTCCTTTGTTGAATTCCCGTACGACATTGAGGAACGCGTCACCCAAAGCAGCTCGAAGAGTCTGGTTCCATGGTGAGGAAGTATCGATTTGGAGGCGACTTGCTGAGAGCAGGAAGTCACCCTGTAGGATGAACTAACGAGTCAATCAGTTTCTGACTTCGAAGATGAAAAATGGCAATACCTGTAGCCCGTATTCTCCAATTGGCAGATACGCGTATACTTTCCTCGACTTCATGCCCGGCGTCGCCTCTCTCGAAGAATCCAACATTGGAAACGCAAGTTGGAGCTCTGTCGTGGATAATCCTGGCCTCTTGTCTTCCAGGGGAAGAGCTTCGACCCTGTGCTTAACAACATAGTATGATAATTGCACGGGGCCTTGTTCGATCCTGGTAATATGCTTTTCTTGATCGGTCGAGACCGTTCGAAGGAGCTTTGCCGCCCATGATTGCCCATCTGGCTGTTAGATACTTAGCTCAATGACCTTGATGCGGCGAAGGAACAGCAAGCGTGCCGGGTCAAATGTCTTTAGGTCTTGGAAAAGTTCGTCTTGATTGAAGTCTTTCGAGAGCTGGAGATAGAAGGATGTATGTGTGGGAGGAGGTTCGACAGGGAAATCAGCCCATGTTGGAGCAACCATGCCAAGCTTCTGGCTTGTGTCGAATTTGAATCTGTAGGGACCTGATGCAACCCATACCACGTCGGCCACCTTGAAGACACTTTTAAACCCAATGCCCTTCTCGCCGATAACGTCACTTGATTTGTTTTGACCTGATTTGGTGCTGGCGCCGACCGCACAGATGGCTCTGATATTGGCCGCATCGAATCCGGCCTCGTTGCAATCGAAGCGTAAATAACCAGGTGTATAGGTGAATTTGACTCGTGGCTCCGCGTCGTAATATACATTATCGTCGGCATTCTGAAGCAGTTCCAATAAGAAGTGAACTGCATTGTCGTAGAGCTGGCTCGAAATCCTTCAAGTCCATATCAATAATGACATACCATACGACAAGGTATTTGCCGCTTACATCTCAATCAATGTGCGCAGTTGGGCCACATGGGTTGGATTTGAATTGTCCAGCCCATACTCGTCCCGGATGGATTCTATCAGAAGTCTCGCGTTTGTTTCTGAGTCCATGATGTTCGGCACTAGAGCGTTGCTGTGAAAGGGGAGTTCTCAGTCATTGGGAATAAACATTCGTCGCCTCCCCTTCAGATACGGCAAACACAAAGCGAATTCTGAGGGGCGAGGAAGCATTTTTGAAACAAGGATCCTCTCAGACGAAGTCGGTATTCAACGAGGTCTAAATTGCGGTGTACATAGGTAACGGGGCGCGATATGACATTCTTTGTCGATAGGTTGGAGCAGCAGCCAAAGACTCTGCCGAAGGCGCAGTATCAAGCTCATTTCAAAACCTAGGGGGCGCAGGCGTGTCGCCGAAGTTCCTGCAGCTACTAAGGTGACGGGTGGCTGAACAGCAACAGATAATTGTCAAGAAGTCTGAGGTTGTGCCTGGAGCACGAAAATATAGGAACTTTTGTTGGAACTTTGAGCAAAGTAACCGAGTACAGACGGCTAGCAAGTGATTCAGATTTTGACAGGGTGCCTCGACCAGCCAGCCCTTCTTTCCTTGCCAATCATCTAGGCTTTAAGCACCAACACTACCAATTCAAGCTTTGAGGCAACATGTGTAATGCCGCTTCATCGGTACACTTCCCCGCCTGCCACCCTGGCCATCCTTCTCTTGCTGGCGGAGACCAGGCTCACCGCTCAGTCGCCAAGAAAACAATCGTAGGACACGATTTACCTGGCCGGTGAGACACCAATTATCCCAGTGCCCGGTGGATGGCTCCGCTGGGGATGTGATATACCAAAAAACAGGGAACATGGGGGGTAGGGGGGAAAGTTGAGCGATCTCTACATTAGATGCTTGCGCTGCTCAGTGAACCATATATGTAGGTACGCTTCAGGACTTCCGAGCTGGGTTGCGCCCGATCACAGCGGCCTCACTCCTTTTCCTGAACGAAAATGGTAAGTGTTAGAGCACAGTTGGTATATATATATATATATATACACGCTGATACGACACTTTCTGCTTTAATGCGATTCACTTCGTGATGAACCGCAGGCAAGGCTTGAAATAATCGAAGTCACGTCGCAGACGCAGGAAGCCTACAATTTAGTCTCTCAATTGAGACATACTTTTCTCTTCAGATCATGATCATATCATATAAACTCACTCCAAGCGATTCGACTAACGGTCTCATGATGTGCAGTCCCTTTGCGCTGAAGAGTATTGTTTGAATTCCAGTCCGATTACTTCGTTCAAGATCTTGACAGCTTCGCCTGCTGGTGATCTCTATGAGAGGAAGCAATGGATGCTGTGCTCATCTGCCAACACGGAGGCTCTCCTACGCCTGAGAACACAATGACCTCTACTGATCAGCCCAAGTCTGTTTCCCAAGACCTTGGAAGCGAGAATCTGCATGCTCGTGGGATGTACTCGTAGTGCATCGGCTTTGGAATCTAGATGCGCGCAATCAGGAACATGCTTTGTTCATGGTATTCGATTGGATGTGTGTAATCTAGTCGACTTCCGCCCATTCAAAGAAACATGTCTTGGGTGAGGAGCCGCTATGCATTGCCCCCACAGGCACAATTGCTATTCCCAACACTCGTCGGCGTCATCAGGTGCAGAGCTTGGCCTGCTGCCAAGAAGCTATAGAGAGCCATGGGTGCCCGGAGGCTTGGCCAGGCAGCCTGTATCAATGTTATTGGGTCCGGGACCCGCCTAATGCAACCTCCTCCCAGGCATGCCGGCCTTGCCGGGAACAAAAGCTTCTAGGTACCAACTCAACCTGTGCAAATCCTACCATGAACCGCAGCTCTTCATCCGCAAGCTTGCAGGTACATTGAGCTCACGTTGCCTATCCTTCGATTTTATTTGTCCGATACGAAAGCTCAGACTGCCTCCTACGACACCAGCAGGGCTCCGGACGGGATCTGTATCTCTAGTTCTTACAAGACTCTCGCCAGGTGGGATTTAAGCTGTCCAGCTTCTTGATCGTCCAATCCATACCGTTGCGTCCCAGCTTTCGCTCCACGTGGTGGCAGAATCAGGTAAGGGTTCTGCTGTTGGATCCTCAAGCTGCAAGCTCTTGTCGTCACCCGAGACTGAAGCTGTAGTTCGAAGCTCGGGGTACAAAAATGTAGCATCGCCTTCTGGGTAAGTCTAAGCTTTTCTTCTTCTTCTTCAGCCACAGCGGTAGGTAGCGCAGTTGAGAGGAACATTTCCCCAAGATGCGCACGACAACCAGTGCTTTGGCCGTCTTGGCCTTGATGGCGGAGCTTGTCGTCGCATGGCCGGTGCACACTCCCAAACTCGCCTACAACCCTGCGGACGAGTACTATATCTCCTTCGGTCCTCGCCCTTATTATCTCATCCAGAACATGACCGAATCTCCCCTCAAGGATCAGCTGGAATCTTGCGAGAATGGGCCTTTCGGCGTGACCGCGTGGAGCATCGGCCAGTAAGTACTTGCTGCCAAGGTCTCACGCCTCGAGCAACAGCTCTCGCGTGCGTTGTTGGCCGCAGTACGCCTAACTGACAGTCTGGCAGTCGTGGCGGTGGCACACTTCAAATCCCCGAGGAAACCGTGCAATCTACCATGGCTGGCGCTCGTATGGGGGCGGGAATTCTAGAATGCGACGTCTCCTTCACGTCGGACCTTGGGCTAGTATGCAGACACGACATCTGTGACTTGCACACTACGACCGATATCCTGTTGAGACCGGAGCTGGCCAAAAAGTGTCACACTCCATTCACGCCGGCCAACGCAACCCACCCGGCCAAGGCTCTTTGCTGCACCGCTGATATCACAATGGACGAGTTCACGTCTCTCTGTGGAAAGATGGACGGCTTCAATGCCAGTGCGACCACGCCGGAGGATTATCAGCACGGGGTCCCCTTTTTCCGCACCGAGCTGTACGATACGTGCGGACAGGTCATGACGCTCGACAGTTATATCGAGCTCGTGGACTCTCTTCCGGGATACCGCAATTTCACGCCCGAGTTGAAAACCCCTCCCAAGGCAGTTCCCATGCCATTCAACGGGTACACACAAGCCCAATATGCTCGGGACATGATCAACACCTTCATCAGCCACGGCATCGACCCAGCCCGCGTGTTCCCTCAATCCTTCACTCCCGCCGACGTGTATCTGTGGTTGAACGAGTTCCCCGAATGGGGCGCTCAAGCAGTGTTCCTTGACGAGGATGGAGACGACCCCAGCAACTTCACAACGGCCGTTAACCGTCTCCCTGCCCTCAAGGCAAGCGGAGTCAATATCATCTCTCCTCCGATCAACTACCTGCTGGCCGTCGGAGGGCCGAACAATGACACCATCGTGCCCTCGGACTATGCCATCACGGCGAAGAACGCCGGGCTCGACATCATCGCTTGGTCATTCGAGCGTTCTGGCCCTCTGACTCGCGTCGCTGCAGACGGGGACTATTATTACTCGTCCGTGGCGCCGGTGGTGCATTACGATGGCCAGATGTATGAGATCCTCGACATCATGGGACGTGAGATTGGCATCAAGGGCATGTTTGCCGATTGGTCTTCAACCGTCACGTACTATGCGAATTGCTTTGGTTTGAAAGGACCAGGAAACTAAACCCTTCGAATCTAATGACGGCTAAATGATGAAGAAATTTCACTGAAGTAAAGGGAACGAGGAAGACCATCCTTTTGGATTTGTACATAGGCAAATTAATATGCATGAATGCTTCGACGTGGAGCAGTAATATTGTTTGGTCGAGACAACGTTTGTCCAATGACCGATAACATTTACTTTTCTTCACGTTCCGATTCAACAGGTGCCACGCACCCTTCTCACTGATTAAGCACGGTGCAGAGTAGTTTTCATTAACTCCAACATTAGCTATCCTCGTGGGGCATTATGCTTGGTAAAGCTCTCGGCAGATCATCTCGCTGAGGTAGTGGTGTTGATTCCCAGAGCTTGTGCTAGTCCTGCTTTCTCCAACACTTCGATGACGTTTAGTTGGACGGTAAGATTCTTTGCCTGTAGTGGACGCTCGTAATAGGGAAGGTGCTGTCCGTTGTAGATGACACTTCTACAAACAATGTCGATGGGGAAAATCCCCGACTTGTATTTGGTGAAGAGGAGCAGACCGACGGCCGTTTGATTTGTGAGCGCGAGTAAGGGAAGGGTGTTGTTCCCTGGTCGCAATACCACGTTATCCAGCGTGGAGGTGCCAATAGACACATTACCGACATACATGTCCATGGTCATGTTGCCCATCTCGTACGTGCTCACACTCGGGTTCGGGATCAGCACGGTGCCGTTGGAATTGTAGCTGGCGGGATGCGACCCCATGATGAGTTCAAAGTCCGTTACGCTGAAACCTTTGAGACCATTGAGACCTGGAAATCACGTCAGTCAGCAAGGGAAGGCAAAGGAATGGTCTGGGGGAAAAGAGCCGACCTTTCAGAGTGATCTTGTCGTTGTACTTGACAGTCGTCTTCTGCAGTTTGCCGTACTTCAGGCCGCCCTTGCCCTTCAGGTAGACGTTGTACTCCTCACTGAGGAGCTGCGTTTGAGCATAGGCGTAGAACTGGTCCTTGTTCTTGATCTGTACCTCCTGGCTGACTGACTCATGGGTCCCGTTGGCCGCGTCAATCGGAGGTATGGACAGTTGGGCGAAGGGGATGTCGGAGTCCTCCAGGCAGAGGTCGGCCTCAAAAGCATCCAGCTTTGCGTGCAGGCTCGAATTCGACAAGAAGACGCTGTCCAAGTCCAAGTGAAAGTGGTCCGGTGCTGGGTCGAGTAGCGACTGTGAAGTGACCATCAGTGTCGACTTGTTGATCGCAGACTGAGCCATGTTCGGATAAGCGACGTACACCCTGTAGTGCGGTTAGGACGTCTCGGAGTGCAGAGAAGCTCGCTTTCTGATACATACACCGGGAGCACGACGACGAGAACAACGATAACGAAGACGATGGCATAAATCCACCAAAAGCGACCACAATGGCGCTTGACCTTTGCCCGTTTTCTTCCATCCGCCGGGACGTTGCCTTCCTCTTCGAGCGTCGCGGGCTTTTCCTGAGGCTCTTCTTCTGGCGCCATATTGTCTGTAAGGTTAGAATCTGGGAGGTAAGTGAGAGAAAACTGAGAAACGAAGGTGGCAGGCAAACGAAAAGAAAAACAAGAGATACCAACGAAGAAATCTTGCGGAGAGAGAGAAAGTAATCCCCCAGACGATCACTTTATCTGGGGACTGTAGTCATTGTCAATCTCCTCCTTTGCCCAGAGGGACATTTCAAACGGGGGCAAAAAAGAAGCATTGAGCTATCAGATGGAGTGTCAGTATTTCGACCAGATAGGTGTGTGTTCCGACAGCCACCAGCCTGGCCTTGACCACTGCGGTGTGTCTTGCGAACAGACGCCAGCACTTTCATCACATGCAACGACGTAGAAAATTGTCCGACCGAGGTTTGGAAATGCATCACATGCCACTAAAACTGTGGTGTTGGGCAATTTAGGGGACCGAAGTTTGCTCACAGAATACGACTGTGGGTTGCGAGAGGTTCGGAAGAGACGAGAGAGAATGACAAGTACCACCTCGGCATCAAGACTAGAAAATCGACGGGCGCAGGAAAAACGTCGACGAGGCCAGACTAGTCCGAACTGGGAGCCTCGTCCGTCCGTGGGATCCAATCAGCGTCGACGCAGCCTGGTCGATCACAGACAATCCGGGGTCTTCGCTGTGACTCTCCAACCTCAAGCTTCTCGTCTCGCCTCGTCTCCTCCTGCATGTCACTTTATCCATTCATTTCCCTTACCACAAGCTCATCTCCAAGAGGGTGTCGTGTGCTCCATTAGGGTCTCGCTGGGTCCATTATCCTGCGCCCTTTGGCCTGTCGCTGCCCACTTGGAAACGTCGTCCGGTGCAGGTCCGTTACACACCCGATGGGTACGAGTCAAAGGTCTGCGGAGCACTCAAGCTCCATACCACAACTAATGCAAGATCGACAAGCCTTTGGATAGTCGCTTCTTATGCAGACAAAGTACCTCGGGATTTTTTGATCGATGTTAGAGCCTCCCACGGTTCAATCGCTTTCCAGTATTGACTCTCAATTGCAGACCACTTATCTCATGCGAACACCATGTCAGCTCGAATAGCGATCGATCGTGACACCCTCGCTGTCCCGCCACAGATGCAACCCTTTTGGGAATACATCCACCGTGCAGTGACGCTAGTCGACTGTACTGTAGGATCCGACCCTCTTTCCACCTTCTCGCATCCCCCGGTCGAGTCTACCCTTTGACTTCAATGACACTTTGTGTGGCAACGCTTCGTGGCAAACCAAGGCCAAAAATACTCTGAGATGGGATACACCTACACGGAGAACCAGCCTCAAGATTGTTTTCTCACATACCAAGCATCGTATCGATGACCGGTACATCCGCGAGCATCGCACGATGAGAGTGCTGGAGCGATGTTCTCGCAACTGTAGCGCCCTCGGATGATTCTCCATTTCTTTCTAGGGTTCACGACCGGTCGACTTGGGACCTCTCATGTGCTTTTCTTCATTGAAAAAGCCGAGGCACTCTTCATTGATCGACGAGTCCGAACGGATGCAGGGATCCAGAGGCAGGTACTGTATGCAGCCATCTTAAAGAACCATACCTTGGAAAGTATAATCACCAACAGGACTGGCGCCATTCCTCTACCCAGCAGGCGGGTAGCAGCGATCACTACACTTCTTCCACCTTCGCATACTGGCAGTTTATGGCGACTTACAGCATATCCGATAGGTAGTGCAAGCTAACAGTACTGCATGCGCAATCAACGTTTCGATCCAATGTCACCGAAGACTGCTCCCATGATTATACTAACGCTATCGATAGCGGCAGACCGACCAGACCCGTTATGGATTCCAATGCCTTGGACGCCGACTCTATGTATGCAATCTACCTTCTATGGAATGGTCAATTGTCCCGCTGCGGGAAAGCCTGCCTCTGTAGCCATTACAGCTGCGTCAGCGGCTTCCTTCATGGCAATTTGACTTGCCTGTTCTTCCGGTGACAACGCGTCGAACGCTGTCTTGTTCTCGTCCCACTCTCTGACGCAGTTTGCGTCCCAGTTGCACTTCTCCACCTCGCCATATACTGGATGCGTGTAGCGAGGATGGGTGGTCGGCCAACCTGAGGCATGATAATGGTGCTTCACTAACGCCGTCTTAGCGTTGTGATTGCCAGAGTCCGAATGTCCCTGCCCGGCTGCGAAGGCCTCGACGGTCAAGACGAGAATGCCACCGACCAGCTTAGACTCTCCCAGATTGTGGAAGCAATCCCAGTGGACTTCCTCGCCTGTGCGTGCGGCCATCTCCTCCATGATGGCTCGAGTGAACGCCGATGGCCCTGTGCCACTGATCACCTCGTCGAAGTCGAGTTGAATTTCTGAGATGGAAACCCCTTGCCTTGCAGAGACATCGTTGAGCCATTTCAAAATGTTGTTGATGAGTCTCATCATTACTGGAAGTCGAGGCTTTGACATGAATGTCCATTGGCAAAACGACTCGCATTTCCCACCAAGAATGCTGTGGTCGCGGAATTCGGGCTGGTCAATTTCAATGCCGATGACCATGTCAACGTCTTTCTCGTTGTATCGACTTGGGATGAAGCGTTCGATTGGCTTCAGTGCTTCAACGTCGATGTCTGTATAGATACCGCCTTCTGCGTACATGACAAGATACCGCAGTAGATCTGCTTTGACAATCCTCGCAGTCAGCGACTTGTATGCGTGTACAATGTCAGGTCGGTTGAAGCCGGCAGGGCCGAAATATGTTTCGACATAGTATAAGTCGTTTTGGTCCGTCAAGACTTCGTATCGGTGGTCTGGATTCTTCATGATCCAGGTGCGAGCAGTAGTCAAGTCCCTCTCTTCGAAGTCCAGAGGATCGACTTTCCAGGTCTGCCAGATTTTTTTGGGGAATCTGCCGCTCGCCATTGATGCATGGTAGGTCACTTCAGCACTGAACTCGCCCAATGACCCAGCCGTCATCAAGACAAGAGACAGAAGTATCAGTACGAGACATACTGGCAATGCTCTGCGGATCTGCTTGGGCAAGCAGCCTCCAAGTACTGGTGTAGTCGCGGATTGCATTGTCCTCGAGGATGTTTTCTACAGACGTCCGTGCCACTCTTGACGCAGCTACGGGTGGGCAGGACCATTTTGAGTCTTTCTCAAATGCTCTCAGAGAATGCCTGCCCTCCAACTACGGTATGAGCAGATCACACCGCATGGATGGAAGGTGGGGAATCACTACCAAAGCTGAACGAAAAGACCATGCGGTCCAAATTCTTCCTGACGTCAAGCTCGAGTCTCGTGAAGATGCTACGACAAAGCTTCATCAGAAGCATTAGGATATCCATACGGAAATGTGATGAGCAACAAAAAACATTTTCATGCCTCGTACCTGAACGGAGGTATCTACCCGATTGATCATAGCGTTGTTCTTGCTGCACCCACCATTGGATCATACCACTGCTTGCTCTTGAGCTTCGACGAATAGGCTCCGGGGATCGATGCAAGGCTAGTCTCACTCCACCCACACCCCCCATGCAAGGGTGATAGCTGGGTCGACCGCAGCTACGGAAGTATACTGATCCTATGAACTAAAAGTATACAGCTTCACTGGGGTGCGGAGGCAGCGTCTATCGAATTCGTGGGTTCAGCCAATGAATGGATGCAGGGAAGCAGCCGGCTGGACGTGGAGCTCCCACAGTCGCCATCTATACGGAGTACCCCAGGACTGCTGCCCGAGAGGTTCAGTCACAAAAGTCACAAGGTAACATTCAGAATGGTTGGTACTCGTTGACTAGTAAGCTTAGTCTGCCTTTTCACGGACTTCATCCTTGAACCTTTCAAGGCAAGCCTCCTGTTGCCTCGGGATCTACAATTTTCAACTGTTGCATGTGAAAAGTGAATGCACTTTCCGAGCACATTTGATCATGTCATGGTCAAGATGATATCGAGGAGGTCGATGACGGTGCTGCCGGACCTCGCTACCATTGTCCTGGACATTATATGACATCTATTCTTCTCCCCGCAGGAAAATTCTTGCTCTATCCGCAATCATTTGGTGTTCTCTTGCCTACCAATGTCTCTTTCAAATGATAATCTTCTGGAGAAGGGTTACTGGGATAGCCTTAACCCTTCATCACAACCTTCTCGCCTCACCCGCACCAAAACATGGGTCATAGACCTGGTCAAGCCTTCGTTCTGCAGCACCGCCCCGCGCAGGGAGACTGCAAGAAGGACAGCATACCTTGACGGACTCAGAGGCTTTGCAGCGTTGCTCGTCTACTGGGGCCACCATGAGCTATGGGCGCATGATTCTCTCTCAGCAGACAAGATCCTCGAAAACGCCTATGGTTATGACAATCAACGCTACATTGCATGCCTACCATTCATACGCATCTTCTTCTCAGGAGGACATTTTGCGGTCACCATCTTCTTTGTGATGTCTGGATATGTCCTGTCTGCCAAACCACTGTCTATGATACACTCTGGGGAATACCTGAGGTTGGGAGACAACCTCGCGTCCGCTTTGTTCAGACGCTGGCTACGACTGTTTATTCCAATTGCCTCAACGACATTCTTGTATATGACCTCTTGGCATCTTTTTAAGTATCGAGCAGAACCAGAACCAAAATCCACCTACCGTGAAGAGCTCTGGAACTGGTATTGCGAATTCAAGAACTTCACCTTCATTTTCAACACAGGTGGCCATCCATGGTTCAGTTACAGTTTTCATACGTGGTCTATTCCAGTCGAGTTCAAAGGCTCCATTATCATCTACACAACACTACAGGCTCTTTCCAGGTGTACCAGAAACACCCGACTCTGGTGCGAGATCGGCCTTATCTTCTACTTCATGTACATTGCGGACGGCATGTTCTGCGCCCTCTTCATGGCTGGAATGTTTCTATGTGACCTGGACCTACTGGAGCAAGCTCAAAACCTGCCGCGTGCATTGTCCAAGATAGGCAACTATAAGACGGTGATCTTCTACTTCTTATTCCTAGTCAGCCTATATTTGGGTGGCAGCCCCTCATACAGCGCGGACATCCATGTGTTGAGAAATTCGCCTGGGTGGTACTACCTATCAAAGATAAAGCCCCAAGCCGTGTTCGATTACAAATGGTTCTATTTGTTCTGGGCATCAGTATTTTTGGTCTCGTCGATACAACGCATTTCTTGGTTGAGAGGTTTCTTTGAAACAAGATTCAGCCAATATCTTGGTCGTGTCTCGTTTGCATTCTACCTAGTCCATGGACCTATCCTTTGGTCGATAGGAGATAGGGTATATGCGGCAGTCGGCTGGACAAAAGAATCTCATGCTATCAACTGCCCTGCATGGATCAACATATTGCCACTGCCAAAGACTGGACCCTTTGGGTTGGAGCTGAGCTTTTTGTTGGCTCAACTGGTTCTCCTGCCGCTGACACTCTGGATTGCGGAAATGGCCACGACCTTGATTGATGAACCTTGCGTCAAGCTCTCGCAGTGGCTGTACAGCAGAACCCAGACTCCTTTGACAAAGTTGTAAGGAGCTATTGAAGGTTGGAAAGATTCATCGCTATAGTAATCGTAACGAAACAAAAATAGATATAATGGGAGTGAAACGGCCCTGGGGGGAAGAGTGCTGCTGCATAGAGCCAAATCACGAATATGAGACACGACTCATGCAGCAGTGGCAGGAGTCTATACTGTAAGCCCAGATAATCGTGGTAATAAATGATGAATGGCATAATCAGCCAGTCTGAGGTGGTGGAAGGAGGATCTGCCCCCCACCGATCCTCGGCAGCCACCGTAGTAGAGATACTTACTCCGTATATATACGCTTCTCCCGCTTCTCTGAACAACATTCCACTACCACTTCCCTCGCCCCTTCACTCCCATACAATGTTGGTCAAAAGCTCCCGACGGCTTTTGCTGGTGGTTGTGCCCTTGTTCTTTGTTACTACCTGCATATTTATCTTCCACCAGTTCCGTTCAAGTAGGGTGAGCGGACAGGCAGGCTCATGGACATCAGATCTGCTCAAAACAGGCTCTCAAAATCCCGAAGCTGCAGCTGGAGGTCAAGAACAAGTATCGTTATTCCCATTCGGCAAACATGGCAATAGCCAGGAAGATATTTCCGACAAGTACGTCGAGGTCTTCTCAGCATCTACGAAGAACAAGCAGTATTTCCTCGTCGAGTTCGGAAATGAGAAAGCAATCAACCCCAACATAATACCACATCCAACACGGCCGGAGGCTTGGATCATTGTAGCACAGCAACATCGGGACAAGGACGACAAGTCCATATGGTTCTCCGAGCTGGTATGCGAAGCGAGGTTTAAGAGGGGCAGGCTCTCATGCAACAAGCCACCAAAGATTCTGCCCATTGCCGTCACAGCAGGAGACAAATGCGTCGACGACCTGTCGTATTTTTCGTTCAACGTCGGACCACATGACGCACGAGTGTTTTATGGCCCAACTTCACCCTTTGTAGTCTTTGGATCGAATTCGGGCTATACTTGCTTTGGGCAATGGATCCAAGACTTTAGAGTGCTCGTCGATTGGCAACATGAGACAATCGGTGGAGGCCCCTATCGCCTGGCTACTGAGCTCCAAAGGCCACCACCCATGAGTCTCGTCGAGAAGAATTGGTTCCTGTTCTGGGACAAGAACGGCGATGCATATGTTCATTACGACGCTTGGCCAAACCGTGTGTATGCAAAGCAGGAGAAAGATGGTTCCGTCGGCGGAGACCTTGCACATCTGGCCCGAAACAACGACGAAAAGTGCATGCAAAGATTTATGCCAAAGGTGGAAGGACATTTGGAGTCCATTCACCAGGCCACAAATTCCCTCTCAATCACGCTGTGCAAGAGGTCGGACGTGGGGTGTGAGCCCAACGATGAGAACACTTACATCATGGCCATTATCCAACACAAGAGTTACTACTCGTTCCACAGCGTCTACGAACCCTATGTCATGTTGTTCAAACGGACGGCTCCTTTCGAGCTCCATGCACTCTCGTCCAAACCGATCTGGATCCATGGTCGAGGTAAACCCGGCGAAAAGCGACCAAAAGGACCCGAATTCGAGTCCTTGGACTCTTGGAACCAAACCGAAATGTTTTATGTGACGTCCATGAGTTGGAAGGCCCAAGGCCAGAAGTATCATGGTTACAGTGATGATGTTGTGTTTATCAATTTTGGTATCGAAGACTCCAAGACAGCAAGCATTGACGTCGTGGCGGGAGATTTGTTGAAGGATATTGGGGTTTGTTCCTCGCCCTAATCGTCAGCAGAAGGATCTGCTTCTTGTTGCCGCTCATGTTAAATATTAAATATGGGAATGGCCATGAAATATCGTGTTCTCGGTCCCACACTCGTAGGCAGGCTTTACGTCTAGCCACGACATCACAATGGATGATAGCACACTGTACAATTTAGGAGCAGAATTAGGTCGACTGAACCGGGAGTTGATAATATTCATTTTAGCTGCGAAGCCACTGCAGATATTTCCAACACCAGACTCATTGTAACATTACACATTTCATCAAGTCGAGTATGAGATCCACTCAAAGCGTTGCAACTCCTTATGCCTGCTTATCTTCCACCTCCTTCGTTTGCTTGTGGCCACCGATCTCCTTCTCGAGGTGAATCTCGACGTGGTTGGTGAAGTACTTTGAAGGATCTCGAACGGCCACGGCACAGAGCATGGCGATGACTCCGAATGGGATCGACGCCAGCCACGTGATGCGGAAGCCATAGGCGTAACCCAGTCGGGCCGCCGCGACGGATTTTTCAAACACGGCCGACGAGACCGAGGGGACGGTGGCGGCCTGGCCGGGGACGCCGACGAGGGTCAGGGACACCGCCTCGATCAGATCCGGGAGGGTCTTAGCCGCGACTCCGGAATCCAACGCCACACTCGCGATCCGCTGGGGCACTTGCTTCGCCGAGATCTGGGTGAAGATGGACGAGAATACGACGGACCCGACCGCCCCCCCCAAGGATCGGAAAGTCCCGATCAGCCCGATGGCCACCCCGAGATCGCGCTGGGGCACGTGGAGCGAGGCCGTCGTGTAGCAGTTCAAAGTGATCCAGCCGAAGGGGAGCATGGCGAGGAACTGCACCGCCATGACCCAGTTGATGTTGTGAGGAGTGATGAGGGCGGCGAGTCCAAAAAATAGCGTCTGCATGAAGACGGAAAAGGTCAACTGGTAGTGGACGTGCTTGATGTAATGCACCAGACCTGGGATGATGACACCTCCGACGAGTTGTCCGGCACTGGGAATCTTTAGTTAGCAAATTTGTCTTTTTTGAACCGAGGTTGGGCCTGGGTCTGTCTTGCTCACCCGGACGGAATAGAATAGACGCCGATTTTGATGGGATCGGCAGTGTACAGGTAAAGAATGGTTTGGGCGTTGAGGGCGGAAGCTGCGAAAAAGACCATCCCCGCCACGAAGACCAGCATCAGGAGGGACGAGAATTCGCGGAACTTCTTGAAGAGGTACCAGGGGAAGAGTGGATCTTTCGCGTAGGTGAAGTCGTAGACGAAGGCTCCCAAGAAGACGACGAGTCCGAGGATCAAGGGTGCCAGAGTTCCCGCGGCCTTCCAAGGGTAGCTGTTGCCGCCGGAGTTGAGTCCGTACAGGAAGACGGCGAGCCCGGACACGTACAAGAAGGTCCCCACGAAATCCAGGTTCTTGAACTCTTGCCACTTGGTGAGACCGTCGGGTCGAGGGTGGCTAGGTGGGAAGTAGACGAAGAGCGTGCCGATGAAGGAGAAGGTCCCGTAGCCCGCGGCGATGTAGTACATGACACGCCAACTCGCGTGGGACAACAAGGCGTTTGCGAGGAGGGTACCCGCGACGGCCCAACTTGCGAGGTTGAGTTCGGTCCACGCCAGGCCCATGCCGCGGTACTTGTTGGGTAGAATCTCGGACAGTCCTGGCCACCCCAAAACATGAGTAAAAACACGATCGACTATGCCGCGACGACTCGCAGCAGCACGCACAGAGAGAAAAAAAGGCACTGCCACTCACCTGCATAAGCCACCGACACCGTCCCGATCGAACCTCCAAGAATCACCGTACCGGCGATGAGTTGGTTCATCGAGTGGGCACTGGCAGCGATGGCGGCACCCAAGATGGTGAGTAACTGTCCGACCAGGATGACATATCTGCGGCCAAAGATGTCGGAGAGTCTGCCCGCGACGGAGAATCCGACGGCTGCTGCCGCTCCCCAACCTGAAGGTACCCAGAAATCAATCTTTTCTCCCCCGAGCTTCTGACTCAATTGTACCAGGATGGGCGTGGCGAGGATGAAGCCGAAAATGATGGGACCGGTGAAGGAGGTGCCTAGGAAAAGGGCCGAAAGAATAACAGAAAGACTGAGCCTCTCAGCGTGCTCCGGGTTGTCTTCCAGGGCAGCCTTGTGAGGGTCTTCGTATCCCGCCGAAAGTTCTTGTTGTTGTTGTTCATTGTGGGCGACCGCCACCTCGGCGGTGTCGGCGGAAGCCTTTGGTTCGTCGGACGACGTATTTTGCATCGTTGCGTGCGTGCGGTTGTTTGCGACAAAAAAAGGGTTCGACCCGAGAGAAACGAAAAAGAGTAAAGGGTGGGAAAGGCAAGAAAAGAAGGCAGGGGAGAATGATTCTTGTACCCTTGCCCAACCCACTTACGGAGCACTCGTCCTTTTACTCCAGATCTCATAAAAAGAAGAATCAACTCCGGACCACCCCGCAATCTTTGTGGTGCTTGACCTTGCTTGTTTCAAATGAGCTAGGCGAGATTGAGCCTTCAAAATGGTGGAGGAAGGCCTAGTGGGTGGTGCTGGAGGATCGGCAGCTGTACTTGATAACAAAAAGGCAGCGCCTACCCGACTACAAGGTACCTGGAGCACCTTCGTCGTGTGTAGAGCTTTCGGCAGAATGCCGAGGACAGATGCCCCTTGTCATGATCCACTCGGTAGTTTTGGCGAGTAAGGAGCAGAACCATGCCTCTCACTGCCTTTCTCCAGGGAGCTCGGGGGAAGTTCTGTAGCCGAGAATCGATATAATGGACGGGAAGTACGGAGTACCACATGGCCAAACCCTTGTCTGCCGTGTCAGGGGGACTGAGAGGACTCCATCAAGACCTACAAAGAATTCTCGGGTCTGGGGCGATTCCATCCCCATGCTCTCTGACGTTTGTGGGGCAATCATCATTGCCGAGGGACAAGGAGGACTGCTTTGCGGTAGAGGAGGAGATAGGCGCGCGCCTGTCAGCACTATGACCACTGGCAATGATTCAAAAAAGTCTCAGCCTTGGTTTTGATTCATTGTGGTCATAAGCGAAGAGTGAGGAGAAGAGGGAGAGAGGAGGGATCAAGAGATGAGGAGATGAAGGAATCAATTGACTCAAGGTATTTTACTTACAGTACGAGCACTCCACGATATGGGGGATGTTTGTTAAGCCTCCACTGTGCGGAGGAGAGGAGGTACTTGTACTCCGTAGACGCTTCCACATTACGGAGTATCGATACGGAGTAATTCTTGGGGATTTGTTACTTGTACACTTCGTACTAAACACATGTGTACGAGATACCTGTCCATAGGCTTCTCCTCTGTAGGCTGCTGCGTACCGCTTACCGAGTACGTACATAGGGTATGCTGATCTACTTGTACGGCAAGTAAGTTACCGCCCCATGTCCTCCTAAAATGTGGTGTTGTCTCTTCGAACATCGTTGACGTCTGTTCTTCTTATGTATTGGCAAGTCATCTTCTGTCCCCTTCTTATCATGAACATGACTTCTTCTTCTTCTTCTCTTCTTATTTCCGGGAGAGTGTGTTAATCTTCTTGTTTTCCAGACTCGAAATCTTCGAGGCTGTCAGTAAGGCTCTCATAAAAGACAGTCGGCCAATATGAATGATATAACGGTTCGCACGATCCCAGTGTGGGCGCCTTTCGCACTTGCGATAACTGCCTACGGCGCTTTACTCTTGTATCGTCTCTTCTTTTCTCCATTGAGCAAGATACCTGGACCTTGGGTCACGAGAATATCTGGAGTCCCCGAAGCCAACGCTTTGAAGGACAAGCGACGCACTGATTGGGTGAGGAGTCTGTTTGCAGAGAACCCTGGAGCGGTCGCTGTACGCACTGGACCTAGTTCGGTCTCGTTTAATCATCCAGACGCCGTCAAAGCAATTTATGGTACGGCTTTCACTACTTTTCTTCTTCTTCTTCTTCTTCTTCTTCTTCTTCTTCTTCTTCTTCTTCTTCTTCTCGTGCGCTGTCTACCTACCTAACGCATTTCACTAATAAAACAAATTCGAACATAATAGGCCATGGCAAAGGGTCCGAGGGTTTCGGCAAGTCGAGTTGGTACGATGCATTTTCAACCACGGGAGAGTCACTGTTTTCCACTCGTTCCAAAAAGCGACACGCGATGAAACGACGCATGGTCGCCCACGGCTTCAGCATGCAATCTTTGAACATGTTTGAGCCGTACGTGGACAGCACCATGCAAACGTTTCTCCGCCAGATGGATGAGTTTGCAAGCACCCAGAAGCCATTCGATATTTATTTCTGGTTCGAATTGTTCACCATGGACTTGATGGGCGAGTTGTCATTCGGGAAGAACTTTGGAGCTCTCCAATCTGGCAAGCCAGTGCGATATTCCACCCTGGTCGAGCTTTCTCAAAGGTTTGCGAACCTGTGCGGCATGCTGCCCTTCGGCAAGTACAACGTGAAAGTCCTCAGCTGGGTACCCTTGCCGTACATTCAGAAGCTGTATCAGGCGAGACTTGAATATCTAGAGTATGCGAGGAAGGCATTGGAAGGCCGATTTCAGGATAGTCGTCAGCAGCTTCTTCCAAGTGGTAAGCCACGACAGGACATAATGCAGCGATTCATCGAAGCCGAGGACCCCGAGACCGGGGCACGAATGGACTTCCCGGAACTGAGAGCTGAGGCTTCTTCGCTGATGTGAGTGAGCCTGTCCTGGGAATGGTGATGATGTGGCACTAATAGATTCACAGGGTTGCGGGTGCAAGTACCGGCAGCGTTACCATGAATTGGATGACATACTACCTCTCCAAGAACCCGTCCGTAAAGAACCGCATCATTCGACAGTTGGAGGACATGTTCCCGGAGAACCTCGACGGATCGACACCGGCACCCTTTTCGAAGCTGCAACATTTGAGCCTTCTTGAGGCCACCGAGGTTGAATGCTTGCGATTGCATCCGCCGATTGGTTATGCCATGCCACGCATGACTCCGCCTCGCGGTGCCGTCATCTGTGGGACCTTTGTGCCCGGAAATGTCGACGTTGGCGTACCTGCTGCCATCATCGGGAGGAACCCTGCAGTGTATCGCGACCCAGACAGCTGGCAGCCCGACAGATGGTTGGATGAGAAGAAGGATATGGCAACAATGAAGCTGTGCTTCTTGGGCTTCGGATACGGCAGCAGGCAGTGCATCGGGAGGAACGTTGCCAATCAGTTCGTGATGAAGATGATGGCGACACTGTTGCTGAGATATGATATTCAGCTGGAAGATCCCAATCTGGTGTTAGGCTCCAAGGAGTTTACTATTATCAAGCCAGACAAGAAGTACAATGTTATTTTGAGGCCGAGGAAACGTTGAGGCCGTGAACAGGCTTGATCGCGAGGGGACAGAAACAAAATGGTTGAATTGAAATGCTGCGTATCAATATTCAGTCCTCAATCAATAATTTTATACCTCGATGTTAGCTGCATGAGATCTCAGACATAATCTACATCGAAAGGTGTCTTGCGACCTGACCTCGAATCTCGAAGAGATCCTGGCAACGACAAAATACTTGGCATCTTTTTGTACTTGTTTTTGGATATCGTCCGTTAGTCCTGGCACGGAGATGGCTTCCTCACAAAGGTCTGTGTGATGTGGTCTTCGCCACTGTGGCAAAGCACCCATTCACCCATGCCGTATTTTTTGGGCGCTTTTCGAATTCCCCGCCCACCACCACCAACGATCAGGTTGCCAGGACGGTAATGTGGAACCAGTTCCATTCGTTTGATGACAGAGTTGTGAATTTTGGCATCTGCTGGTATATCTCTCGGTTCACCCATAGGTAGTGGCCTAGAACGAGTAAGCGATCAGATATCAGGAAGGCGATTCCACAAACACGCACCATCGGATGGGTTTCCAACTGCCGTTCTTCTGCAGGTCCATTCGTCGGAAGGGGAGATATTCCATCATTTTCCACAACATGACGTTAGCCCACGTGAGGCCTCCGCCTAGTTCGAGACAGTCATGGATCAGACCGTTGCTGCAACTGTCTTCCAAGGCCTGGAGGAAGGACCGATGAGTGTCAGGGTCATCCTCCCTTTCTCCTTCGTCGCTGACCTTGTGAGGTATACACGATAACCGAGCCATCTTACTGCGTGGGGTCAGTTGTGTAGTTGAACAGCAATTTTTGAGGTCTTGCTTACATTGGGTCGAGTGGTAGGCCTGCTCGTTCGGCTTCGTGCACCATCCATACGAGAGGAGCGTGACTGAGCATCCACGTTTCCCCGGCTGTCTTGGTCCAGCCTCCTCCAATGTCAGCATGACCTCCCGCGAACCATACCTCTTGGACGTCTTGTGAACGTCTTGTCTCAGACCACCGCCTCCGAAAGCGTCTGGCTTTGTTGCGTGACGCTCCTTCACTCGCTCCTAGGAGGTGCTCGGTGCTAGGACTGAGTACTGGTGCCGCAAGACTCTCCGTGGAATTAGTAAGTCCTCCAGACTGCGCAGGGGGAGCTGCTACGTGTTCTGCAGGGTTTGTAGCTGGCGTCTTCCTACTATCATCCTGGCCGACGTCAACAGCGGGGGCGTGGACGCCGTTAACTGGAGGCTCTGAGCTTGGCGAAGCCCCTGATGACGGTCGCGACAGACATTCATCAGGGTGGAACTTCTCGTCAATACCAGAAGGGTGGCCGTCGTCTGTGTGTGGGTGATCATCCTTCTCCTCTCCAGGCTTAGCCTCGCCAATAAGGTCCTGTCTGAACTTGGCCCTTCGCTCGTCAATCGACACGGCATGTCTGATGATCTTGGCAGACGATCGGGCAGTGTAAGGGAACTTGCTTCGTTGCATCCATGCTGTTTCAAATCGAGGAACCGAGTTGACAGTATCAAACAGACCCATGAATCGGATTCTGCGGACAGGTCTGCTGCTAGAAATTCATCGTCAGCTCATTGACTTGGAAGTTGTGGATATTGGCTGCTCACAAAGTCTCTCTGAACCCACGCATGAATGCATATTGCTCGGCTTCGTCCTCTTTTGCATTGACACTACCATCGTTTCTCCTTGAGGCCCATTTGGCATAGGTCTTCCATGCGAACCGTATCAGCTCTTCATTGCCGGCACTCAGCAAGCCAATGTGGTCGAGCATTTCTGCAAGGAACCGGGCCGTGTAAGCCCCACGGCTGAAGCCAAAGAAATATAAGTCATCCTCACAGCTGTAGTACCGCATCAAGAACTTGTACCCGCCCATGACATGCTCGGCAAAGGAAGAACCAATGGCCGAGTCTTTGGATTTGAGATACCAGGAGTGCATTCGGCCAAAGAGCGATGTCGTTTGCATCTGAAAAGAACTGTCAGTTCATTACTCTTCCGTGGCTGTGTAGGCTGTAATCATACCGAGTGAGAAGTTATGTAGGTTCCGATACCTGGCTGATAGAAGGTATACATGTTGGCATCAGTGCGGTCAAGCATCCGATATAGCTTGAGAATGTTACTGTCGGCATCTGTGCCGCTGAATTTGTTTCCAGTGCCCTGGTCATAACCGTCAACTAAAGAGATTTAATGAGCATCGTGGAGAATTACCCACATCGAAGCAAAGCACGAAGACGTTCTTCTGTCGATTCTGCGTAGGGTCTGGGATAGTAGCCATTGCTTAATGATGGGAGACTTCAAGTAAGAGGAGAGATGGTTTGAAGTCGATAGACATGGTGTCATATCCCATAGACCGATAGCGATCTCATATCTTAGACTCTAAGAAGAGTTATGTTGGAGTCATTCCGGAGTCCTCGTCCGAGCGCCCCAAGCAGAACGAGTTTGATTGATGATGATTGCGGACTGGACTGGTGAACGGCGCTGTCATACCCTTGGCCCCCCTCCATCATTTGTTTCTGGACACTTTTTTGCTCGAAAGCTCACCGCTGGATTAGGTGCAACTCCGGGAATGATTGTCGCAGCAAGGAAAGTTCCGAGGATGGTGACGAGGATAAGACGGGTCGATCACATCACTGGTCCGTAGAGCTGACACATAAATCACATCTGGATGATTGGAGGAAAGACGACTGAGAGACGAGAGATTCTGCATTATCCAGGGGTTCCGGATAAAGAATTGAGCTTCCTTTTGATCGAACGCCGCCTGCAGCGCTATAACCGCATCTGGTTGTGGCGAGGCCAGTCGATCTGACTCAAAGAAGCCGTATGTGGACGAAGGTGAGTCCGTAGCGCGTTGCATTTCCGCCATCATTCGCTTCCTATCCTGGAGGTAAGTAACGCGTGCACTGGATGAGGAAAAGATCGATTGGACTGACAGGGGCAGGCAAGCGGACATCGCGTACGATAGTCGAGGATCGTAGTTCGTTTTCCCTCCTTGTTAGTGGCCGGGCGTCCCGATCCCCATCACGGTCCGAGGTTGATCAATTCCTGTCAGGCTGTAAATCATTGACGTGAAATTTCTATCAAATGTCGACTTCATTTCTGACTCTTTACAGACCCTGGAGAATTACTACACACGAATACTCGTAAGGTGAAGTTCACTCTCGAGGTTGTGGCTCCGTTCTCCACAATTCACTTTGACCTCGTACAGACCTACACAGCAAACAAACAACCTTGAAAGTGATATGTATCACCCTGTCTGTGCCTCGAGGGGACGATCTTCTCATTTTTGTTTGACGTAAAACCCGCGACAGCACCTTTTCCTTGCAGTAGTTGGTCACACCGGTACGACTCAACGCCATTCAATAGTCCGCAATATGCGCGTGTCAATCACCGCATCGGACCAATGATGTTGACGGCATTCGATTCCTGGTACAATATGTCGTGAGGCTTGTCGACAATAGTCACACCGTTGAAACACCTGTCAAAAGCGACGCGGAGATGCAGGCGGCTGGGAATTCGTTAGACGCTTCCGTCGTTCAAGAAGCATTTAAGCTCAATGCACACGAATGGGGGGACTCTTGATCAACCTCGAGTGGTCCTGGCAGTTTCTATCATCATACATCGCCGATTGACTCGACCAGGTGGAGGTTAGGCAATTGATCTTCTACGAAGCTTTGAATTTCTAACGTCATTGTCCCATCCCTTCCCCAGCACATACGGCATTGTCTCGAAGGCGTCTGATATTCTTCTTCTCTTTTAGCCCTTGCTCAGCATTCACTCATTCCTTTACCAAGTAAGACATATCGCGAAACTGAGAAGATGCCTCTCCTTCGCAGACTCTCTTCAAGCTTCAGGAAGAGCAAGCATGGCCACACCAACGGTACTACCAACGGTACTACCAATGGCACTACTAACGGACACTTGAAGCCTGTGGAGGAATCTCACACTACAGAAACGAATGGCACGCGTCCAGGAAACACTGTGGCTCAGAGCCTCGCAAAGACCAAGGACGTTGAGAGAAAGGGGTCGCACGCCCAATCCATGCCCTCGCCCCCTGTCGAGCCAGCTCCCTCCAATGCTGACGGTCCTGCATCCCGAAAAGATGTGGAAGACGTATTCCAGCAGTTTGCACAACTTATACACGCCTCTCGTCGCCCACTTCCCACACAGTCAGGCGATGGTCAATATCTCGAGAAACAGGAGTCATCCGGATTTCTGGCCGATCTCAGATCTCTTGGTTTGAAAGATGTAAAGACAGTCACGCATATGCTGGAAGACAAGGCGAGCGGCCAGCCACAGGACGATCGCAAGATGCACATGGAGGAGATCATGCAGCTGATCGCGGCTCTACCAGATCATTCCGCAAACAGAGTGCAGTTGACCGGAACACTTCTGGATCTGCTTTGGAACTCCTTGCAACACCCTCCAATGTCCTATCTAGGAGACGACTTTCGGTACAGATCAGCAGATGGTTCGAACAATTCTTACATCTTCCCGAAGCTGGGCGCAGCCAATACACCGTATGCTCGCTCAGTAGCTCCGGTGACGGTACAGCCTGGTGCTCTTCCTGACCCAGGGTTGCTCTTCGACTCTCTCATGGCAAGGGACGAATTCAAACCACACCCAAACAAAGTATCGAGCATTTTCTTTAACTGGGCATCTTTAATTATTCATGGTATGTGGACACAAATATCGACCCAAGACAAATGGCTAATATCTCTGCAGATCTCTTCCAAACCGATCACAAGGACTACAGTAACAGCAAAACATCTAGTTACCTCGACCTGTCCATACTTTACGGAGACACTCAAGATGACCAGAACAACATGAGGACGTTCAAGGACGGCAAGATCAAGCCGGACTGTTTTGCCGAGGAGCGACTATTGGCGTTTCCTCCTGCCTGTGGCGTCATGTTGATCATGCTGAATCGTTTCCATAACTATGTCGTCGAACAACTCGCCTTGATCAACGAGAATGGGAGGTTCAACAGACCATCGGACAAGTTGCCCCAGGACGCATCGGACAGAGCGTGGAAGAAGTATGACAACGATCTCTTCCAAACGGGCCGGCTGGTTACGTGTGGGCTCTACATCAACATCACATTGTACGACTACCTTCGGACTATTGTCAACCTCAATAGGACCAACAGTACTTGGACCCTGGATCCGCGTTTGGACAAGCCCAAGACGTTCGGAAGTGATGGCACTCCTCGCGGCGTTGGCAACCAAGTAAGCGCCGAGTTCAGCTTGTCATACCGTTGGCACTCGTGCATCGGCCAGACTGACGAGGCATGGACGGAAGCCGTGTACCACGAGTTGTTTGGAAAAGCCCCAGACGAGGTGTCACTTCAAGAACTCATGGTCGGGTTGGGGAAATACGACCACGAGATGCCCGCGGATCCGCTGAAACGACGATTTGCACATTTGAGCCGCGGCCCCGATGGCAAATTCGACGACGGAGAACTCGCCAAAATCATGCAAACGGGCGTGGAAGAGGTGGCCGGTGCCTTTGGAGCTCGCAACACTCCCAAATGTCTACGTGCAATCACCGTCCTCGGGATCATGCAAGGTAGATCTTGGAATCTCTGTACCCTCAACGAGTACCGAAAGTTCTTTGGACTCAAAACCTACGGTACCTTCGAGGAGGTGAACCCCGATCCATACATCGCGGAACAACTGAAACACCTCTATGAACATCCCGACTATATCGAGCTGTATCCTGGTTTGGCTGTTGAGGAATACAAACAGCCAATGGTTCCTGGGGTCGGGATCTGTCCGACGCACACAATTTCCCGCGTTGTTCTCTCGGATGCGGTGGCCTTGGTACGAGGCGATAGATTCTACACATTGGATTACAATGCGAAGAATTTGACGAGTTGGGGATTCAACGAAGTAGCCTACGATCTGAGTGTTAACCAGGGTTGCGTCTTTTACAAACTCCTTCTCCGTGCCTTGCCGAACCATTTCAAGCCCAACAGTATTTATGCCCACTGTAAGTGAAAAGGTTACTCACGGCCGGGGAGATTTTCTGCTAACACTCATCACAGACCCCATGACAGTACCGAGCGAGAATGCAAAGATCATGCAGGACCTTGGCCGGTACCACGACTACGACTGGAGCACCCCAGCGTACATACCAACGAGGGTAAACCTGACGTCGTACGAAAGTGCAAAGTACCTGCTTCAGCGCTCCCAAGACTTTACCGTCATGTGGAACGATGGCTTGGGCTTTGTCATGGGTGCGGGAGGTGAGAAGTTCTGCTTGGGAGGTGACAGCCGCCTCCATCGCAAGCAACGGGAGCTCATGCAAGGGTTGCTGTACCGTGAAAAGTGGCACGAACACGTCAAGACCTTTTACCAAGACATCACCATCCGCCTGTTGCATGACCACAGCTGCAGGATCGCAAACGTCAATCAGGTCGACCTGACGAGAGACGTGGGAAACCTCGCGCATGTGCATTTCGCCGCCAACATTTTTGCCCTCCCACTGAAGACGGCGCAAAACCCTGCGGGGGTTTTCAGCGAACAGGAACTGTGGATGGCCATGAGCGTCATCTTCACGGCCATATTCTTCGACTTTGAGCCCACAAAGTCCTTCCAGTTGCGCCTGGTGGCGAGGAAGCTGGCCAACATGCTTGGGAAATTGATCGAGATGAACGTCAAGTCGGTCACCGCGACCTCGTTCGCGTCCAAACTGTTTGACAGTTTCCGGGAGAATGAAAATGCCCTGGCAGATTACGGTGTCCACATGATACGCCGCTTGAGCGAGGCCGGTATGAGTACGTACGATGTGGCCTTTAGCCAAATCATGCCGACGGCGGTCGCGATGGTCCCCAACCAGTCCCAAGTTTTCAGCCAGATCATGGACTATTACCTGGGTGACGAAGGTCTCGAGTACCTTCCCGACATTCAACGACTCGCCAAGATTCAGAGTAAAGAATCCGACGATATGCTCCTTCGCTATGTCAACGAGGGTATCCGCTTGAACGGAACCTTTGGCAGTTATCGTCGGAGTGAGGTCAATCACGTCTTCAACGACGGCGACCGTCGAGTCACGGTCAAGCCTGGCGACAAGGTGTTTTGTAGTTTTATTGCGGCGGCACGAGACCCCAAAATCTTTCCGGACCCAGACCGTGTCCGCCTGGACAGGCCGATGGATTCCTACATACACTATGGGATCGGAGACCATACCTGCCTCGGCAAGGACGCGAGCATGGTTGCACTTACTGCCATGCTTCGGACGGTTGGACAACTTCAGAATCTGCGACGAGCTCCTGGGCCTCAAGGTCAGCTCAAGAAGGTGAGACGCCCCCGATATCGTTACCTCCTAGCCATCATACTAACTTTCGATTAGGTTCCGAGGGATGGAGGCTTCTATGTCTACATGAGAGAAGACCAAGGCTCATATTTCGTGTTCCCATGCACCTTCAAGGTTCATTTCGACGGGCCATTGCCAGTACTTCGAAATTGAATGATGGAATAGATTGATAGTTGTATCACAATGATAATTTTGTGTTGGGATTTCTAAGATCGCTTTCTATGATATCTAGACGCTTGCGAAAAAACGTTTTGATGATGTACATGTTCATTTGGCCATTCATAAATACTGTACGGTGCAAGTTTCTTTGAGAACCACCTTTTTTGGAACTTCGATTGAATCAGGCAATTTTTGCGAGCTTGTGCAGCTCCTCCAGACCTTTTGCTTCGGAAAAGGTATTTTTATGTCGTCCAGAGATCCAATCCTGGACTTTGATGGGTGGGTATTTTGACTGGCAGCCGGATGATGATGATGATGATGATGATGATGAACAGTAGTCGCCGCATCCAGGCAGGCAGTCAATCAAAAATTCGGGATTTCCAGAGTAGAAGAATGGTATGCTGTATCGTTCCCTTCCGTTTTTGTTGATGACCCGGTGAAGGTTTGCGACGTAGGTATCGTTAGACCAACGCATCATCACGCTACCGAGGTTGACCACGAGGGCTCCCGGGGTAGGCTTGACGTCGATCCATGTCTTGGTTGGGGTGTCGAACACTTGCAATCCACCAACGTCGTCTTGTAAAAGTATCGTCACGGTGCCAAAGTCGGTATGTGCTCCGATGCCTGTGGAAGGAATAGGTCAGTATTGTGGTCCTTGCTTGAACGGAGACGGTGGGTTGGGTCAAAGCTTACCTCTTTCATCCTCACTCGCATCAACAGCCTGAGGAGGATAGTGTAGGAGCCTGAGGACCGAGACTGGTTCCTGACAAAATTCGTCGAAATAACTCCTGTCCAAATCCAGCGTCATGGCAATGACACGGAGTATATCTTCCGCCAAGCAAGTCATGGCCTGGTGGTATTGGTCTATTGTCTTCTGGAATCGATCCTGGTCCTGCATTTCTGACGGATACACGTTTTGGCCACAGTGGAGTCTGCCCTCCTGAACATAAGGATGATTCTGAGGGAGCGACCTGCCAAAGAAGAAGCCTTCTTTGAGGTCGCCCGCCGTCTTGCCCTCGAAGTTTTGTGCTCGTAATCGTTCGTAGCCAAGTCTGTTCGGATGGTTTGCTGTAGTAGTAGACTGCATTAGTATATAGGAACGATGCACTTTTTTTTGTTCTAGAATTCCAAGAACCTACCTTGATCGTATTTTTGTTTTTGTTCCGTAGGCAAAGAGAAAAGGTCTCGAGATTGTTCCAACATGGCTTGTTGAAGGTCTTCAGAGATGCCATGTCCGGTAATCTGAAAGAATCCTTTCTCTAGACATGCGGCTTTGACCTGTTGTACGAGATCCGCTTTGATATTGTCATCACCCTCATAGAAAGCTATCGTGAATCATTAGCAAATGTCTTCAATTTCCGTTTGTTGAAGGAACATACGAGAAAAGTCAATCACAGGAGGAGGTCTTGGTGTTGCTTGTAGCTTCACGCTCCCGACATGATATTCCGCCTCGACAGTATGTGCAAGAGTCTGAATCATGGTGCTTGTTTCTTCGGCGATGCTATTTAATGTAGTTTTTTTCAAGGTATGCAGGTTGTTGTACAGATGGGATTTGTTCAATGCTTGGACATTCAGTGCTATTTATCTACGATATCTCAACTTCAAAGAAGAAACAGTACAACTGCGGGCTACAAGGTTCAGATTCTATCGAAAGTTACTCTACCAACTGCTGGAAGTTAGTCCGCATGGTGAATGCAACAGAATGACGATGGTAAGTGGTGTTCGGTGTTCCATGGCTTGTCGAACTCGGAACTGGTGGCCCATGCTTCAGATACAACCCGCAAGCACAGACGATTCCACGAATGGCAACGACAGAAAACGGCAAGTCCTTCACGCGGGAGACGGGAAAACGTGCGTGCACGGTCCACGGGGGCGCATCTAGAACAAAAGAATCTCTCAATAGCGCTATTTTTACATTGCTTTTAGTGTTATCCGGAGAGAGCTGCGCCTCCAGTAAAATTCCCTCTCTCTCTCTTCTGAGGAACGGGCTAACGAGAACAGGTAAGAAGAGGTCCTGCAAGTTACATTCTCCAGAGCCAACAGCTGTTCTCTCATATTCGTCGTTGCAATCTGTGGCTGAGCGTCACCAGAGTTAGAGAAGACAACTGATATCACTCATATCGCCGTGTCTGTTGTGACGTCTAGTTCTAGACAAGATGCAGTGCGATGAGCCGGGCACACTTTTACCCCAACGTGCGTCATCTGTTGTCAAGACCGATGGCATCTGCGTAGGATACTGTGGTCCGAGGGGTCTAGGTAGAAAGCACCACGTTGTGAAAAGATCTCTGGACACCGCTTCTGTGGATGATCAGCCAAAAGACAACTTTCTTCTCAGTTCTATTTTCTATCTATTGTACGTTGTTTACACCAGAGTGTACTTTTCTTGATACGCAATCGGTCCCTTCTGGTAGTTCAAGTCCGTTGTCGTATTGTACTTCCACCAGAAATCCAGATACTCGGGATAACCGGCCTTTGCCACGCCACACATGTCTACGAAGTTGGGAATCTGATTGACAATATTGGCAAAGTCGTCCAGGGGACAGGAATAGCCAGGCCCGCTCTGGCAGTTTTGCCATGGGACGACAGCTTCATTCAGTACCGCACGGACAAACGTGCCCGGCTTACTCAGGGCCGTGGCATTACACGAGAGTCGCTCGAGCACCAAGTGTCCGCCCATGGGCACCATGTCGGCGCTGTTGTATGGATTTGGGAACGGAATCGAATTGTTCGGGAGAGGGCTGGAAGGGACGTTCAGGCCCAGAGCCGCCAGGACCGGCGTCATGTAAGCATCGTGGGCAAAGTTCCACGACATGCTGAGATGCGACGGCCCAGCTCGCATCAAAGCCAGTGAGGCGTTGGCGAAAACTTGGCCAACCGCGACTTGGTATGGGTCGCCTGGTCTGTGTGGGATACCCCAACGTGTGTTAGCCTCACAGTGTACTCTCTCGAAGCAGGTTCACAGGATCTATCATAGGTTAGGTAAAGAGACGTACCCGGAACAATAGTAGTACGACAGATCTTGAAGGTAGCCGAACGCTACCCATTCATCGAGCGTAAATGCCTCTACCCACGGCGAATGTGGTCGCGCTTGAAGTTCGAACGCCGCCAGACTCATGAGTGACTTGATGTCAGATGAGTTCAAGGTGAGGGCTGGGTTTTGGGAGTTGAATCGCTCGGCTGCGACTGCCAATGGTGGCAGCATTCTCTGAGTGTAAAAGCAGGCCAGCAAGCCGGTGTCGGAGAGACAGGTCGGCGTGAGACTGTCGGCACCTTGGGTATAATTCTCCGAGATGATGTTCATGGCCGCGCTGGTGGAATAGTTGTAGCCGAAGAAGCCCATACCGAAGTACCGCGCCGTCTCGACGACGCGTTCGTAGCCGCCGGCGAAGATGGGAACGGTAGATTCGCCGTCCCAGAGGTGTCCGTACTTGGAGCGGTATTCGGAACCACGTTTGAAGGCGTCCAGGAGACCAGAATACGGCCCAGAAAAGGTCTCCTGCTCAAAGTAACCGGGCTCAGATAGGAACGAAGTCCAACCATTCAAGAAGGAGAGATCGCCTTCCCATTTGGTAATGCCAGAGGCGTAAAGCTTTTCGAGGGCATGTTCGATGCTCGCGGCCGTGATGGAATCCGGGTAGCGTTCGCCGTGGCGCATCAGCATGATAACCTGATCAACTGCACAGGACTCTGGCGCATTAGGATCGATGCCGTAACCGACACGGTCGGTGTATGGCCCGATGCCGCCAGTGTGTTTGAGCACATTGTAAGAGTCGTAGAACGTCTGAGGGAATTGCTTGTCAAGGTACGTATTGTACCCGCGGGAAGCTGCGCACACACTGGATACCAGTAGGCTCGTGGTCAGAATACTGAAGAGAACCATCCTTCCTCACCAACGTAAAGTGACTGGGGAATGAATTTGGACGCAACATCACGTCGAGGGAAGAGCTCTCTCTTTATGCATACTTTCAAGAAGCTCAGGATAGTCTAGTTGGTGCTATGGACGATGAAAGGCTTGCGAAACTCGCGCCCACGTGGTAGACGATGCAGGAAGAGTTCCTGCATTGTTCTATACCGAAGGATACTAAAGGTTCCGAGAAGCTGGTAGATTATGCCGCACGTGAAATTTGTATGGACCCTATTGGTGACGTCTGGACAACGTATGGGTATTCATTGTCCTCGGGCATAGACGGTCAAGTTATAGCTTCAATAGAATCATTGCCGGTCATCTTTAGCTAAACTCTCTCATTAGAAGCTCCTCTCGGCCCATCCGTGGCTCGTAAATCAGCTGCTCAGCTAGGAGCAGAGCGGTAAGGGCAAAGAAGCCGCAGGGACGAGACCAAAGGAAGATCTCTCAATATTGACAAAAATCGTTAGCTTGGTTAGCATAGAGATTTAAAGAAATAAAGAATGCTTAAAGAAATATTTTTTACGCTTAAGCATTTGAGTCTTGACGGTGTTTACTACAATACATGTGCGAGGCAGTACGTAGTGCCCCCGTTATTCAGTGCACAATTCGGGGCTTAGCAAGCTGCCGTCAGGGCCGAAAGGTGGATTGGTTCCAGTACTCCGTATGGAGTATTCGCATCCGAGAACAGACACCAATCTCTGGACAGGTCAAAACTTGCTGCAAATAACACTGGCATTTTGTACATATTGGGGAAGCAAAAAACTTCCAATCGGCGCCGGAGACCGTACTATGTTATGCTCTAGTGATTGTGATAACATGTTCTCATGTAAATGACCATCATTATGCTAAAAAGCGTGGCTCGAAATTCTCCTTCTGGAACCTCCTCTATCTTTCCTTATTCGTTCCTCTTGTCTCGCCCAAGCCTATTAGACCTGGAACATCCTCTTCACGAAATTCGGCTTCTTGCCCGGCTCAGCCCAACTAGACCGTCGCTCTGCGACATTTTTGGCATCGTTTTCAGCAATGATATCCTCCCCAGTCTCGGCGTGGTCCATCTTGGACTCAAGATGGGGGAAGAAGCGGTTGAAGAGCCAGTAGAAAATGGCAGAGGAGATGAAGGAGTAGATGTAGCCGATAGCGAATCTGATGGGGGAGGTTAGCCGGGCGGAACTGAGGTGAAGGCGGAGCTGATTGGAGTCGAGGAGTTGAGCGGTACTTACAATCGTTGCCCACCTAGAGAAACACTGGTTGTGCCGTGGCCAGCGACAACGATGTTGTTGACGAAGCCCGGAAGCGGAGGGATGCAGCCAATGATGAAGGCAGCAAGGGCGCGCCAATTTGTTGCGAACCTGGGACTATAGCGATAGATACCGTGGAATTGGTACATATCCATAACGGAGACGTTACCGCGGCGGACGATGTAGTAGCTGCACAGTGTCAGTCATTGTGCACGTACCCGACAAGATTCATCTCCTGTCAGCTGGACTTGAAAACACGTACTCGCAGATCAAGATACCTGTCATTGGCCCCAAGAAGATTGTATAACCACCGAGGAAAGCGAGGAACTTTGCAGCCGAAGCAAGAATTTTCCACTACGCAAGATTATGTTAGCTGGGATTGTTCAACATCGCACTGAAGACCGCAATCACTTACCGGCACAAAAGCCCAACTGCCAATGAAGGCAGCTAGTAGCTGGCCACGTCGGATATTGATATATCGCGGTGCAAAAGCCATCAGATCGTTGGCCGCGCTGATGGAATTGGCGGAAATATTGATACCAAGTGTGACGATGATGAGTCCGATAGCGGCAAAGGCAGCGGCAGCCCGTCCACCATGCGACCCGGATTCCATCCATAGATTGATGATATCGATTGGGTTCCAGAGAATCTGGCCATAGGCAGTCTCAGCAGACGCCGCCGTGAAGATACCCAACAATCCAACGATGGTGAAGATGGCCGGGATGACTATAACCTGCACGTTCTGATCACTTGGCTTCTTAGCGTATCGCGAAAAGTCGGCAATGTTCAACCCGAGCGTCGCATAATTGCCCAGTACGCCGTTGAGATTGCTGAAAAAGGCCCAACCGAGCGCGGAGCCGTGAAGAAGGGTTGGCTGTGTGATGACGCTGCTGTGGCTGATTGTACCACCGGCGCGGCGAAGAGTATCGCCAAAGATGGCGAGGAAGCAAATCGGGGCGATGATGGACTTGAAGGCGAAGAAATATTGAACCTATCGAGTGTTATTCAGGCGAAGAAAAAGACAACAAAGACTGAGATGTCCTACCTTGGTGTAAGGAATACACAAGAATGGGAGCTGCAGCAAGAAGTATAGCAGAAATCCAACCATTCCAGCGCTGGTGATACCCTCATCCTTGGCAATGTGATTTGGGATGTTTTTGAACGACGGCCAGATTGCCGTGAGCAGCACGGTCATGCATTGACCACCCGTCGTGGTTTGAACACTGCACACATTGTCAATCTCAGTCACTCAAGACTTCAACGCGACCGGAAAGAAGTCGCGCAGTATGACTCACCCGAGCCACACAGTAGCCAATACGCAACGAGACAAGACGACGAAGTAGCTGAAGTAGTAGCCAAAAGGCATTCGTGCCAGTACCGGGAAAGGAGTGTGAAGCTGTGGCAAGTCAGCGCCCACTATACCTCCCCGTGCATCGAAAATGGCAATGACGTACTGTGGCACCAATTCGACCGTTGATCGTAATGACCAGACCCATGACAAAATTACCGAGCACACAAGCGCCGACTGCAAATTTCCAGTCCAGGCCAACCGATATCATGGACGAAGCTGCGCGGACTGTCAGCGACACTTCCGCCAAACACGATGACCACAGTGGCAACAAATCCGTCGCATGCGATGTCACTTACCGACTTCCCAATTACTAACGGCCCAAGCATCGGCCATCCAGTACGCGATATACGCGCCCCAATTCCATGTCCGCTTACTCGGCGGAATGGGATCAAAGTCGGCATTTGATGCGTTTTTGCTGGCGGCGAAAGAGCTGGGCTCCTGGCGCACTTCCCAACTAAAATGCGGGATGAATCGACGCTTCACGGTGCCGGTGTCGGTTTCATACTCGACCGGCAGGTTGGATGGCGAAGGAGAGGACTTGTCCTCGTAGTTAACGTATTTGTCGTCAGTGGCCATGACGTACGGCGAGGTTGTCGATGAATGCAGATTGTGACCAAGCGAACGATTCAGAGCGTCGGGAACATGGGAAGAAGGTTGCCAACAAGGGATGGGATGGTGTATATATAAAGACCCCTTGTGTCGCGTGCTTATGCACCTTTGTAGTGGTTGGGATGTCGAAAATTGAATTGTTTTTCAGCGTTATCACCGACGTCGAGATGATGCGCGATCAGCCGCACTCCAGAAAGCTTTAACGTAACGTTCAGTACACTGATAAGAGAATCGCAAGATGTGGCCACTAGCCTCGTGCATGATTGGCAGCTGTCTCTGAGATAAGAACCAACCGAGCACTGGCCAACAAGCTGATTGGCAACCCAGTTGAAAGTCCTCGAGCAATTCTCGTCCTTTGGCGGGCCTCGGTACCAGGGAGATCCGTCCATCGTTTCCTTTGGCGAACTTGCTTTTTGCAGGTCCTGCGCGCTGTGTGGCTGGCTGCAAGGTCAGGCATATCAGCAGGCATATCGCTTGGCTGCACCACGAGGCAACCCGACGTAATCGCATCGAGTAAAAAATGTACGTGATGAGGCACCCAAGCAGAGATAAAGAAATAGTTCATGCCTGTATCTCTCACCCAAACCGTGATTCCCAACTCCACTTGGTCAAAGAAATGTCGCGTGAAAGATCAGGCCAGACTCATTCCCCAGCAGAAGCAATATGGGGTGAATTAGCCTCAAGGCTGGTGAGGTTGATGAGCCCCGTGTCCCGATCGAGATCGGAGGGGATTTGAGGGTCTTTGCGCAGGCACAAGCTTCACTATCTCGAGCCAAGTACTCCGTACTCCATTCCAACAATGGGTTCCTTCGTTGTTGTTTTCGTCTCCCAAACACTTACCTACAGTAGGTACTGTTGCTCCTCATCTCTGTCGTCATTAACGATCACATCTCGTTCATCTACGGGGACTGCTTCCTCGAGCTCGCACTTCTTCTCACTGGAATCGACAATGAATCGCAACTGCGCCTTGAGCTCTCGACATCTTCCTTCCTAGCCTCTTTGTCCTTTACGAACCGATCCCAATGCCTATACATTAGCTCTCGCTTGGACTTGTTTGCGTGGCAAATACACCAATTCCTGCCGTCGGGGTGCAGTTAGAGCGACGATGGTCAAGAGTCTGGGGATGAGCATACCTGGCGCAAAGGATTCGTTTGACGTTGGCGTTTAATCTAAGTAGGGATCGCATGAGGTTCGTCGCTTTCGCTCATTCGTCCTTGAAATTAGCACGAGGTCTTCCAAAATCAATGTCCGACATGAGCATTTAGATCGTTGGCAGAATTTCCCGTGTGAAGAAGACCGTCGTTGCTTCACAACTGGCACACCAGGAAGCGACATCAGATGCTCGATCATTTTCATGCACATCGATTTTGACGCTTTCCTCTACATCAGATAACGTTAAGGGAGAGGGATAGTATGTTCATTGCGGTAAGGCTATGACTTTCCACGTTGCTCAGTGGTATCCCAAGAGAAGATCTAGCTGGAAGTCGGACTCTATGACGATGTCCACTTCTAGGCCATTAACCATATCTAGATTTATTGTACTCCGTATGCAGGCCAGATGCTCTGACAGCTCTACCATTAATCATTGATCTTGGATTCTGTACTCCATAATCCCCATATCTCCTGCCTCGAAGCTTCACTTTAACATCCCGAGGCGGGGTGTTCTAACACCCATAACAGACTCGAGGACGGGGCCTCTTATGGGCCGCAGAGTTCACCTAAATGCCCGCAACCCACTTTGCACTTCCCTAATCCTTGCGCGGCCTGTAGCATCCATGCAAAACAACGGCCGCTGTCTTCTCTCGATCGTGCGAGTAATTAAATACTCTCACAAATCTTTCCACCTGGCTTCACCAAACTTATTGAACTATGCACCAGCGAAGCCTCCTACAAAAAAAGGCCCAACCACCAGTTCTGTTATGCATCTTGCCGAGCCCATACCCCAATGAAGGGATTCCTCAACATGAGGAGGACGACTGAGATCCTGTTCTCGATCACCACCACCTTCGTTGTCCCTATCGCGTTTCTTACGAAGGTGGCCGGTAGTGGTAGATGCCCTGGTCTCATGTGATGTTGATGTACCTGTTGGGGGGTTTCCTGAAGATGTGCATTTGTACCAGCAATCAACCCCAGCTGTTTGGCCTGGGTTCTTCTTGCGTTACTCCGGAATTGGCCGTTACACTGAGACGCTTCAACGAGACGCTTCCGTACTGGAGCGTGATGTGCGTATGCACTATCTACAGACATATGGACTATGAGTCGCAAAGTCTGAGTGTCGTCTTTCTCAGTTTGTTTCCAAATTTTGCGCGCGCACTGGGCATCCGAATTCGCCTAATCAGATTCAGCCGAAAGAGCTATCAAATCGTGTCTTGACGTGAACCCAGTTGGTAAGCATGCTATCTTTTTCTCCCGTCTACACATGAGGCTGGCACTGAGGCCAAGCATTTTTGGTCGACGAAGTCATGTTTTACTTGTTGTGGCGCCTCCACCCGCTGGCCTTTGATTCCTACGCTTGCATTTTTCTCACAATCGGAGAATCTCGCCGTTCTAATATTGGAACTTGACACTAGATGGGAAGCCGATGACGAGCCAACTGGGTGCGGGCGATTCACAAACGAGAATATAGGACTTACAGTAGCTAGTCGCTGCTCCGACAGAACTGGCCCCACTGATAAGGGACGGAGTTGTTCGATCCTGGGGATTGTCATGCGTGAACGGATATCAATCTGACTACGGCCAGAAGAGAAAATGGCGTTGTTAAAACAGGCATGATCTCTTGCACTTCTGTACGTTCATCGCGATTAGCAAGTTGACTATGGCGTTGCGAAGCCTTACGGTTCTTCTCGAGCTAGGGCTCGTACATTATGTCCTCGCAGCTTTACTGTTGGGCATAATCGTTTGGGTATGGCGGGTAAGTCTCTCGATGAACTTGGCGGAGAGCAGTAGGTTGACCACGCGTGTATCAACACAGGAAGGACTCAAGGATGATGTGAAATTGGAGGGTATCCCAGAAGCACCGGGAGCTTTGCCTATCATTGGACATTTGCACATGCTCGGTGGTCGCAAGGGCCAGAACGACGCCACCATATTCTCACAATGGGCCAAATCAGTAGATTCTGACTTGTTCTCATGTCGACTGGGGGATCAGATTACGGTTGTGGTGAACACATTTTCCGCCGCCAAAGATTTATGGGTGACACAGTCTGCCTCGCTCCTGGACCGGCCTCAACAGCCTGGCTTCCTGGACAAACTTGGTGTGGACATCACCGGATCACCTTTCACAGATCAAATTCGCCGATGCAGAGCCGCAGCTATGAGAGCACTTGGGAAGAATATGTGGCCTGAATACTACCAGTTGTTGAAGCCGTCATCAGAAGGGCTGATCGTGTACTTGAAGGAACAAGGACAATCTGGCAAAGCCTTGGTGGATATTTATCCTAGGCTCAGGATCATGCTCTTCGACCTCGGCCTGTCGTTGACCTATGGGGTTCGCTACGGCCAATTCGACGACGCTTTCATGGACTCTTTCTTGACGTCGATCCTGGACATCACATCTGTACGCGCTTCAACGGCAAACTTCCGCTTCTACATCCGACTCCTCCGGTGGTTTCCTGAGCCCATGTCAAAGACAATTGCAGCTGAAAAAGTCCGTGCCGCACATGTCAAGGAAATCTACCAGGCGTACAAAGATCGAGTGGCACAGGACGGAGAAGTCAGTTGTGTTGTTTCCTCCCTTGGCTCCGATCGACTGACAGAAGACGAAATCCACGGGACATGTCTTTCTCTCCTTCAAGCGGCACCGGATACAGTTGCAACTGCTCTGTACCAATGTATTGCATTCCTAGCATCTCCTGACGGTAACTCGTTCCAGACCAAGATGCACGACTCGATTCTTGCTACATATGGAGGGGACAGGAGGCTCGCATGGACCAATGCTTTTCGAGAAGAGAAGGTTCCTCTGGTGACTTCTTTGTATAAGGAGGCGTTGCGATTCTACACCGTTACACCGTACAGTGTCCCTCACCAAACTACCAAGGAGATCCACTACAAAGGCAGAGTCATCCCGAGAGGGGTCGCGGTCTACATGAATGCTCAGCAGGCCAATCATGATACTGCTCATTTCGGACAAGATGCATGGTCTTTCAATCCGGAACGCTTCGTTGGGAACAACTCGCCGATGCCCCATTTGGGATTTGGCGCGGGAGGCCGCATATGTCCCGCCATGGCATTGAGCAACCGAATCTTGTCAGCCATGTTGATCCGGCTTAGTCTCGCCTTCGAGATGAAGCTAGGAGACCCAAAGGCCGGTGCACGAGTTCCGATTTTAGATCCTATTGATTTCTCAGCTGTCCACACCGAGCTTGTAGCCGCACCACGAGGGTTTCGATTGTAGATTCCAGCCTCGCGACCTGAAATGGTTGGACGAGCTCTCGCTGCAACTGAAGTAGTGTTGATCTCTGCCGGCACACACACTGCTCATGAGACTCAAATCATGCAGGACCAAGTCATACTGTGGCGGCGGAGTGATATGTATACTTGATGGGTGTAGGAGATTGTTGCTACCATTGAATGCAAAAGGTTCACGTGCATCATTTAAGAACAACCAACAGGAACATGCACCTGACTTCAAGCCATTGGTCGAAGGTAGCAACAGAATCTAGGCTAAGACCATGAGACGACTCGATGATGTTACATGAAGCCGTCGTTCCGCTGAGCCTTAGTCTAATCTCTTCATTCATGATTCTGTACGGCATCACCCCCGCCCCTCGGAAGAATCTATGAAACTTTAGTAGACGTGGTCGGTGGGACTGAGGGACAGACTCGTAAAGGCGATGGACGATAGAGGTTTACTAATATTCAAACGGCATTACACATTAATGCCAATGGGATAGAGAGATTTAGGCTTCCATTACATTGCTTTCTACCCTGCTTTGAAAGTTTTATCGCGCGCGCAAAGCACCATCTCCCTCCCTAACGTGGTTTACGCTCTTCGAAAGACTTCAAACCCATCACCGAATTCGCTATCCATATATCTGTGCAGCACTAGTACAATAGATTCACAGCAATATGAACACCTACGACCAAGCCATTGCTCGAACGCTGATCACGGCAACCATGCACAAATATGCCTGGCACGCGCGTGAGAAGGCCGACTGGGACAAGATCGCGGAGTGTTTCGAAGCCGACGCCATATACCGCCTCGGTGACGGGCGTGAACTACCGCCGTCTCAAGCCAAGGAGGTCGTTCGGGGCAAAGAAGCCAAATACATTCGGCACAACATCACCACCATCAACATCGAATTTGTCAGTGACACCGAAGCACGTACCGATGCTCTCTTCTTTGCGACGACCGAGTATAAAGTAGTCGACCATTGGGGCCATTGGGTTGACATCTTTCGCAAGCAACCGGACGGGTCATGGTTAATTCGCGAGCGCAGCATTCGCACGGAGGGCAAGGATCCAGAGGGCTGGTCTGCGAAAGTCTACGCGGATGTACCGGCGTCCGTTCCGAAGCCAGAATAGTAGTAGACATCAATACGCTCATTTCATAATACAATCCTGTGCATTCCAGTGTCAGTTCACTTCCTTTTTTTTGTCTACAAGCTACGAAGGCCTTCGTAAGCTGTAAACAGTCTTTCTTCATATCGTGGCACAAACGAAGATAGCGAGGTCAGGTACTAGCCAATCATGAAGAAAAGGCCTAGCTTTACAAGGCCTAGATTGTGGTCCGGGAATGGGGGTGGGGGTGGAGCCGAAGGGCCAAATAGTCCCGTCTCTCCCTCTTTGTTGACTCCGTGGGTGGACTCCTCAATTGCACTCCCGTTGTCAGCACAACATAGTTGAGACTGTAGAGTATCGGCTACCCTGGACCGGCGTGTCGGCTGAGATGATTTCACGCAAAGCGAGCAATGGGAGCAGAAGCCCCTCCCCAGGGGTTCCGACATACCGATCCTTCAGATTATAACTTGGTCTTTTGAGAAGGTAAGATATTCTGTGAGCATTTCTTGAGAAGCTCGTCTTTGTCAGAAAACCTCGTTGTGCCCCGTCAAGAAGCTTATCCATAAACCATTCACCAATCTCATTGTTTTGTGGCTCCACGAAGATGCCGGAGAAGACATTTGAACCTCAAGTTGTTGTCATCGGAGCAGGGCCTGTTGGATGTCTTCTGTCACTGCGTCTTGTCCGAGCGGGCATTCCAGTCTGTCTGATCGAAAAGGATCCGGAGATTCAACCACATTTCAGGGCTTTGGGGTACCCCGGCTCTACGCATGCCGCGCTCTACAAAGCAGGCATCTGGGAAGAAGCGAACGAACGAGGCTTCACCAAAGAAGGATTCTCGTGGAGAAAGCCACCTCGGCTGCTGAAGGAGCACGAGACCGAACTGCCCTGGGGCGATGTCGTGGTGAACTGGAATCCATACATTGACTCGCCACTCAAACCGGGAGATATTGGCTACGGCATGATCGCGCTGCCTCAGAACAAATTCAGAGAGATCATCATGCCCAGACTGCTTGCTGCGTCGGAACTCGCCGATGTACGTCTGGGCTACGAGATGGTGAAGCTCAGTCAGAACACGACGAGCGTGACGGTGACGGCAAAAGGGCCAGGCGGTGAGCACCTCGAGATTACGGCGCCATATCTTGTCGGCGCGGACGGCGCAAAGTCGATGGTGCGAAAGAGTCTCGGCCAGCATCTGGAGGGCTTCACCTGGCCAGACATCGTGGTCGCAGTGGATGCGTATGTGAATCTCCCAGCACCCGCGGATAGTTTTCCGAGCCTATACGTGCTCGACCCCAAGGACTATGCCTTCATGGCCAAGATGGACCGTCCTGGAGAGAATGGAAAAGATCGAGACCTCTGGAGGATGACGATTGCTATGAGCCCCGAGGAATGTGAGCCTGACGTATTCGATCAGATCTTGAAGGAAAAGATCGAGAGATTGACGCCCGGTCCCAGACCGCTGCGCTACGAATTACTGCGTGCTCAACCGTATCGTCTCCATCAGCGACATGTCCAGTCCATGCTTCAGGGTCGATGTCTTCTTATCGGCGACGCCGCACATCTGACGAATGTAAGTTGAAACCCTTTGTTAGTTCTTGGCTTTTCTCTTGCTGACTGTTGCGATAGCCTTTCGGCGGCCTTGGCCTCACAACTGGCATTTTGGATGCAGACTCTCTTGGCGACTCACTGCTTTACGTTCTGAAAGAAGGGCGCTCTGCCGAAATCCTCCAGCGCTGGGCCGATGCTCGCCTTGCGGTTTTCAAGGATATAGTCAGCCCGGCAGCAACGGAGAACAAGCTCCGGTGCCACGAGACCAGTATGGAAGATCCATATTCTGACCCCTTCTTCAGAATGGTACGCGACAATGCACCGGAGCTCGTTACGATGAATCAGGGTTTTCAGAGAATCGTGACGGATATGAGCAAGCTGCTGGGCAAACGGCCCGAGCTGGGTCCAGATCCCCGGGCAGCCTTGTGATCAATGTTTCATTCTGTGGTGTAACATGTACAAAGGTTAAGGCTCTCGGGGTGATGCAGAATGGAGGACCCTTCATCGTGCAAATGTATCAAGAGAACATCTTGTGAACGCGGGACCTAGAAATGATAGTCACGTTGAGTTCTTGATAGGATACGAGGATTGGTCCTCTCTTCACAAATTGCAATGGAAATGACCTTTCTTGGGACCATCTCAAAAAAGTGCAGGATCCCGTTGAGCTCGAATACTGGACGAGATGCGGATCTCTCTCTTCGCAACAAGCAATCAATCGTGCATACAATCAAGATACTGAGTCGCTGAAAGTCCAGGCCAAAGCCGATAGCACCATGTACTGTACTTCCTTCTTGCTTCGATCAAGTTCTTCATGCCTCTGTACTATGTCGAGTCGTCACTTTCTCTACCGGACTCACAGCCCCCACAACCTCAACTGGAGCGTCAATGTGCAGGTTGAATTCGCTCTTTGGATCTCGGATGAAAAGAGACGCTGTAATCAATATCAGCCATGTTGCGAGAGTGAATGGCAGACTATGTAAGCTGCTTACCAATAAGCGCTGCTGCCGCGAATGATCCAGCAGTTACCCAAACATAACGGAAACAAACAACATACGTCTCTTTCACGGCCAAAGCACCTGCCGCAATGATGGCCTCGTTGACATGGGGAATGTGAGCCAGAGCCGTTTGGTTGCCGGCAGTAATTGCTCCAATAAATGGTCCAAGCGAAGATTCAGGCAATCCCAGTGGCAGAGTTGCAGCCGCGATCTTGGGCCCTAGATTATTGCTCATACTGGAATTAAAGACGGCATTGTATATAGCCAGACCGACTGTGCCTCCCAGGTTACGAACGGCAATCACCAATCCTGTTGTCGTTGAGATCAATTCAGGAGGGGTTGCGAACTGCGCCAGGGTCATGAGGCATACGATGCACAGTGCAAGGCCACTGCCGGCAATCACGGGATAACCCCAGAAATTTGCAGGATCAGTGTGCACGTTGACCGTAGCAATTGTTGCAAAGAAGGCCACAAACAACAGGAGCGCAAACATAGCAGGTGGCCGTAGAGTCTTGGTGTGGTAAGACCAGGCGCCGCCGACTGCGGAGATCGGTATGCTTGCGATGAAAGCAATACCAAAATGCAGGCCTATCATCAACGGGTCCGTCGTGAAGAGTATGCTGGTTTCAAATGGGAGATAGTTGTTGAATGAGAAGAATGAGAGTCCCTCGGCAAAGAGACAGCCCAATGCGATTGGGAAGTTTCGATGGCGGAAGAGACTGTGGTGGATCATGCCGTCCTTTTTGATAAAACACACATAAAGGACCAGACATATGAGAAGGACAACACCAACTGCAAAAGGCGCCGACACGCGGGCATCCGACCATGGATACGGGTTTTGTGACCAGGACAGTCCAATGCAGAACAGAACCAGTCCCGACGTGAGAAGAAAGTATGCGGGCCAGTCGAGCTGGCGCATCTTTTCCTTGAATGTAAGATTCTTTTGCAGGTCTCGAGGAGGTGGATGGTAGAGTAATCCCGTGGCGAGGGCGCCTAAAGCGAAAACGCCAGCACAGATGTAGAAGTAGATGCGGAAGTTGGCATTGTGGCCGTATCGTGTCAAGCCGCCGCCAATCAGTAACGCAACAAGAGCCGCGGCGGCGCCCACGAAGTTGACAAAGGCCTGGGCATAGGATCTGAGCTTGCGAGGTACAACCTCCGAGGAGACCGTCGGGATAAGGGGCTGAGCTCCAAAGGCTATTCCGCTGAAGGTGAAGCCGACCAGCAATGTCCCAACATTTTGAGCTCGAGAGATGATGAGACTGCCGACAACGCCCATGCTGGTGCAGAAGATGAGCAGCCATTTTCGGCCCCAATAGTCGGCAGCTTGGCTGATAGGCGGAGACAAAACTGTTGTGACTATGGTAATGATGGATGTGAACCAAACGGTTTTGTCCTCCCCACCAACGACAGCAGTGATATTGCGAGCCAGGGATCCAGAACCCACAACGCTGATGAGCTGAGCGACGTAAACCAAGTTGATTGCCTAGACACGTCCATATCAGTTGGATATGACCAGGAAAATATAAGGAAGGAGATACATACCACGATGAGCAAGTAGGTCTTGATATGGATCTCTCCATTAGCCTCTTGCCCTATGGGCAGCTCCTCGAGCTCGTCCTGTGAAGATTTCTCTATCATGCTCTCGAGTGTCTTCATTTTTCAACTGGTTATGAAGAGTAAAAGAGTATCAATGAGGTCTGCGTTGGATGCCAGAAGTTATATCTTTCTCGTGAACTTGGCAGTCAAAAAATGACGAGTAGCGTGAGAGTCCACAGTATGTAAAGTCTGGAGTGGATTTGTGGGGTGGCTTGGGGATAATGAAACCAACTTAGAACACGGTTTCGAGCCGAGTTACAATCCGTTGCCCATCGACAAGCCATCACATGGACCATTACAGCTGCTCGAACAGCATGAGCTGGGACAGAGTCATTCTAGTCAGCCGCGGGCCGGGGGGTGGGGGTAGATTCAAGGAGGCACGGATCGGAGACAAAATTCTGCTGATGATTAACGCCTGATTATTCAGTGGCCTTCTTAGTAGGACAAATATTTCACTAACGCGGCAAGGTTGCACAAAAAAGAGAAGTGGCTGTCAACGCTCCTGCTAGGAGACGATGGGAATTGTACGAAGTAGTTTCATGTTAAAAAAGGTCACTGGGAAAAGTATTGCACTCATTCATATCAGGTATACCGGATGGGTATTCTCAGAAAACTATCGTACTCCCCACCGGTGTGAACGACGTGTACCCCATTTTCCGGGTTATGGTCCTCAGGTTCGGTCATCGTCATAGCCTTTGTCTCAGGCAGACATTTACTATGCCCTGAGACTCTCAACATGATGCCTTCACCAGCAGCAAAAACCATGCCCATCGGCCACATAGGGATTTCCAAGCGCACAACTGTATTTACTGGGACCGGCTCGGAGCAATCGTGGCGGTAGAATGGTTGATCACCTAGGTAATGCTGAGGCTCAATGGATACACGGTGGGAAGCGCGCAACATGCCGGTACCTCCCAAGTATGTTGAAACATTGGTTTGATCTTGGGGAGGAATAGGTGTAGGCGTAGGATAGTTATGATGCACCAGCAGTTCCCCATCGACAGACAGTTTACGCAGTTGTATATGAACGTCCATATCCTCGGCCGAGGCTGTCGATATGTGCAAACTTACGAGCGGATATCCACTCAGCTCACAAGCACGCAGAAAGGTATATGTAAAGTCCGCCGAGCCAGATAGATTGTGCGAGGGGTACGATACCTGTGACTCGTCTTTGGGACTACTTTCTTGCATGGCGAAAGTAGATGCATTGAGGTGCAGAATCTGCTGGTCAAATCCTGGAGGCGGGTAGCTCTCTGTCGGGCGCTCAATAATCGATTTGGCCTTACTGCCGTCCATGGCGAGCAGTGAGAGTCGTACTCGAGGTGTTTCTTCCCAACCATTTTGAAGACCCTTGGCGTAGTGATCGTAGAAACGCTGAAGATCGTCGTTCATGTCTGCTCGATACAGGTCGTGCCACTCCTGATAAGGATGGACACGAAGCCATTTGTCTTTGGTTTCCATGGTGAGGAATGACTCGAACGACCCGAAACCGTGCAGCATGCTCGAGTAAGATGCAGTCAGATATACAGGAATGCAGTCAATTCGACTGACGTGGACCCGCTTTGATGCCCAGTAGTCGTCGTAGAGTGGGTGTTCTTTTGTCATTGTAGGCATGTCCTCGGCAGAGTGGCGTCCTGCAAAACTAGCCATGATCATCTGATTGAACTTGGCTATCTGTGGTGCACCACCGCGACATCTCGACTGTTGATAGATATCAGTGGCACCTTCCCAGGGAGCAATGGCCTTGAGTGCTGGGTGTTTCAGCCGGGATGCGAAGTTGATCTGGGCGATAGCGAGCCAAGAATTTCCTCTAATCAAACGTTAGCCTCTAGATCCTGGGATTACGAGGATATACTAACGCCATAACGACCGATCCATTACTCCATGGCCGTTCATTTATCCACGATATTGTGTCATAGATGTCTTCCGCCTCCTATCCACACATATGTTAGCGATGAGATCGATGGAGCAATCGAAGCGACCGACCTGTTGACCCCAGAAAATTGCATCCCCTTCTGAATCACCGATCCCTCGACTGTCGATATTCACAATAGCATAGCCTCGCTCAGACCATTCAGCCGGATCAAGACCTTCAAACTTGTGATACCCAGAGACTCGTTCTCTAGGAACACCACAATTATGAGGCCCCATATTCTCGTAGTGCAAGAGCCCTGCGCAACAAGAAGGGTACTTGTACTTAGTAAATTGAACACTACTCAAGAAGTGTCAACGTTAATAGGAATTGAACCCACCATTGCCAGTTTTACCGTAAGGTCCCCAAAGAAGCACGGCTGGAACTTGGTTGATCTCAGAATCTGCTGGTCGGAAGACATCTGTGCATAGTTTTACACCGTCCCGCATTGGCACCGCAGAGTCACGATCGTATGCAGTGTCGCAACCAAAAGGTCTTCTTCCTTCACTCTTGACATGGCCTGCTTTCAAGATAGTCGTTCCAGGCTTGAAACCAGAGTATACGTATGGGCCATAAGTCTCAGGGGTTGGGAGCTTGACTTTCCGGACAGTGAAACCTGCCATGATCTTCGCCGAATGCAGGATCTTCTTTGCTGACCTGCTTGTATTCAACTTCTTGATTGCTTTGAAGTGTATGTATCTTTCTTTATCGACTGGAAGTTCTTTTATTGAGCAGTGCCGAGATCAGCCGATGTTGCGGGCTGTGAAACCTTGCTTGAACCCGTGTTCAGCTTCCCCCACCCCCACCGGGACGCAACTCGTTCGATCCCAGACAGTCTCTGCGACTCACAGCATTCCCACATACTACAGAGAAATTGTCCCGATGCCTGATAAGCGAAACCAGGGGTGAATCTGGGGTGCTGACAAACCTGTTTCTTTCCTGGGGGCGTGTTGTGATAACGAGCCCCGTTCAATCTCGTGGGTCGTACTGCATTTTTGCGGTACTCGGCTTCATCTATGTTGAAGAAGTCAAATATATGGTACATCACTGCGGTGTAACCAATAGCTTTTCAAATGAGCCTCTTCAGTGCATGTCATTGCTGAATGAATGCTGGTTATCCCCCTGGGGTCTTATGCATCCATCTGTGGCTTGTTGACGAGGCAGATAGCAAGAGGGTCGACCTTTCATTTCATGACATTAATTGTCTTCATCACGTCTCATTGGGCCGCAACTGCAAAATCATATATACCATTGTTGAGAGCATGCATCTTGTAAGGTGAATCAGAGAGGAGGATGTGAGGAGGCTGAACCGTGAGCATGTGGATGTAAACTTGTCTCCATTCAGGTTAGTGTAATCTGGAGCGTTTAAGAGGGGTAGTTTCTCGTACTTTATGACTTCCAACCTTCATACATTCATACGACTTGTACTGTTAGATCAAGCTCTGCTGGCTGGCGAAATGACGCCTCAACCAAGGCTACGGTATTGCTGCCAACACTGCGATCAAACTTTCTCTCGCAAAGAGCATCTGAATCGGCACCAGTCGAAGCGTATTGCCGAATTGCCCCAAACCTGTTAAGAGATGACCACATACTGACTCCCTTGTCTTACTAGACGGCCAACGCCGTAGCTTCAAATGCACAGACTGCTCTTCAGAGTTTACGCGCAGGTAAGACTCCGTTGATGTTTTCCTTGTGGCATCACCAATGTTCATTCTCTACAGCGATGTCCTTCAACGGCACCAAGCCCTTCATCAACCGGTTGTCGGCGAGATCTTGCTGAGGAACCCAGTCATGAATCAGGACTTGGATGACGCAGTTCAGCAATCGTCTGTCTTCAAGGAATCACGTACAGCCGTCGCCTGCGACAGGTGTGCTAAAGCAAAGATCCGATGCAGCGGACAATTGCCTTGCCACCAGTGCATAAACCGGTCATTGGAATGCACCTTAAACCGACCTCACGTCTCTCGCAAAAGACGCCATCTGTCTTCAAGTCATACCACTTCAGCGTTTACTGCCGATCGCATATCGCCTTCCATATCCCGCTCAACAGCACAAAATAAACAAGACCCCGCCTCGGCCAGCGGTTGGGGCCACACAATCGAAAAACCTGTCGCTACAATGCCATCGAGCCCTAATCATAATATAAACCAGCTGTGCCTTCATGTCGACGACGATTCAAATTTCCAAAATGGACAGGAGCAGGAAATGGCACCTCCAAATGAGTTCGATCTCAACTTTCCGAGTCCTAGGTACTTCTTTCCCTTAGATGCTACATGGCCTTTGGATGATTTGAATGCTTTCGATGAGAATAGTCCATATTCTACGCAAGGCTATCCACAGCTCTTCTGGAGATTCGACCAAGATGTAAGCTCAGCGCTTGTCGACAATGCAGATCTCGGCGTGGCTGGAAAAGACGTGACTGAGAAACCGGCGGACTCGAAGACAAAGTCTAATTCAGTTACTACCAGCAGCCCTTATGCTCAATCCCCATTTATTTACTCCTTCAGAGCTGGACCGGTGATCAAAATCCCGAAGTTGATTCAATTTTTGCAGAGCCAAGCCATCTGGAAGCGATTGAACTTTGCATTTTCATCAAATGAACCGCCCGAGTCTACACCTTCGAGGATTGTTGAGCCTGTGAGAGATGCTATCGTCGCGAAGATATACACCATGCTCTCAAAATTGATCGAGAAGGACACTAGCAGGAAAATCCCTCATCTTTTCCCGCCCTTGAAGACTATTCAACATCTACTGGACACCAGCCGGAAGACCTTATGTCCGTTCTATCAGGTCGTACATCCAACCGCTTGGGTTGAGTCGAGCTGGGACAGCGATGAGCCCTATGCAGACAGTGGTCTCTTTTTCACGTCGCTCATGGCGCTCGGCTGCATGCTCGCTCCAGTGGAGGAAGCCCGTTCGTTCTCTGTTGAGCTCGCTTATCTGGTGCGATACAACATCGTGGAGAATGCTGCCCTGGACGAAGCTCACCTCATTGATAAGTGGGTGATCACCGCATGGATCATGAACGTGGTATATAATGCTTGGTCTGGGAACAAGAGACACATGGAGCTAGCAGAAGCATATCAGGGAACATTTAGTGCTGTATGTTCTGCCAATGACATGTTATATCACGAATCAAAACTAACCATTGTCATAGTTCTTTCTGAGACGTGGTTACTACGACGCCATACCCCCCTCCAGCAACCAGAGCCTTGAAACGAACCTTGCATCTTGGTCTTCCTGGATTGACACAGAAAGAAGGCGCAGGTAAGATGAGCGGAGAGAAGACAACGAACTTACACTCACCATTGTCGCAGATTTTGCCAAGTATGGTATATCCTTGAGCAGGAAATCAGTCTCTTTTACTGCGTTACACCTTCAATTGACTTCACAAAAATTCGTTGTCCCATGCCGGTGGCAGACGCGTTCTTCTTGGCAGAGACCGAGGAGGAATGGGAAGCTCTGGTTCTGGAGGCATCAGAAGAGGGAAAATCTAGCACTATACTTCGTCCACTTTCACTAGCAACCTTTCATGTCCTCTTCTTGCGACCCGACTTCTTGCAATTGGACATTTCAGTAACACCACTTCAGTTGCGTCTACTGCTTTCAGCTATCCAGGCCCGGATCACACAATACTCTCTGACACATCGCTGGATCCCCGTTGAAGAAAGATTTGCATCTTCTAGTGATGTCTACAACGACGGCAATTTCCTCCTTCTTCGCCAGCAGGAGGAATTTGAGAATATGCTCCTGAAGTGGAATACCTTGGCCAGTCGTGTTTTTGAGCAACATCCCAACTCCGACCAAGAACTGCCATGCTATCTGACGGCACAGATGGTGTGGCTAGAGATATGTATCTGCTTCGACGACATCCAGATGATTGCTGGAAAGGAGGGCTTCGAGACAGGGAGGCTCTACCTTCCACGCCTCAGACACTGGGTCCGGAATTCGATGGCGCGAAAAGCCATCGCACACGCAGGAAATGTTCTCGAACTTGTCATGCGCAGTGACTCGCACGTCCTAAGGCCGATTTGGTGGCCTTTAGCAGTCTGTCGGGCTGCTCTGGTACTATGGTGTTATAGCGTCGGTCTGTTTGTCGACACCGACACCACTACTGGAGTGGCCCCGGCGTCATTGGCCCGCTCTGTTCTGGTCTCTCTGAACGTTCCCGGCAATCTCCATGATCCCATTGGCAGAATTGTTCAACAAGGAGAAGGGATGCCATGTATTCAGGACTCAAGGGGAGCCTTCGTACCTCTACATGACATTCCCGGTATTCTGGACTTGTGTATAAGACTGCTTGAGAACCCACCAGGTTACAATTCGCCCATTCTCGGAAGTATGCATCAGTTTCTACAAGACATTAAGCAATGCGGAGTGCCCTACTCGCCCTTGTAGTACTGTGTATATGAGGATTTAAAATAGACTTACTCAGTGCCGCCGGACAGACTTAGTTGGACACTGCTAAATCTCATTCTATAGGAGTATATAGTGAGCATATGAGGGACGTCATGTCCGCCTCAGGAGTTATTGACAATGCCTCAAATTGGCCTCCTTAGGCCCCGTTGTCAGACATGAACATCACGTAACGTAGCATTATATTCGTTTGTGTTTTTGAGATAGTCGACTAGACAGCCGACATTCCAATCGTTTCCTTCCACCATGACCGCATTTGCTGCATCTTCTACGCAGACTCTGTCCAGTCTTCGAGAGCCATCTGCCCCCACGTCTTGGTGGGCGCGCCATCCTCATCGACCGAAATTCAGGCACAAGAACAGTATCGGAAGGAATGAGACCCAATTCCCTCAGACTTTCGAGCCATCGCTGGCGGAGTGCCTTTGGTCCGTTGTTTTAACCCTCTCGTACTTCTTGATAGGATTAAGTAGCGCTTCAAGCGGCCAATGAGGTGCCTAAAGTGGCAGACATGCAAAAAGTTCGATTCAGGAGGTAGCAAAGCTAGTATTTCAGCTGCTGATGATGAATGTGACGAATCAGTCGCCCTTCTTTTCTCTCCTCGCCGTCCTTTAGATAGTCCATTAACACTTCCGTGCAGTTATCAGTGCTGTGGAAGCCCTTGAGCAGCTGTTTAGGGGCGACAAGCTCATTGTCTCGATAATACATATCGTTGGATGAAAGATGCCATAATCCAAGTTGATGTCCTTGAAGCATAATTCAAAACTGTCGTTTACCAGGCAATCCTTGCAAGAAACCCGTGGGGCCAAATCCTCACAGCCAACTTTCTCAGCTCATCCATGGAAAGAATACCCAGAGCCAGCGGCAATGGTATGAACCAAAACTCGAGGGGTGCACTTGCAGTGTTGAAGAGGCTCTGAATGCCTGGTTCTTGTGTCACAAATATCGCTATGGCTAGAGAAACCATTACCGAGGCCAATAGCCAAGGGTTCCTTCTCTGCTTGCGGAAAGGGTCAGCCTGCAAGATCGACAGCTTCTTGTTGCGGATCGACAAGATGTTTCCCCACTGTAAAATCACCAGTGTGATGAAATAGACGGATTGGCCGGTAACATTGAAGTGCGTGAGTTCGGCTTGAGTGTAGCCATGAAAGCCTGCCGAGTACTTCTCAAAGGCAAACCACAAGTCCCCAATGGGAATCTTAGCATGTCGCCAATAGTACAAGAAGTACATCGAGTGAGCAATCACGGTTTCCATGACGCCCATGAAAAGGTATGATTGTCCATAGATGCGCAGATTGATCAAATGTTCTTTTTTCCGGTCCCGGGGTGGTAAGCTCAGAAGATCAAACTCTTCCTTTTCCAGGATCAGGCTCAGCGAGCAGAATAGATCCGTGAAGACGCAAATGATGATCATCAAGAACGACGACAGTGGCAACGGAACTCCAAAAAAGACGTTGAGCAAGACTGGCCAGATCTCAGACCAACTACCTGCTGGTAAGAGGTAGCCAATGACCTTCTGCAAGTTCTGAAAGACAAGTCGGCCAAGTCTGATGCCATCGACAATGGAACTGAACTGGTCGAGTAGCACCAGATCCGCAGCTTCAAGCGAAACGTCGCTGCCATTAACCATAGCAATACCGACGTCTGCTGCCTTCAGGGCTGGTGCGTCATTGACGCCATCCCCAGTCACCGCCGTAGAGAATCCGCGATGCTTCAGCTCCTTGACGATGCGTAATTTGTGCTCAGGAGTGCATCGCCCGAATACCACTTCTTCGTATGCACAGGTGAGGTCCCAGTCGCCTTCCTCAAGTTTGTTAATCTGGTCTCCCTCCAATAGCAAACTTTGGTTGCTAAATACTTCTGGGGAGATTTCCTGCTTGGTGGCGCTGGGGCGTCGGCGCAAGATGGTGTCAAAGTTGTCGGGGTCGCGCTCTCCTGAGAAAATGCCTGTTTGCCGTGCGATGGCAGCGCCAGTAAGCCCAAAGTCCCCTGTCATCATGAAAAAACGAATACCTGCCCTCCGGCACGCCGCTACCGTGACCGCAGCCTCCGGACGAGGAGGATCGAAGATACCAACAATCCCTATGACAGTAAGATCCTGGATCGCAGACCCTTGCAATTCTTGTGCAAAGCCATTCGAACCAACTGCGTTCGAAGGTGTGAGCTCTTTCTGACACAACAAGATGACACGCTCTGCATTGCGAGACATCTTTGTCTGACACCCCATCAGATCCGCTCTGGCGGTGTCGTCCAACTCCAGGATTTTTCCACCTTGATAGGACCAGTAACTCGTACATTTCGGCAAGAGCACATCGGGTGCGCCCTTGACCAGCATAAGGTGTGGGGGTTTCTCAGAACACCGTTCCTGAGAGTGATTGTGCACCGTGACCATGAATTTATTTTTCGAATTGAACGCAATTTCAGCCAATTTCGCATGAGTATTGCGTACCTCGATGCCTGGCCGCGCTGCTTCTGCAAAACGTAAGATTGCGCCGTCGGTAGCATTGCCCTGTGTCAGACGATCTTCGGGAGGCTATGTGAAGGATAAAATCAGCCAGGATCCAATGAATATGGGACGCGCCAGAGGGGTTTCAGCAAGGTCGACTGGTAATGCAATGCAAATGAGAGTGACTTACCTTATCCAAAGACAGAGGATCGAATGTTGCTTCATTGCATAAGTGAGCTGCTTTATGCAATGCTTTCAAGGGTTGCGATTCTTCATTATCGTTGAATACCGTTGTGGCATCACTCGCCGACATTAAATGGTCCACGAATCCCACAGTTGTGACTCTCATTTGATTTTTAGTTAGAGTGCCAGTCTTATCAGAGCACATCACTTGGACGCAACCCAGGGTTTCGACTGTAGCGAGACTTTTTGGCAAGACGTTGGCAGCTTTCATCCGGCGAGCAATCATCATCAACGTCAATGCCACGCCAACCGGCATACCTTCCGGGATGAAGGCCACAACGCACCCCATAACATCGTTCAACATAGCGACAACGTTCATGAATGCAAAGTGATCCACTCGCAACCAACCAACCCATGTAAACAGGATCAAGGTTGCGAGGAAAGCGGTCAAGCAGCAAATGATTCTGACGAAGCGCGCAATTTCGCGTTGTATGGCTGTTGGCCCTTCTTTGATTTCAGACGTAGCTGTGGCAATCGCCCCCATGACCGTGTTGGGTCCGGTATAGATGACAAGTCCTATAGCGCTTCCATTGGTGACCATGGTGCCTAGTAATGCTATGTTCCGAGTTTCCAAGAAGTTGTCATCGGTGGCTTCGCTTGCACCTTCAATTTCCTCGCTTTCTCCCGTCAACGCGGACCTGTCGAACCGAACATCGTCAGAATTTTTGATGAGGCGCAGGTCTGCGGGAACCTTATTGCCAATGCTTATCCGAACGATGTCTCCAACGACCAAATCGCTTGTTTGAACTTTCGTGTAATTGCCATCACGAAGCGCAAAAGCATCCGACGGCAGCATGTCGAGAATAGAGTTCATGGTCTTATGTGTTGACCAATCTTGGAACGCCGAGAAGCTGGCCTGAAGAAGGATGACGATGATGACAAGCACGGCGAGCCCAAGGTTGTACGGCGCGGGATCTGGATCGCCCAGTGGTCTCCAGCAAATGAAGAAGATGATAACACCAACCCAAAGAATCGAGCAAAAGCCACCGAAGATATAGCCGAGCAATTTCTTCCAATAATTTGTTTTCTGCCGTGGCAGGATATTCTTCCCATCTTGCTGTAGACGCTTGGAAGCTGCTTCTGAACTTAACCCTACATTCGGGGACACTCGATATCGGTTACAAAGCTCATCTGCGCTGACCATATGTTGGTCTGCTTGTGCAAAATCCTTGCTTGTATGCTTTTTGTCCTTTCTTTTCTCGCCCGCGGCGGATGCGTCCTTGTCGTACTGGCTTCTTGACTCGCTGACGTTGAACGACAAAGTTCTAAACCCGATAGGTATCCCGGAAATTTGATTACTTCTTGAACGGATGCTGTTGATGGAATCTCGACGGCTCAGAGGACGGCCGCGAGGGCGATTGGGAGTTCTCTCATCGTCGCGGTCAAGGAAACGATCCGGAGGTTGTTGTTCTTGAAAGAAAATTTGACGGCGAGATGGCGCATCGGGGGTAGGATCGAGCATGGTCTGCATGCAAACTTCTTTCTCCTGTGAAGCAGGCTGCTTCGTGGTCATCTTGGCGGGCAAGGTCAGGGCGGTATGTCAACGCTGACAAGAAATCGTGAGATGTTATTGCAGTCATTCCTTCTATACTGGATTCACACTATTATATTCATAGTACAAAGTAAACGTCCCAACTTTGCAACGTTTCATACGGAGACACGAGTGACAGTGATCTATTACCCAATATTTGCATAAGAGAATCATTTAGTTGAACTCATTCCACGCAGCAAGGTTCGCCTCAAACCAATCTCGTCGGACCCACAAGTGATGTGTTCACCGTTGACAACCAAGTCGAAGGGTTCGCGAGACACGATACTTCTATGAGTCCGCGCTGTGAAGTAATGGAAATAGATCGCAGTGAAGACAGTACTAGGTTAGTGAGACCATTGCTTCATACTTTAAAGTGAATGAGACGTTTTCTGCGCTGCCAGTGGGGAGAACCCATGGAGAGTCACCATGCTGTGACAGCACGAAATACTGAAATCCCTCACTGTGACTGTATTCAAAGGAAGGCTGCGTGTGGGACATTCATCGCACAACCAGTCATGCACAAACTCGGTGCGCATGGGACCCAATGTCTGCGGCTAGACGGAACCATCTGCTGTCTACGGATAGACGGAACCATGTGTGTTTGGGCACAAAACCCGGGTTCTCCACATTGCTAGATTACTCCCCTCCTCGCTCAGCGCGGCCTTCCAGATTCTACGCCTCATGTTGCACAATCTCCGTTTTTTCAAGCGACCCTTGGTGCTCTTTTCCGTAGTGTAAGATGTGGATTCTATCAACAGGAGCATCGACATGTGCAGTGAATTGATCACTGGGATCTCTGACAAAGAACACAACTTCAGGGAGGTTAGCTAAGATTGGTCGGAAACATGGATCTCTTAACATACTCAGAACTGCAGCCACACTAAAGCAGCCGCCACAAATCCAAACGTTCCGAAAAGCGATTGTGTAGGCGTCCAGCATGCCTCGAAGTCCGGCCTGCACGATTGCTGGTGTGACTCCTGGAAGCCTGGACAGAACTTCCTCGTTCTTGGTGGTGAGAGCGACAACAAATTCTTGTTGGCTAGCCTCTGGCAGTCCCAAGGGAAGAACAGCAGCGAGTATCTTTGGCACAAGATTGTCACGGACTGTCGAATTGAACAAGGCATTGAAAATAGCCAGACCGACAGAGCCGCCGAGAGCTCTAGTAGCAATGATCAAGCCAGTCCCGGTCGATATCAGTCGTGCGGGAATTGAAAGTTGAGCGGCAACAACGAGAGGATTCAGTGATAAGGCGAGTCCCATGCCAATAAAAATGTTATAGCCCCACAGGTTTGCAACAGGTGTTGAAGCTGTTGTTGTTGCCATGAGGACGAAGTAGACTATGAAGCATAAAAATGCGAGCACTGCAGGTGGTCGGACTTTCTTCGTCCGCGAGCAGTACAGTCCTGTAAGAATTGTGGTCACGATTGAGGCATAGTAGACAATACTGTAGATAAGTCCTGAGGTGAAAAGGTTCTGTCCATAGAGGAAGCTGCACTGGAAGCCAAAATAGTTGGCTACAGCAATGAAAGAGAGGGATTCAACAAAGACCCCTGCTTGCGCAATGGCGAAATTGCGAGACTGGTATAAGTCGTGGTCGAACAGGCCATGCTTTTTGTAAAACACCGTATAGCAGCCGAGAGCAATGGCGCTGGCAACACCGACAAGGAACGGCGCCAGAACGCGAGCACTGGTCCATGGGTAAGGATTGTTGGAATACCCTAGGCCGACGCAGAACGTCAATAGAGAGGTCATCACGAGGAGAATCGCAGGAATATCCAAGTCAGATAACTTTTCGGAAAGACTCAGCCTCTGCTCTTGCCGCATTTGTGGTCGATAGAAAGTGGCCACCAGTAAGGCGCCGATAAAATATATGCCTGCGAGCAGGTAGAAGTAGCCTCGCCATCCGGAAGGGTTCGTCTTGACCATGGCACCAGCAACATACAGACCGATAATGGCTCCGATACCCGCCGCAAGAATAACAGCTGTCTGCGCCCATGGTCGAAATTTGCGTGGAAGTACCTCGGATGGAACAGCGTGCAAGATCGATTGACACCCAGGCGAGGCGCCGGCGACCACTGAAGCGCCTAGTATCATGCCAATGGAATTTGAACGACTCATGATGATACAACCGACAACGCTGATGAGTGCCGTGATGACGACCAACCACTTCCGACCCCAGAAGTCAGCGATTTGCGAGATTGGAGGCCCGGCGACTGTAGGATATAAAGCGACAATGATTGTCAGCCACGCAGCCTTGTCGTGGCCGCCTATGTCAGAAGTGATAGTTTGTCCCAGAAAGCCTGCTCCGTTGATTTGGAGCATATGAGCCATGTAGACAAAGACGATGGCCTGAAGGTAACAAGGTGAGCTTCTTTATTCCCATTCTTCTCGCAATTACACAAACTTACAATCACGGTGAGGATAGAGCCAGCAGTAACCTTTTCATCCTCCCTGGAGTGGTCCACAGCAGGCTCAGAAATGCCGGTGGCTGCTCCCAACCTTTCGACCTGGGCTTGCTCAATCTCAATATTCTTAGACATGTTTATAGGCCGCGATTAGACCTCCGTACAGTGACCACTGCGATGTTGACTGACTCAATGCGAACTTCGCATTCAGTAGAACTTGCGAGGTGGATGGGCCATTTTATGTCCTTTTTCCGGCTCCGAAGCCCCGGTAGACACACCCCTGAGTCAGCCATTCTCGGGTAACAAGCGAAGAACTGATTTAACGTGGAGCAGAGCTTTGGACGCATGATACTGGACCTGGACCTCCAGTCTTGTCCCCGCCTTCCCCAGATCCGGGGGCTACCCTTCACTAGCGCCGGAGTTCGGAAAAATGAGACAAGCCGAAGTGAAGTGCACGATTGCACCAAATTCCAGAATGGCCATGCCGAATCAAGGGCGGTCTTTGTTTTCCAGACTCTCAGTGACAAATTGGAATAGAAAGAACACAAAAGCTTGTTGCACTTGACAAGCACCGAACACCGGCCGGCACTGTTGGCCTCCGGGCCAAATGCCGATGGAAGGAAATCTTGACGAGTGACTAATTGTGCGGGTCCTGCAGCAATCGTTTAGACAGATAAACTGACTTCTCTTGAGCAAAAGCGTCGCCGATTCCTTCAAATATAAGCAATAAGCCTAGATCACCGGCACTATTCACACCAGGACACACCTGCTGACACTGAACTGATTGTCCATGATGATTACGGACAGTGTTGTGAACGGCGCCACCAAGCCGACTTCCAAGCCGCACCCAAGTCCCACAACTTTTGCGCATGCTGTTCTCCGTACCACCATGGACCATTACGAGGAAATGAGTCAATGGTACATTGATCTACTGGGGGCAGAAGTTGTCCATAAGACCGCCAATATTACTTTCCTGCGTTACGATGAAGAACATCACCGCATCGCCATTTTTGCCAGTCCCCAGCATGTTCCAAAGACGAAGGGTGTCCTGAACGCAGAAGTCGATCATTTGGCCTTTACCTATGCCACTCTCACAGAGTTGGCACAAGTCTATACGTCGCTCAAGTCGAAGGCGTGGGAGCCGGTCTGGACTATCAACCATGGGCCTACAACAAGCATCTATTACCGCGATCCCGATGGCAATAAAGTCGAACTTCAGGTCGATAACTTTGATACTAAGGAAGGCGCCGACGCATTTATGAAAGGGCCATTATTCAGCATGAATCCAATCGGCACAGAAATTGATGCTGATGTATGGGCTGCGGAGATATTGGCCAAGGTTCGTCCAAGCGGCGAAGAAGGATTGAACGACGAGGAGGTCAAGAGAATCAAGAAGAGGCGAGAAATTGGCGAGCGCTATAGCTTGCCCGACAATACTGTCTAAATATGGTCTCCCTTGGCTCTCTGCAGAATCGCATTCTCTCGGAGCACGTAAAAAGAGCTTTACCACGGGGATGAGTGAGAACGTTCTGGTGAAAGATATGCAGGATAGGTAGATGTGGCTGTTGATGCAGCAGTAGAACAAGTAATGCAACAGCTAGAGCAAGAGACTTGCTCCCCAGACCTAACATAGATGCTCATTGACTTTATTCTTTCATAACTTTACTGATCTTTAGCTTGAAAGCGACTGGGACTTGCTTCTCTCTTGGCTTTTGTCCCCGTTCGAATCGATAACCACATCACAGGCAACTACGTCGCTGTTGGAAGAGTTTTGCATCTGCTTTTGCCCATCCTTTGACGACGCCTCGCATAATTTTGCCACTCAGAAGCCTCGGAATCGTTTCCTTGAACTGCACTCCACCTCTCAACTGCTTGTGTTTGGCCACCTTTTGAGCCACGTAACTCATGATACCCTCTTCTGTCAATCCTTGACGGTGAGCGTCGGGATGCGCCACAACTTATCCTCGAGGATACTCATTCCCATCAACCGACAGTCCCACTATGGCCGCATCCACAATTAACTCGTGTTGAAGCAGGACGGCTTCAAGCTCGGCGGGTGCTACCTGCAAGCCATTGACCTTGATCAGCTCTTTCTTCCGATCCACAATCCACCATAGGTCGTCCTTGGTAGTGACTATATCACCAGTCTTCAGCCATCCGCCCGAGGCATAAGTTTCTGTCGTTGCCGTTTCATTATTCCAATAGCCCAACATCATCTGAGGGCCACGTACCCAGAGCTCGCCGGGGCCCGTTTCAATCTCCTGGTCCCTGTCATCAACAATCATGGCTTCTGTATTTGGAAGTAGGTAGCCTATACTGTTATGAGTGTAGACCCTGTTGATCGGTAGCTTCGTACCGACGCAAGTAGTTTCCGTCATTCCCCAGCCGCGGGAGATGCAAAACCCAAATCGCTTAACCAGGTCGGACTGTAGTTCTAGTGATATCGGTGCTGCGCCTACCATGACATTTTTTAGACTGCTCAGGTCGAACTTGATAGTGTCGGGACTTTTACCAATCAAGGCCATTACGGGTGGCACTGTCTGGATCGTAGTGATCTTGAACCTCTGAATGTATTCCAGGAATGAAGTAAGATTGAATCTCTCCATGATGTACACTGGGATTCCGAGTCGGCAAGCGATATTGATAGTGTATAGCTGAGAGAAAGCATGATAAAGAGGCAGGGCAGCAAGCCATCTTTCATTGTTTCCAATTTCGGTTTCTGGCGCCGCATCGAACATCCCACAAAGGACTTGAGATGCATTTGACACGAGGTTGTAGTGGCTGGTACATACCCCCTTGGGTAAGCCTGTCGTTCCACTGGAGAAATTGATGGTCGCTATCTGCGTCTCAGCTCTATCACCAAGCTCGTCCCAATCCCAGGAAGCAGCGTCCTGATGCGAAGCAAGGAAAGTTGTCCAATCCCGAACACCATCTTGCGCAGCACAGACATGTGCTGAGAAAAGAAAAATCCTCGTCATTGACACTCCAGCTTTGATGGCAGCAGCCATTGCAGTTTTCAAGAGACTCGGATGGACCAGAATCATCGCGGCCTTGACGATTGTCATCTGATAAGCAAGTTCGTCAGCGTTGTAGGCTGGGTTGGCACCAGAGTAATATCTTTTGGAACCTGCGGCCCCGAGATATATCACCGGAACAAAGAGGTGGTTTGGCGTAAACACCATAATGGCGGCATTCTTTCTAATCCCCAAGTTGTCCAGCCCCAGAGCAAATCTCTTCACCCAGAGCAACATATCAGCCGGCGATAACTTGTTGCTGGGGAACTTGGCATCAACCCAGAGAGGTGTTGAGGAAGGAGCCTTCTCCTTCGGGAATAAGTATGATAGAATGTTACATTTCGGGATGTCGATATCGTCGTAAGGCGATTTGTAAATCATTTCTCTGACGTCTCGACCCAGGAGTAGTAATTACGAGCCTTCTGGTGTGACTATCGTGAAACAGTAGAGCGGCCTTGGCGGTTAAAACTTTCACTCGAAGATTGATAACTGTGAGAATCATAGCCTTCATGACGAGGTTCTGATACCTGTAACGAGGAAGTTCATGATTTACCGAGGCCCCTCTGGATTGGCTCCACTTCACGCAGACTCTGGAGCAAATCCCATAGCAACCCACAATGGGTTGCATCCTGCTACAGCCGCTCGGTGTCTTTTAGGAGCCCGAAAACAAAAAGGAGAGGTTTCGGGCTCGGTGCGTACTCTTGGTCCCGTGTTGGACTATTCATTGTTCTGAATAACTCAGCCCCACTTGCTTGGAGCCATTGACATTACTCGAGAGCACCGAGGTCGTCAACGATACCTATTCCGAGCGGATCCCCCTACATCTATATCCGACTGAGGCAGGCCCAGACTTGTATCCGCCCGAGGGCATTGCCGCTACAGACCTACACTGAATGGCTACCCCTACCTGTCGAGTCCTGACTGACCTCACCAAAAGCACTCCGTCGGAAGTCCCAAACTTCGCCGATATCGAAAGTGCCGAGGGCCTCGCAAAGTTGTACTTTAGATCTGATCTAGCCAATGTAGCAGAGCATAGTGTTTACTAGCACAGCAGATTAACGCGAAATCAATACTTAGCTTTAAGAACTCAGTCAGATGAAAATCACACTCATCTAGTAACATGGAGTTTAAGAGCAAGATTATTGTCGTCACTGGTGCAGCTCGCGGTATAGGGCGAGCTGCAGCCATAGAATACGCTCGTCAAGGCCCGCGTGTTGTATTAGCAGACATCAATATGGCAGAACAACAAGCAACGGTATCTCAGCTTCGAGCCAGTGGCTACGACGCCCATGCATATAAGGTCGACATTGCTCTGGACGAAGAAGTTCATCGATTCGCAGCTTGGGTTATAAAAAATCTTGGTGCACCAGACCCAATACATAACAATGCAGTTATGCTCAGATCGGGGGGAATACTTGACATTGACATTGATGATGCTCAGGAACAGATGAACGTCAATGTCTTCGGCTATCTCCGGGTTGTAAGAGCGTTCTTACCAGCGATGCTTGAACGTGGTGACGGTCATATCGCAGTGACCGCATCTCCCAACGGCATCAACCCTCAACCATTGGTATCAGCAAATCTGGCGGCGTATTGTTTATGCAAAGCTGCGGACGTGTCCCTTGCACAATGTCTGGCTGTCAGCCTCAAGCCACGTGGGCTTTCTGTATCGCTACTGTTGCCCGATATCTCATACACAGAATCCATCAAAGAACTTTCTGGGAAAGCGACCGCTGAATTTCATCAGGGACTGGCTCAAGTCATGATCGCCCATGGCACTTCCCCAGAGACAAATGCTAAAATATTAATTGAAGGACTGAAAGAGGGGAAGTTTTTCGTGAATGCCCATCCCGGCTACGAAGATGCATTGAAAGACTGGGTATCCAATGATCTAAATCCTTTAGTCGACTGGGTTGAGATCTAAACCACTGATCTCACTCACCATCGCCAGCAAGTTGGACACCACAAGTAACGCAGTTCTATTTTAATTCTATTATCTTATGCAAAGAATGTTGATACTGAAAGACGGTTAAGATATAGGTTCATGGAGGACTCGCGTTCAAAACTTTAGTGCACATCTAATCCGCTTTGCTCAATTCATCCCACCCTCTGCTTATAAGCCTATGGCCTAGATTCCGCGTCTCTTCCCCCCTCACCTGTGATGATGTCGCATAACAAATGTGGTATTTCAGGTCGGAACTCGGCCTTATCTAAAAACCCCGACGACTATGGATTATGCGGGTTAGGATATCCCGAAGCTTGGTCAGCCCTCAAAAAGTCATAATTGTTCAACACATACTGATTTGCCGTCCTCTCTTCTTGAGAGGTCTCGCAGTCAGCCACGCTCGTTGACACGGCTGCAGTGTTGTTGAGTTTGAGTAGTCATCTAAACAGCCTATCGGTCTCCATCAGAATGGAATTTCTCCCCCCTCTTGGCCGAGATGTCATGGCAGCCGTGGCCCCCACCTTCAAGGTCTTTGGAGATCTTTTGCGACAACCTGAGCGCTTGGCCCTCCTCCAAGCTACGAGGAGGGAAGAGCATCGCTATGGCGATCATCCACGACAGATACTTGATCTGTACCGTCCATCAAAAGACCTGAGTCGGGTCACCCAAGGCGAAAATGCTAGAGAGAGTCAAATTCTCGTCTTTATCTATGGCGGTGGTTTTGCGAGGGGCGACAGGATTGAGCCTGCAATCGACGGCGAAGTGGTATATAAAGGGTTGGGACATTTCATGGCAGAGCAATTAGGCTACGACACCGTCATCATGGACTATCGCCTTTTACAGCACGGTGCGACTTTCAATAGTGGCGGGGAAGACCTTGATTTGGTGGTGACTTGGATCGAGAATACTCTATGCCAAAAGAATGATGCAGAGTCCAAAAGCCCTACGGGGCGTGATATGGTCATCATGGGCAACTCGGCCGGCGGTGTGCACTTGACTTCGTGGCTTTTCGACGATGCATTCGCGAGCACAAGACAGAGACTAATGAAAAGCTCATCGAATTTGCGCTTGAAATCGGCAGTCATTCTGAGTTCCACCATGCTGTTGGATCCCCATGTTCCAGCAATGCGGCCTAGCTTGCTAGGATATTATGGAAGTGAGGAGGATATCGTCGGGAAATCGCCCCTCAACTTGATGCGCAGGGCCACAACGTCGAACGCTGGTGAGAAGTTATGGCCGCATATCCTGCTCATCACGACAGAATTTGATCCGGAGTTTGTTAGTGAAACTAGCAAGACTTTTCTCATGGAGTGGATCAGTAAGGGTGGTAAAGGCGACTACTGGGAGCTTATAGGACATAATCATCTCAGCCCACCGCTCGCGTTGGGCACAGGGAACGAAAAGGCTGAGGCTTGGGGGTTCGAGCTTGGCCAACGATTAGCCCAAATAAAGTAATCAAAGATAAATGTAAGGCTGAGGCGAAGAAGAGAGCGACGTTGAATTACACTGCGCCTCGAGAGCAAAACATCAAGCTCAACAATTAATGACCTTGCTCACACAGTCATAAGAGACGATTACGTTGTAAGCACATGGCAGACAGTAAGTGACTCATGCTGAGGACAGTGTAGATATTCTGTTCGGTCCCCATCGCTTTGATTGACAAGAATCTGCGAAAATCTGCAGTCTTCACTCAGAACCATAAGTACTAGCACTTCTGTTAAGCTATTCATGTTCACTAAGACGCTGTTTCAAGGTACACCAACGGCTACAAATGGCTTCCTGGTCATTTGTCATCCTTAAACTTTTTGATATTTGAGGATGTAAGCACTGTACAGAAGTTCAGTCCTTCCTTCGTCAGCCCTTGCCATGATGGCACTTCAACTCAAGTCGTAGAATCTAGTCAAGTCCGCAGTGAGCGCATCTTGCATCTAGAAAACAGTTAGCCTGGATCTCATCTGAGATAAAGTCGGTTTGAGGCTACATGAAAGAGGTTAGCGGCCTCAGCTGGCTCTTTCGAGGCGAAGCTAATGTATTGCAGAATCGGATCTTTCTCTAGAGCCGTCGACCCATCTTGAATCACACGTTTCAAGTTACTTGACGACATTGGGTCGATGAGATTGTGGTATATTTCGCGCCTCTTCTCGTCATAAATGTCGAGAATCTTGAGGCCAGCCCTACCTCCATGAATGCCTTGTAGGCAGTCTACAAGGCTTCCAACGTCAGCGATCCCTCCAGTCAGGCCGAGGCCGCCCCTATTAATATTCAGATTAGGAATCTTTTATGTATGAGGGTCAAGAACAGGCGAACTTACATTGGGTTGCATAGATGAGCCGCGTCGCCAGCAAGCAGTACTCTGCCCACTCGCATCCTTTCTACGCATCTTTGATGCATTACGAAAGGACTCCATCTCGACAATTCGTATTCCCCTGGTTTTGGGTTGCCGGGAAGGATGGTCTCAAATTTCGCAGCCAGCCTTCGCCGCAGTTCGGCTTCATTCATTCCAGCCGGCTCACCATAAGCAACTCGCCACAGGCCCTTTTTATCTAGTCTGCAGGCCAAGGCCCAATGGTCAGGATGAATAATCCACTGCACGTCTGACCATCCATGCTTTTCGAAGCCATCGTACCGGATCTAGCTTGTTTGTTAGTACTGCGCAGAGTTTATGGGCATAGATGAACAAACATTCGTTGCTACGAGCTGAATATCCCACGTATGGCCAGGAAAGGAATCATTGAAGAGTGCTTTTCTGACCGAACTTCGAGCACCATCACAACCAACGGCAAAGTCGGCATGGAACGATTTCATATCACCATTGGATTCGGCTTGAATAGTCACCTTCGACTCATCTTGATTCAAGCTGATGAATTTATGGCCCCAGTGAATGTTCACATTGTTTAGGACCTTCGCCTCGTCATTCAGTATCCCAGCTAGAAGGTGGACAGGTAGGATGACGGTTCGATCAGTGGCGCTAGGGTCGTTCGGTCCTTCTATGCCAGTGATCTGTCCAACACATTTAATTAGTGTTGAACTTGATAGAATAGGTTGAAAATATGGCTTCAGCTTCACTGGAATGCTAAAAACATAACATGTCCGGACGATCACCAAGATGGGTGATAGAGCAACTCACATAGCTCCCTCCAAGCTGTCTCCAGCACATTCCATTGGCTTGCATCCCAGCCGCGAGAACTTTGTCGATAACACCGGCACGTCTGAGGACGCTGGAGTTCAAGTCTCAGAACAATACATTCACTTTTAACCAGCAGCAAATAGTAAACAAACCTGACTGCTGGAGGTCCATAAGCAGCTCCTCTCGGGCGCGCATCGATCTCCAATGCGGCCTCCAGGACATCGACCTCGACTCCGCACCTCCCGAGCATCAAAGCAGTTAACAAGCCCACAGGACCCGCGCCAACGATTACAACTCTCGTCAATGCTTTTCTCGCCATTGTTGTTACTGTGTCAGAGCGCGATCTGTAGATTCAAGAAGGAATTGTTAGCAAGTAAAAGCTCAAAACATTAGCTGCATATGTAGGCAACTGAATCAGTCCCTGACGCTGCCTAGCTATTGCTCCGCAGGCCGGGATAACGGGTTTGCTAGAGTGTGTGATGGCGCCGCGTAAAAGTCCAACGCTCTGCCCCATCTCGTGATTGCCCGAGCCTACCTACGTTCAACTTCATCTGTATCTGATCTAGCCTCGATTGCGTTAACATTTTTCATCACACGAAACGTACGAGTGCTAAAAATCGAGCAATGCGGTCCGGCGATTTCGGGGTTTTCGGCACACCGAAACCCTAATTAGCTAGCCGGATTTCTTAGGGTTGCTCGTACTCGGAAAGTGAAACCCTGGGTGGGATGCGGAGGATGGAGATCGATCACGAGCTGATGCCAAGAGCGGGATATCTGTGGGAGCCCCGAGCTCTCCGCAGACCACACTTCTCATGATCTCTCTTGGACCATCAGGTCCCGTTATTGAGCGCAGAGAACACAGACAACTACGTAGCGAGGTTGACATCGACTTTTTCCCCCGTATAACGATATGGACCTTTCAGCTGCTCCGAGTATAAGTCCCCCGGTCTACAAAGCCAAATATTCCCGAGCTTGCACATTCTGCAGGAAAAAGAAAGTAAGGTGTAAGCATTACTTCGCCACTGGAATTCTTACATATCTGAAGCTGCACAGGTGAAGGAGGTTATCCGTGCAAACAATGCGCCGATCATGATGAAATATGTGCATTTACCGGGCGCCGACGGTTTGTGCGGAAACCACGGGCCGCCTATGAAACAGTCTCTGCACGTCTCGGTCGACTAGAGGGGTTGATCAATTTGACATCTGCACCACGCGAGGACTCTCACGCTGGTCAGGCTCCTAGCAGGGACAGAGATGAAGCTCTACTTTTCCAGGATGATTCTCCTTCAACACAGGCCCAGGTTTCCTCAGAGAACGACGTGTCTGTGCTCGCGAACCCGGGAAGCGAGAAGGCATCCGCGCCCTTTTCACAACTGCCACAGTCTCATATTTCTTTGCAACGATACGAGCGCCAGATGAATGCTTTCGCATCACCAAATTTCCAGAACGACCACTGGTATGTTGGACGAGATGTGAATGACACCCATTCCTCCGGCTTCGAGCCCTCTCTATCTGATGCTATGCCGGCAACAATGACGACCGTGAATGCAAAGGTCCCTAGCACCATCGAAACTCAGACAGACTTAGCCGCCCCATTTCCAGAGGAACCGGGCTCACAAGAAACTTCCAGCCTTATTGCAGACGAGATGGTGAGTTCTTACTAAATGATTATGAGGTACTTTCACTAACACCAACTCGAGTCCAACTGGGAATATAATGGTACGTCATCATGACCGCTTCAAGTTGACTATTCGATCAAGGCATTAACAGCTTGCTCAAGGGCCAAGATGTATCATGTCTATCTGCTCGCAGCCTGCCATCAGTTGGGTGGAGAGCAAGGTCAAAATGCAAGGGGTCAGGGCGTCTATTCTTCGATTCACAGAAGACATCACACGAAGGATGAAAGTAGGACCGGAAAGCTTCCTGCAGTCAAGAACCCGGGCGCCTGAGCCAACGAAAGACATCGCTTGGCTGTATACCGATGGTGAGTGCTGACATAAAGACTCTCATAAGCATAGATGCGCTAACTTGACCCTTTGACAGTATTTTTTGACAAGTGCTTTGAAGCTGACATCGGTATTGTCGACAGCAACTGGTTCAGAAGCAGATTGACCGAACATCTCTTGAACAACACGCGAGACTTGGAGGATCCTTCATGGTATGCACTCCGCTATACAGTGTTTGCATTTGGATGTCGAGTCTCCCTTGGCAAATCACAGTCTTTCTCGAGGGCGGTAGAGGCCTCCGTAGCCTTATTCGAGAATGCTTTGTCTGTTCAGCCAGACATATTACAATGTCGCTCTTCGATAATCAGTGTAAGGGCCTTATTATTGATGGTAACTTACTCTGGAGGCCCAGGTCAGATTACGAGATATCTAACCCATGGTCAGGCGTGCTTTAGTGAAGGGATTGGCGCCCCTCACCTTGAATACATGTTGGCATCGAATGCGGTGAGATTAGCGATATCAAAAGGTCTTCATCGCCAGCCTTCATCTACTTGGAATTGGCCACAGCAAGAGATACGCAAACGGAGCAAGCTGTTCTGGACTCTCTATGCACTTGACAGACAGATCGCCTCTCGATCTGGACGTCCACCAGTAAAGTTCCAGTATTTTAAAAGTGTGGATGGCTCGCTCATGCTGACTATGATTACAGGCCATTGACGACGACGAAATCAGCTGCGATGTGCCCAACACGTTATTACTTAACGACGTTGGAAGTGACACACTTTTCACGATATGCATCAAGCTCAGTCAAATTCAATCTCGTGCATATAAACATCTTTCCAGTGCTCGAGCCCTTCGCCAATCTACCGAAGACCTAATCAAAGCAGTGGCTGAGCTGCATGAAGAGGTTGTCTTGTTTAAGCAATCCATCAACCATATCATCTCACTTGACGAACAATTAGATGAGATGTCGATGCCACGGACCATGACCATGTTCTCACTAATCATGATTTACTTTCTATACTATAGTGTTTTGTTTGACATTCACAGCCCGTTGGTGCTTCCCTGGTTCGACTTTGCCAGATCAAAACGGCCCGATGCTTTCCATTCTCAGGTCCAGGATTCGTGTGCCATTGTCTCCAGAACAGCGCGGGCGGCTATACTGGCCTGCAGATTTGTTCAGCTTGGCGCAAACACTCCAGTCCTGTAAGCTTCTCGCTCGCCCCCATGAACTTGCAGGACCGCGTTACTGAACGACTTGGAACAGATTCGCCATGTATATACCCCATCGAGCGCTTATACTGCTCTTCACGCATATTTTGAATAACCCAGCTGCTGAAACAGCTCAGTCAGATCTTGTTTTGATGGAAATTGCCTCTGGCTTCAACTCCCGACTTGAATTTGCTACAGAAGGCTCTTTTTCGTTTCCATTCGCTAAAGAATGGGTAATGTTCGCGTCTGCAGCCGTGAGTCGAGCAAGATCGGCAAGGGTTGTACATCCCCAAGCCATCGAGCCGAAGACTTCAGGAGTCCTAGGAACAGACATCGATACTGACACAAATAATTCTGCCTTGAATGAAGAGGAGTGTCTCCAAGAAGTAAGTCTACTCTTTATCTACCCCATTTTCCTCGTTTAGCTGTTTTGGGTTAAGAATTTCAGCTGTCCAGCTCCATTACCTTTGCTAACGACGTCTTTGCAGTTGTTCGACCCGGAATTTGAGGTCGATATGGAATTATGGAGTACTCTGGTGCCCGTGACCACCTCAGAGCCCTTTAATCTGAGCCCCTTCACCAGCTTGACTCAATAAGTGCAGAAGGAGCTTGCCTTCATGGCACTCCCCCTCGGATACTGTTGGATCTGGTGTGGAGTGATAATTAGTTCTTATGCATCGAGGCACCGCGAAAGAAGTCCCAGTGGCTTGGAGGACGCCATGCGGTAGTTGTAACGAGTGTCTCAAGATAAGATTGATGCAGCGAATATTCCTTGTTATGGCCTCAAACCCTCCATTCCACGTACCAGTTCTCATATAAGTCACACATATAGTATTAAAGGCTCACAGTGGCTGGTATTCGATTGGAGGGTAGCAATATTGCCAAAGGAATCAGGAATTCAGGCCAAAAGACGACTACCAAAACTGAGGAAAAGGTTACGCCACCACTTTGATACACACTTGTCGTGTTCGTCGTCGGTATATTCAGGGCCTCCTCTCAGACCAAACCTCAAACTTTACGAACAGTCACGTGTTAGCAGTCAGAAACTACAATCAAGTTCTGAGGCACTAATATTCGCAAGGGGCACCCCATGACCCCACGATCAATGGGTAAGATATTCGAATTCTGTCCAATAGCAAAGCAAGCTTCGTTTGGATCCTATCTTGGCTGTACTAATAGCGGTCGGTTTGACTGGATGCTAAACGACAGGAGATTACGTAGTTAGCTGTGTTTTACAGGTACCTTGTTCCGTCTTGCCGCGTTCATCTTTAGTCAGTGGAGAAAGGCACTCTCCGCTACCTATATGACTTGCTCAACCAGGAAATTTTGATTGCTATGAGGCATTTATTCTGTTAGTCGCTCAACGCAACTTGTACCTCGGCTCCCTCTTGAAGTCATGTTAACAATAACTATAGTAATGGCAGTTGGCAAGACACTGTATCTCAAATATAGTAGCTCTGGCAAAGACAATGGCTGCAAACCGACGGAGTAGTAGTCCATTGAAGTTTGACAAGAACAGCAGTGTATTTGGACACAATTCTACAAGCAAGGATACAGCTTTTGTGGGAGAAGAAGGAGCTCTAACTCGCATGAATACCACAGCATATTACCATCGTACAATCGAGCAGCGAGAAGCGAAGACATTCCAGCACACCACCCATGACAGTGATCTGTATCCTCGACAATCGTATCGAAAGAGCTATGAGAACTTGCACGTGTTTCTGATTTCTCTTCTTGTCTTTGTGGAAGCGAACTCTACCGCACTCGAAAGGGCAAACAGTCATACGAGTGATGACGCCGAGGTTGCTGTCGGTATCAGTGGTGACAATTATGCCGATGATGAAGGACAAGATCAGCCAACCCGGCTCCGACTGCGCCTTCTTCTATTCATGGCTGTTAGCCAATCTTTTCTCATGCCGCTACTGTTTTTTCTCTACGGCCGATTCGACCAGCAAGGAGCTTCGCAACTGGGGACCCTTCACCGTCAGCAGCAAGTACGTTCCCGATTACGACTTTTGTGTCGAAGACTTCTTCCTGCCATAATCTGCCAGCTCTTACTTCAGTGGCTGCAAGTTGCTGGCAGAGGATCATCGAGTCACGGTGCACCAGTTTACCAACCGCCGATAGCTTGCAGTCCGATAGTCTTGTTCCCACTGCTTCTCTCAGCGTTTGAACTCACAGTCTCAACTGTTGTTGAAATGCTCGGTCCGGCAAGAGCGGCTGTTTTCCTTGAACAGTTGCAGAGCGAGCAAGGACGAGTCGTCCATGTGTACTGGATGGTACTGGTCCAGATGGACATTGCCGTTGGCGCATTATTCCCGGTAAACATTCTCTCGGTGTCACCATTTCGATTGACAGACATTCCACAATACTTTCTCGCCTATATCTGGGGTCAACTCTCCCATGTGACCGGGAAAGTTCACATTCTAGCTGTCGTTCCGCCCATTACTATGCCAGCTGCCTGTCTAGCACTTTTAGTCTTCTTCAGCAACGTCGCCCTCCTAGATCTTCTTGTGATGGCCATTCCTGGACTTTCAAAGCACGCTGTGTTGACTTCAAGTATTTGCACCGCATTTACTAGATTGGGAGGCGGATTCAGTCAATATGCCATCATGTACAGGTTTTGGAAGCAACTCAGCTTCGCTAGTATTGGCCCTGCGTTTTTAGAAACTTTTGGTCAGACTGCCAGTCAAGATTGCTGGGTCACTATTCCTGGCATTGGAAGAAGACAGCTGAAGCGATACGCATTCATCACCTTGCTGGTATACCTTCCGGTTATCAGAGTTCTTCAGATTGGTGTCGACACGATGTACGGAAAAGTTGCAGAGACAACTGGAGTATTTCAAATCCCTGGATTTCGAGAAGGCCTGATTGTCTCTGGTGTCTTGTATGCATGCCGAGGTATTTTTGCTACTCTCACCACGTGGACAGTAAGTTTCTTGGTTGTGGAGTACATACCATTCGCAAGGAGGGTTCTCTTGTGAGAGTTTTGTAAATATTGTTTCCCCATTTGTTGTGTTCAAACAGTGCTCCGAAGAGGTGATTCCTGCGCCAATACCAAATAATAGCATCACGGCATTGTCAACAGCCAGTTAAAAAGGTTGGCGATGATATTACCATGGCCTAAATAGTATATTCATTTAATCTGAATCCGTGTCCGTACTTGCATCTGCTAATATACTGACTTCTGGCCAGCTCATCCGCTATATGCTTCCCAGCTCATACCGATAATACCAAAAGCTGTAAAGAGTTTTCCCTTCAGGGTCTAGTGAGGATAAAAACCTGGTAACTTCGTGATTTGAGTTTATATATCAACCTTGCGTGGTTCATCCCGGCCTCAATTGACATTAATTCGTTTACACGATGCTTGTTACATGCACGCGAGCACTCTGTATTCTCTTGTGTGACACAAAAGTGCCACAGATCATCAAATTACAGAAAGAATTGCCTGCTAAATCGTCCTCAGAATAAAACAGGTTCTACGAATATGGGGGGTAAAGATCTGATCCATCGACAAGGAAGGTATTCAAGGCTAGTGCCATCAGATCGGCCTCAGCTAGGTGTAGCGAGAATATGGGGACAGACACGTCGTGGTAATGATTCAGGTTATTCCCTGCCCAGAAATCATGTTGCCAGCTGACTTGTTTTGGGACTATTGGAGAGTTAATAATGCTGAGTCAACGTGGACGGCGGGTTTTGGGAGGCGTCGGTAATATTCCTGAATCTCGTATTACGTCCTAGTTGTGGGACGCCTACATCATAGTCATCAAGATTTTGCAGCAGGTCCGCCAGCATCGTCACAAGCAACTGCCGCTGGATCAGCCCCAACCAAGCGTCCAAAGAGTGGCTGACGGTAGGTCCGGTCGTAGCAAGGGTTATTCTCTTTGTATGATCTTCGAAAGCGATACCGCGCTTGCTACAGATTGCAGGGAGTGCGGGACGACGTCAATACGCCATCCTACATTAGATGCAAGCTTGAGGGAACAAATTACGGTCGCATCGAATGTGAGGAATGACAGCAAGTAGAGCTTGTAGTATTGCACATCAGATGTGTGAAATACAGGCGCCTGTGAGTCCCAAATTGCGAGACAGACCCCCAAGCACGTTCTCGATTCTTCACAGTCTGGAGGATGTATGGCCGCTGGAGGCTGCACAGTTCGCGTTGTGCAGAAAGATACGGGCACTCGGCATTCCATGATCGAACGGGGTTGTCTAATTGGTGCGTAGCGGGCAGTTTCCTCTGGAAATGTGTGCCAAATTGACGTAGATCTTCCAGTTTGTCTTGGTCCTAGGCCCTGAGATATCGGCCTGCGGCATGTAGTGAGAGAATTTTAGGTATTCGAATGACAAGGCGGTGCTCTAGGAGTCTGGCAGTCAGAGCTGTTGTGATGCAACACTGTAGGGTCGGCAGGCGGTCAAATCGCCTTCTCAGTCAACCAGGGAGCGAGACTCTTCAATCGCGGAGGTTTACGCTCATCGGCCTGTCGAGGACTGTAAACATGTGTCTGGATCTGCGTCGTTAGCCACCGACAGGATGGAACTAACACATTGGCAACGAACTTCTCTCCAATTGAAACATTCGCCTAGACACGCTGGCGTAGTGGTGTATTTCAGAGATTCTCGATGGTGTCACGGACAGTTTAGTCTGAGACGCCTGACTCGGGCTCTCGGTATATTTCATGTGCAGCTCTACTCTAATCAAAAGAGATGAGAGAGGTACGAGAGAAGAGACTAGTAAGCGCACTCACCTTATTGCCTGACCCAGGCTGTGCCACGCCGCTGTAACACTTCCGGTTTTTTTCAGCCACGGTGCCAGTAGGAGCTCCTACTGCACACTGATCAAAGTAGCTTCCTCTCTCGACCGATTGCGGAGATAACCTCGAGATTACATTCGCTACGCACAGATAGGCCGGAATGGATGGGTAGACATGTACGAGTGGTATCTCGAACCACTGTTGTAGCTGTTCTGATGCAGCATTCCTTTGTCGATCGTGAGATTTGTGGAGGTAAGGTTCCCGGTCCCGATCGGTCGTGATGACGGCTGTCTGAGAATGGACCTTCGCCCCCCGTATTGTTCAAGCGTCAGCACTCGGCGGTATCAGTGAATCTCTCTCATGTTGAGTGTCTCATCCTCATCACTGCACGCGTTTTTTGAGGAAAATGCATTTTACACGTCAATCCTGGCTCATGCGGCAGGGTGCTGAAATTCCGCTTGCCCATCCAAGTGGGAAATCCAGCAAGCGACTCCGTTTACGCATCGACCTAAGCAGTCGGGTAATTTCCTCTCCCAGCGAAGTCTCGTGACCACCTACCAATTGATATTGATCTTGCCGAGGCTATGGCTTAATTATGCCGCCTTCGAAGGTGGCTTTTAGGTTACAGGACTGTACCCGCAAGAAGGAACTGGGAAACTTAAACTCTAAGAAGATACTTGTCATCTACTATCTTTAGTGACTTTTCACGAGGTCAATAGTACCTCAAACGGTTTGAGTAGAGTACGATCATCTTCATACGCAGCCTGAACCGCACTTGTCTTCCACCTGAACTCTCAATGCAGCCACCAAAGTAGTGGGGGACTCTGCTTCCCACTAACGTGGGTTGTATCCGAACCGTAGTCGGTCATCATTTGCTACGTAGCTTTGCTCCAGCAAAGTGTTGTCAACTTAAATCTCCTTCGATCTGCATTTGCGGCATACCATGAGGGATTTTCTACATAATGAGCTCACACTATCTAAAGGGCCTTCTCCATAAGTACTTCACGCTACTTAACCACGCTAACCCCACAAATAACTGAAAGGCGCCTACTTAAGTTTGTCCCCACCACGCAAAAGAATGGAGTGGTTATTCAGTCTATAAAATGCGCCTGCAGACCTATAAGTTCTATGAGTGAATATATATTTTCATTCTAGTTTTTCACGATCGGTTGCATCCCACTCTAAGTGCATTAGATGCATACTAGTGTGCCAGGCGAAACACGTGCTTCACGGAGTGGTAACTATACACGAAGTGCCACATTGAGTCGGAACATTATCCACTGAGCAGCACCTAAGGGAAGAGCGTACTATGGCAAATGAGAATTGACTCAGTGTTGAAAATGTTCTGCTCATCGTTAAACTGTCTAGATGAGACCCCTTTTACGATTTTGCAAGTCTCCGCCGCTCTATTATATGTTTATGTGGCTTAGATTTACCCGGCTTGCTTCGCGCCAGTGGATGCTTGACTCTTTGGGTGTCATGCTTTAGCGAGTCGAAAAGAATTTTCGCAGTAAGCTTACCGACGTTGCTGGAGAGATTATGGTAACGTATTTCGACATCAGGACTGTTTGCCATGGAGACATCTAGCAACAACTCAATCACTTGGTACGGAGTTGACAGGTCCATCCTAGGGCCGAAGTTAAGTATCTAGGCACAATTCTGCTGACCGTAATAGCTCCTGTTGGCATGTATCACTACTCAACTGAACTACAACAATCCTTTGCAGATGTATGTCGCCGTGGTTCACAATACTGAACGCTAAATTTAGGTGGAGATAGCAAAACAACTACCTGAATTGCTGCACAACGCTCCAAAAAGATCCCAGTCATTCCAAAATCAGTGCTTGCGTTATTTATTTCTTGTCACGGAAGAGGATATATCTTTCGACTGGCCCTCTTGCTCAGGAAACACTTCCAAAAATTGCAAATCACATTCGTATTAAGAATAAGACAGCTATGTCTAACTAGAGTTTGCTCTTACAGTCTAAGGTCTATCACGACCACGAAGAGAAGAGTCTACTTCAACAAAGCTTTTCGTCTATCAGGAAATTGTCCTCAGCCATTGTCAGACCAGTTATGGCCTTCTCGAAACGCTCCCGAGTCTCTCAGCCACCCAGTAGAGAAACCCCCGAAGCAGAACGTTGCAAAACTACGAGAGACGAAACTATATCGATGCAGCCTACGCTCAAGCCTTTTGTCACGCTGACGAAATCCATCAGGTCTCCGAAGATCCAACTTGTACCTCATGCTCCCTGCGCCAGCTTCAGTATCCCTCTTTCTACTCTTGAGCAAGATCTACTGAATAACACCCATTTCGATAAATTGGACATGTCGTCACAGGATTTTGATTTTGAGGATATATTCACTTACAGCAAACCTCAACGTAAACTTTCAAGAGTCGTTGAAGTCTCGCTACGAGGTAGAAACCCTTGAGCCTAATCATAAACCCCCTTCCAAGCGCTTAACTATCCTGCTTTTTGAGAAGTTAAGGGTTATGACACATGGTGTATTCGCAGACAAGCAAAGTGGAAGCAATGTGTTGGGGGACGAAAGTGACACCAACGAGATATGGTGTGAATATGCGCCCTATTCTAGATCAAGTTATCTATCACCATGAGATCTAGGAGAGCGCCAGGCTAGACGATATGATTGTACTGGAAAACAATTCTACTGCCTCATATGGCATGTTGGCTGTTTTGGTTTCTCGTCTCCTTCATAAGTATTGGCTCATACAACATGTAGCGATGCCTGACTACCTTTAACAGACGCCTTAAAGTTCGTAACCCGGTATCGTACAGAATTGGATATTACCTTGCCCGGCTATACACCCTGCTAGTAACTAGCGGCTACTCTGAGCACGTTCGTTAGACTCATTCTGCCATGGACAACAGGTGTTCTGACACTTTTGCTGTTAGGCTTATTGCTACCGCCGCTTCAGAAGTAAGCAAAACGAATAGCCACCGGGGATTAAGGCAGGCACAAAATAGACGCAATAGTTGAGATGCTTGGGGTTAAGCTAGGTTCATTCAATCTTGAATGTCTAAACTCGAAAATTTTCTCAATTGACTCGGCGCTCACTCAAAGTCGACAAATAAAAAGGGTTCTGGGGGTCGTATGTTGGTCCTAGTCGGTGTGACAAGCTCTGCGAGACTCACCCTGCTGGAGTCCAGTAAGCATTGTGGAATGAATTCTGAATGTATGTTCATCGTAGATTACGCACCACATTGGACAGGTTTTGGCCTTGGACAATAGCCATGGATCAATACACGAAGGATGGAAGAAATGCCCGCACAATAGCAGACGTACTGTATCACTGCTGCAATACGTATCTGTACATATCGGACAAACATCTCGATCATAGTTTCCAGTGCGTGGACCTTGAAGGAGAGACGGACACCTCACTTTGATCTTGCCAGACTCTATTGCGTCCATGCCAAAGATGGGTGACAGACCCGAAGCCTTTGTAGAAATAAAACTTCGAATTGGTCGTTGTTTCCGGCCATACTGAACCAGTGAAAAGGTTTCGGGTGTCGTCGCCCCAATACCGGCATCCTGTTCAAAAACAACGCTGCCTGGGGTTGATGAGCGTAGGCTGCCAGCACGACGAAGCTCGGTTGTGACTCGATGTGCCCACCAGCTCAGACCAGCAAGTGCTGCGAATAGGGCTATAGCTAGACATATTGATGTGATTACAGTGCCTTTCAGGGACTTCTGATCGGGATAAACTTCAGATAAACTCGACATACTCTGCTAGTTTGTCTGCCGTAGGAAATTTCTTAAATTTGAAGTAGAGGTATCTGTGATGGCCTTATTATGGCAGACTTCGAGCGGCTCGAACTAGAAAGGACGTGACCAAACTGTTCCAACGAATTAAGGGGCAAATTTTAGCAGTATACTACCAAACAGGGGAATTTCAGGCCTATCTCTCTGACTAAAGGAGAGCCTGGTGTAAGTGACCTATCGAAAGAGACCGAATGTAGTATATCCGTGACAACCGGAGGAGGGGATTTTAGGCTCGCCTCTACTCCTGTGAGACCCGATTCTGAATTCGGTTCTTGTTGATTACTTCATTGACATCGACACGCTAGTGTCATACGATCCTTCTTGCATAGAGAGCAATCGCCGGGGGATTGGCTGGGACATGTCATCTTAGTGATAACCCTCTGACGCCAAACCGCAGTTTACCGAAGGCTCGTAGAGCTAAACCAACTCGGGATAAAATTGGGAGATTACGAAAGGGTCCACCAGCGACTCTTGCCTCAATTCCCTGTCGACGCGATCGATATGTTGAGTGCAGCTTGATCTGTCGACTCACTTCTCCAGTAACCCCTTGGTCCCTGGGACGTGGGGTTTGCGATTTTAATGAAATGTCCTTAAAGACCGAGACCTCAACCGTAGCGTCTTGAAGAATTTCCTTCTGCTCTGTGGAAAGATTCTGGATTCGCAAAATTAAACCAACGTGATGGCTACCACAGTCAAGCTAGCAGAGTATTTGTTCACACGTCTCCATCAGCTAGGTATTCGTGCGATTCACGGTGTCCCGGGCGACTATAATCTCACGCTGTTGGATTACATCGAACCAGCTGGAATCCATTGGGTCGGCAACTGTAACGAATTGAATGCCGGCTATGCTGCCGATGGCTATGCGCGCATCAAAGGTATCGGAGCGCTCATAACGACATTTGGGGTCGGAGAGCTTTCAACTATCAATGCGATTGCGGGTGCCTATTGTGAACGCGCACCGGTGGTCCACATCGTCGGCACGCCAGACAGAGACGCCCAGGACTCTCGGGCGACGGTCCACCATACCTTCAATGACGGCAATTTTGGACGCTTTGCGCAGATGCATGCACATATCACGGTGGCACAAGCCAACCTGCGAAATCTTCACTCGGCGCCCTCGCAAATCGATGCGGTTCTCAAAGAATGTATCGTGCACAGCCGACCCGTTTACATCCAAGTGCCGGTAGACTTGGTGGATGCGCCCGTCCCTTCTGGCAGCCTATGGACGGACTGTTTGTCGCTGAAATCGATGTCGCGAGGGCCAGAGGTTCCTTCGTCCATGCTAGACTCGGCTCTGTCAATGGTTCTGGAGAAAATCCAGTCCGCCAAACAGCCGGTCATTCTCGTTGATGGCGAGACCAGAGCACTTGGCATCACCGAAGATGTTCAGAGTATTGTTGAATTTACAAATTGGCCCACGTGGGTCACCACATTTGGAAAAGGCCTTGTGGACGAGACGGCCCCCAACGTCTATGGCGTGTATTGAGGGAGCTACGACCCCAGGGCGAAAGCTTTCGTGGACAGTTCGGACTTGGTTCTGTGCTTCGGTCCTCACTATAGCTCCACCAACACCTTTGACTATACTAGTATCCCTCCTAAGACGGTCACAATCAGCTTTACCGACACTGAAGTACGAAGTGGTGAGCGGGTCTTTCGAGACGTGCCAGCCAGAATTGCGGTGTCTCAATTGAGACAACAGTTGAGTGCCTTGAAGTTCAAAACTGGCGGCACATATGACATTGACATGGCTTGTGGAAATGACACGACACTCTCTGCGTTTTCTTCCGTCCATAGCAAAGATGCCATCAAACAAGACCGACTGTGGAGATTTCTGGCGAACCTCATTCGCCCAGGAGACATTGTCATGGGTGAAACTGGGACCGCAGGCTATGGTGTTCAAGAGTTTCGACTGCCACGTTACTCGCGTGTCTTCGCCCCCACCACGTGGTTGTCGATAGGATACATGCTCCCAGCAGCGCAAGGTGCTGCTCTGGCTCAGAGGGACTTGATAGGTTCTTCTGACTACCATGGCCTCGACCAAGCGCGCACTATGGTCTTCATCGGCGATGGGAGCCTCCAGATGACAATTCAAGAACTAGGCACCATCATACGCGAAAGATTGGACGTCACAGTCTTCCTGATCAACAATGACGGGTACACAATTGAACGATGCATCCACGGCTTGAACAAAACGTACAATGACATCGGCCGTTGGCGGTATCCGCAAGCGCCTCACTTTTTCGGCGCTGACCAAGACGTCTTTACAGCCACCGCTCTGACCTGGGAAGACTTGCAGAACGTGCTTGAAGCAATGGAGGACAGGACTGACGGGGGGTTGAGGATAATAGAAATTCTGCTAGATCGACAGGATGTGCCAGTGGGTCCATTGCTTGATTTGCTCGTCGAAGAGAGAAAGGCAGTCGAAAGAGAATCGTAGTCCGAGGTCGTAAGTACGATGAAACAAGTCAGGTTCACGTGCGGCTACCTCACTATGTGTACATCTTGAGCGACACGAGGATTTCCGACAATGAGCGGGAATCATCGATCAAAGCTCGTCGGTCGGCAACGATATTAAAAGAATCCTTTCCGTGGAAAAAAATCTCCAAACATCTCGAACTATACTGGGATTAGCGGTGTCCCTCTGCTCTCCCAATCCGTCGCCAGGTTGATCCAGTCCAGGTGTGGGCTTTCCCAAAGGCACTGGTGGAAGCGTACAATACTGCCGTAGTGTCCAAACTGTGTGTTCTCTGCCACGATCTGTGTGAGTTTTCGGGTGCTTTTCATTCTGTCGATGTTAGGCCAACAGCAGATTCCGGCAATGAAGAGTGGCCATGCTAAATTATGGCAAGTTGCGCGGTAATCTTCAAAGCTATCGAGGGTTTGAAAGAGCCTGGAGGAGTGATATTCTATCCCTACAGGGTCACGAACCCTTGTCAGACGTAGATGAGCGTATAAAACTCCGGCATGATGGTACACCTGGACCATGCGTACAAAGTCATCCTCGATGAGCTTGCTAGAAAAGACCTTAGATGATGACGATGACAAGGATTCTGCTGCCCGCAGTGTTGAGGCACGTGCCAGCTCGAGTTGGTTTTCAACCTCACTGATGGTGGTCAAGGACTCTAAGCTACCAATAGCTGCCTCTTGTGACAAATGACGACTTGTGATCCCCTGCAGCGTCAGTAAGAAGAGCCCAAACATGACGTTGTCGTTGTGGATCTCGGGTAGGATGACGCCTTCGATCTTGGCCGGATCAAACGTAGCCGTGCAGGCGAGCACATCGAACGCTGCAGCTTGGTTTTTGAGGAAGGAGAACAGTTTTGCGTTAGAGGCCGTGCTTAATGCGGCTGTCCTGATCAAAACTCGAACGGCGTTGAGATGGATCCATGCGACCGAAAGTTCCGAATTCAATAGGGCATAGTTAGACAAAATGAGAGCTGCGGCGATGAAAGCTTCGTGCTGTTCACAGTCACGGACCATAGCATCCCTAGCCATCGACCTGAGCCGTTCAGTGATCTGCAACACGGCTGTTTCGGAAACGTCTCCAGGCGGCCCGATCTTGGTCGGCAGTGTACCAGGCCGGTGCGTGGAAACTACAGCCAAGATTGAAAGCATCAGCGTTTCCTGAACTTTGGCCAAGGGAACGATGATTTTCCTGTATTCATTCTGTTCAGAGTCGATCCACACCATCATCGTGGCGATGCTGTTTGCATAGTGAGCCAGCATTCGAGAAATGGGTGAATTTAGAGAAAGTTCCCTCTCGCCCAACCTCGGGTCTAAAACGGATGGCTCTGGCACAAATTTGACGGACTCTGCTTTGCTACAGGGATGTGGAATCTTCTTCGTCATCGTCGTCTTCCGTGAGGACCGAAATCGTTCCAGAACCTGAAGTTCGCCATGGTGCGTCGTTGAAATAGTCCACCGAAACCGGGTGCCAAACCCTGGGCAGACGATGCCTTTCTGGGCACACTTTTTACACGATGGTACAGCTCGATCGCAGCGTATGCGCCTTCGGTTACACGTGTGACAATCTATGAAATTCTTAATTGCTGGTTGCGCGAGTTATTCCAGCCGCCTTACCTCTGATTGCTGGAGGCATCAAAAGTTCTTCGCTCCACCACACGCAGAGAAGAGATTGCTTCAGTCGGATTTCCTCAGTCTTCCACCTGCGAGCCGGAGAGAGATGGGAGGTATGGGTGAATAAGTGGGTGGCGAAATGGATTTTCGTACGTGCCGAGGCTCTATCTGCAGTCTTGGTCGCTGGGTAATTTTGTTTCGAAAAGCCTCGAGGCGTGAGGAACCATCACGTGGCGTTAACGGGTTGTGGTTGTGGCAGCGTGAAGAGAATTGAATTGAATTGACCAACTACAAGAGGGGCTGGCCGCTATATATACGTAAGACATATTACTCGTAAGCAAATGTAGCAGTCGGAAACAAGTATCTCCGACCCGTCACGCTAGAGTCACGGAACTATAGGACTACAGTCGACCAATGCGCCATATACGCATATCTATTTCCTTCCTTCAACACCAGTGCTCCTGGTCACTGTTAGGCACAGAAGGGTTTCTCTGTATGGTGGCAGGCTCCTGAGAGCTTTACTCTACAGCTAGATCTATCCTGTCTATCGAAAAGTCGGGGATTTGTTACAACTCAAAAATATCCTTGAGCGTTCCTGCCAGGGTTTCAAGACCTTTCACCACGTCCGTCTCATCCTCAGACGCAAACGTCAGGCGAAAATGGACATTCAAGTCCTGCCAACCTCGACGATGTCCTGTGGACAGCTCTGTGGACGACTGCTCTTCTGTCTTCGCCCGCGCAGACCGAGGCAACGCTGGAACTTCAAAGAAGCTCCCTTTAGAGCATAGTACGCCTCTTTCTAGCGCATTGCTGTAGATTTCATCCTCTATCTCAAGTCGGATTGTTTCTATCGATTTCGTAGTCTGAAATTTGTCATTGAGTCTGGGATACTGGGCGCAGCTGATCTTAAGCCAGATGAACATGCCCGCCTGGATTGTGCTCCAGCTGCAAACTGTACCCAGCGGCCCCGTTCCAAGGAGTTTCCGACATGCGTGTAGGGTCCCATTGGCTTTGTGCTGATAATGTTGTGCAAGGCTCTGAAGCCATTCTTCAAAGCCACCATGGCCCCATGTTTCTGAAAGGAGCTTAAAGGTGACAAGTTGACTCAAGCCGCTCGGGTGGACCACTCCCAGGTCATGGGAGGCCTGGTACGCCTCGACTACGGTTTTCGGTGCCGTTAGCCACCCAAGTCTCAATCCAGGAGCGAGTATCTTGGAGGTTGAGTCGAGACGTATCACTCGCCCAGTCCTACAGAGAGCCAGGTACGATGGGATTATGGTCGAAAAGTATGAGTCGTCTGACTTGGGAAACTGAAGGTAGTAGTAAGGGTCGTCTTCAAGAACTAGGAGGTCGTGGGCTTCTGCGACCTTCAGTATAGCCAGTCGGCGCTCGAGTGGTTGAGTGATACCTGTCGGATTCTGTCCTGTGGGAATTGTATATAGAATTCTGGGCTTTGGCCTTCCTGGATAGTCTACAGCCCACGATGACAGTGTTCGTTCCAGGGAACTCGGACATGGTCCACAATTATCCATCTGTGTTGGTATTAAAGAAATGCCAAGCGGCCTCGCCACCTCGATGGCACCGGAGTAAGTGTATTCTTCGACCAGTATAGAATCTCCTGGGTTAGCAAAGTTTCGGAGTGTAATTTCCAAAGCGGAAGTGTTCCCAACAGTCAGGCAAACTTCCCAGTCCGAGTACGGTGGAGAATGCACAAGAGAGATGTGAGTCGTCAGATATTGAATCAGCTGTTCATGGCCCAGGGAATAGCCGTACGACAGAGCAATGGCGATATCAATTGCAGCAGCTGGTTCATTCCTTGCCACACTCGCTGTCCTCGTCTGAAACCCAGTGGGACAGCTCTTTGCCGTGACTCCTGCTTCCAGTGCAGCGCCGAGTTGAGGGTCGGTGAAGGTGAAGTCCATGGCATGAAAAGGGTAGGTATCTGGGGACGGACGCCCAGTGCTAAGGCTTATTATATTCAGCGGAAGCCCTGCTGAGCCCGCTTTAAGTGACGACGGCTGCCGCAGACGCGCTTCGTGGCTGAAAAAGTTGTAAATCTCAACACTTGCGCGAGGCTTATTCAGCATTTCAGGCGATTTGAACTGGTCAGCGCTGGTCACCGGTGCCAGACTCTTTTGAAGCATGCCAACATCCCGATATAGAGTTCTGGGCTGTACCTTTTGGTGAGTATCACCTTCATGGTGACGAGAAATAGGGATGCTCATGGCTGACTTGTGACGTTCCCTTGTGACTGAGTCTAGTGGAAACTGAGGATGTGAATGGGTTCCAGACAGAATGAGAGCAAACAGGCTTATTCTTATCAGATGTATCGCCTGCACTAACCTGTGGGTGCTCCCGGAACCTTTGCTCAGGGAAATGCTTTTGCGGAGTTCATAGGGCGAGGACAGTGACTATTAGCGTGGGCATTTCTAACTGTACACTCAACGTACTGTTCCACATGTTAGCGGACACAAAGTGGTCACAATGCAGAGTTAGGACTCATTTGGGAAAGATTGGGAGATTCATCCAGACCCGAAATGTCTTCAGAGGCGTAACATGGTACTGTAATGACTCCTGCAACCGCCATTAATAAACTTTATGTCACTAACAAGCATCGGCGTATAGCCGGGAACCCATTTTCTTTTCCCTTTAGGGAAAAATTTCGGAGAAGGTCTTGGCAACGATTAGGAAATAATGCTCGGCCTTGATATCATGACATGTTGCTTGTTCTACTTGAAGTATAATTCTGGCCGATATTCCGCACGTATATCCAGAAATGCTTTAGAGGCGGATCCCCGAATGTCGCAAATATGATGAGATTTATCAGGATTCGACTCTCTTGGAGTGGACATCACCAAAGGAGCGGTTATAAGGACGCATTTCTCTTCTTCCAAAAGCGGCTCTTAAAATCTCTTCTTTGAGCCAATCATAACGGTTAGCTGTTATTGGGCGCCAAAGAACTTATGGCGGTCATCGCAATCCTATTCATGCACCACTAGGCTGTAACTTGAAGATGTCAGCTCTAAACTCGAGAAAGACGGTCACACCGGTGGGAGTATCTACCTATAAGAGTGGGACGAACGGGGAGCACGGTCTCCCCAGCAGAGTCCCTAACTCCGAAGGCATCAAAACCTTTAATACGACGCTCGAAGTGAATGGAAAATTTTGGCTAGAAGTGTTATGAATTGTGGCAGTGAAAGCATGTATTCTTCTCATTACTTTACTTCTTAAGGAAGTAGAAGTAAATATATATTAAAGTGATATATTAAAAGCTTTATTACGATTTTCAAGCACGCGGAATAATTGTAGAAGACCTTTATAAATGTCCTAATAGTCAGCTAAGCCTCATAGCATAACAACACTAGTAACTGTCATAGGAAATGAGTTTAAGTTCGGCAGGCTATGCTATGTAGCTCCTCTGATTCAGTTATATGATCTGTATAACTTCGTAGTCCAGCAAGGCTTAATGTGTTAGGAATGGCCTGTAGAATAGGCAAGTAATAACACCACAAAAATAGGTCTTCCTATCTAGGTAAGAACTCCAAGCATAAGGAAGAGAAGTTCCTTATGCGGGAAGCCTACGGTAAAGGTGCGGTTTACCTAAGTTCTCTTGGCGGAGCGTGCTTGGTAAGTACGCTTGGTGTGGAGTTGGAAGTGTCGTCTGGTCTCTATTCTGTCTACTCGTGACATAAAGATTTGGTGAAGCATAGATTACTGTTATTAGACTTAGCAGAATGCTTGTTAATAGGTATTAGTGAACTCTACTTTATTGAGCTATCATCTAGATAGCGAATCTTTGCTACTGCCAGAAGGAAGTCTATACTCGGTGTACTTTATCGTGTAGGCTCTGGAAGTCTTTCTGTATTTCTGGGTTCTTCTTGTGCAATCTACTTGGTCGACCATGGGATGACGTCAGGTGTGCCTCGAGGCATATACGACTTAAGAACCTCTGGGACTATAATTCCCGCCTCACTCTGGTAGTTTTCCAGCAAGCAACATAGCGTCCTCTCGGTAGCAGACAAAGTGCCGTTTAGGGCGTGAACATACATCTTCCGCTGGCTGGGGCCTCCTTTGAAATCCTTTGGCCGGTACCGTACATTCAGCTCTCGGGTTTGGTAGTCTGTGCAATTGGTACAAGATACAAGTTCCTTATATTCGGATTGGTGAGGAAACCATCCTTCCAGGTCATATTTCTTTGCAGCGGCATTGTTGAGGGCACCAGAGACGATTTCGACGACCCGGTAGGGCAGACATAGAGACTGATAGAATTCTTCAGCGTTCGCTCTCATATCTTCGAGATATTTCCATGAGTCTTCGGGCTTTGTCACGACGAACTGCTCGATCTGTACACTCATTAGTCCTGCCATCAACAAAGGACGTGATACAAGTTACCTTTTCGAATTGGTGAACGCGAAACAAGCCCCAGGCGTCTCGTCCATGCGATCCAGCCTCCTTCCGGAAGCAAGAGCTAAATCCTGCCAGCCTCTGAGGAAGTTCCTCGTCTGTCAGCCACTCATCTGCATACATAGCAGATAGAGCTTGCTCGCTGGTTGCAATAAGGTATTTATTGTCTGTTTCGGTGCCTTCTTCGCCAATTTTGTATAGAGACTCGTCGAATTCGTCTAGTTGTGCTGTCTTTGCCATGTACTCTCCCTTGATGAAGAATGGAGTTTGAATCGGCTCAAAACCCTTAGATTCCAAGAAGTCAAGTCCGTAATTAATCAACGCCTGGTTGAGCCGAACACCCCATTTACGTAGGAAATACCCTCTGTGTCCCACGACTTTTGCTCCTGTTCGTTATGTCAGTTCTTGCAACTTTAGCGCCCAGAAGTAAAGCAAATTATTCGTACCTTGAGCAAAATCCGCAAAGGGCCATGCTTTGGTCATGATCTCATGGTGGCTCAGCGGTGCGTTGAGGTTGGGTTTGAAACCCGCGGGTGACCATTCCACAATAATCGGGTTGAAAGTCTGCAAGTACCATCCACGGATGAGTATGTGAAGCTCAGGATTGAGTAAGAACGAACCTCTTCGTTGTGAATTGGCACAGTGGCATGTAGATAGTTCGGAAGCATCTTGCACATCTTGTCTCGGAGACGCTCTTTCAGCGTCGCCTGTACTTCTAGTTCCTTGTTCTCCCCGTCCAGCGAAGCTTTCTTGGACTCTTGACATATCGTATCTTGACCCTGTCTCTTTAAGTGCCCAATTTCTTTTTGAATCGTGTTCAGTTGAGTTCGCACTTTCTGCACTTCGTAACGAGCGCTGTATGCATTCTGCCAGAGCACGATAACGTCGTCGACTAACTTTTCGTCCATGTACCGCTTCCGCAGACAATCTCGAGCTGCTTGCGGGTTTCCGCCACGTTCTACTATGAGGTCCAGAACTTCAATCATCTTAATTGCTCTGAGTAACAAGTATAAACTTCTGAAAAGGTCCGCTCGCAGTCTCCAGAAGTTCCCGGAGAACAAAGGACTTTACAGTGTTATAGCACCGGCTTCCCCGTGATTAAATAGAAAGACTGGAATTTATCAAGCCTCAAATCAATAGATGGAACGAGTTGTTGTCTCAAGAGTGAGGAAATCAAATCATAGTGTCCCCAGAGCTGACAGTTTCAGAGTCTAGAGCGGTGGATTGACGTGACCTGACCAGATGGCAATCTATTCTAATTATGCCGAAATGCCGATACAGTATGGACTCTAGGGACAAGGAGTATCTTTTTCCCTGCATAAGGACGGAGATTCCATGGAGGAGCATTGACTGAGATCACGGCGGTTTGGGACTAGAGCTTTCCTGATATTTACGTTTCACTGCTTCTGGAATTAACCTCTGTATTGGAGATATGACTGTACACGTTATTCCTGCGCCTTCTCTGATTTCAATCCATTTAGAACCTTGTCAACAGCCGCGGCGACAGCAAGAAGATGCTCATCTTCGAATTGTTTGCCGACTAACTGCAGCGATATCGGGGCGTTATGCCACAGTTCTGGATCATCTAATTCTGCATGTTAAACGCTTAATTCAACACAATGCGGGTTTGTCGAAACTTACATAGCTCGTAGTGCTCCTTGTCAATCTCATTTACCGGATCGTAGTTCATATCTTTGGTGTCACCAGTTTTGTCGACGAATCCAACAGGGATGATAACTCCAGGATAGTCAAGCAAACTCCATTGTGTAGCATATCCCCACCACCTGACGGAATCGTTAGCTGACACCAGTCGTCCTGAGATCATAACAACTCACGTTAAAAAGTCATGGAGATAGCTTGCGCAAGGATTGATCGGACACAGCAACGCATCAATGGGTCTGCCCGAAGATGTTAACTTGGCCGTGGCGTCCCAATGCTTGAGATATTCTTTCCTGTAGTCGTCCTGGGCGGCAAACAGCTAAGAGGCTCGATTAGAAGTTTGATCTGAGGGCGCTAGGAGGAGACTCACAGCGTAGAGCTCACTTGCGGACTGTTCACGCAGAGCTGGGTTGGCACTGAGTTTCGCCGCTGCCTTGGGCCATGGCTCACCGGTCCTATCGAGAAGTGCTTTCATCTCCTTACCTCCAGTGGCATAGTAGAGAGGGTAGGCGATGTCCCAGGCTCGTTGATGTTGATATGGTTCAAATTCCACAACTTCGTGTCCCTGCTCCTTTAGTTTTCTCGCGGCCGTGTCTAGTGCTCTCAAGATGGGCGGATGAGGCATAACAACATGGTCAAATTTGAGTAGGCCGATAGTTAATCTTTGAGGAATTGCTGGGCGTGCTATCCATTCCTTCTGAACGACCTGCGGGTCCTGGGTCCATGGTTTTGCCGCCGTGGCAATCTGACAAATCAACTCAGTATCTCGGATTGAATGACACATGGGCCCTATCGCTGCTTGAATAGCTCTTCCACCAGACACGTTCGAGGTGATGCCGTCATAACTTATGCGGCGAGTCGACGGGCGAATCCCATATAGACCATTGAATGCACAGGGCACTCGGATGGACCCTGCAATATCCGTCCCAATGCCCAGCGGTGAGCCATACATGCCTACGAGGGCCCCCTCTCCGCCCGAGCTTCCTCCCGATACTAATGCTCGGTTGAAACCATTCATGGTTCGTCCCCAGAGCTGGCTAATCGTTTCGATAGCCATTCCAGTCACCGGCATCGTGGTTTTGACAAAGACGATAGCTCCTGCATCTTTCAGGGCCTTGACAAGAACTGCATCTTCATCTGGAATGTTATTAGCCCAACAACAGTATCCGAGCGTCGACCGAAGTCCCGCGACATTGACATGATCTTTGATGCTGATTGGGAGGCCGTGTAGGGGACCTCTTAGTTTGCCAGTGCTTTTGAACGATTGATCGAGCTCTCTGGATAATTGGAGTGCCTCATTGAAACAGATTTCGGTGAGACAGTTCACCTATGAAGCTTTAAATTATCGTGGCCATTGACTGAGACTAGAACCCGCCTACCAGCTGCTGAGCGATGGCCGCACGCTTACAGAAAGCCAGGCAGACTTGTTCAGCTGTCCAGCGACCTGTATGGACATTTTGCAAGATGTCGGTACAGTCGCAACGTGTGATTTTCAGCTCTTCTCCCGTCAATATACCACACAGTTCTGGGACGGTCGAGACATCTCTCTTTTGGGTATCAAGCAGATGTTGGGGCAATCTCCAGGCGACGGGAATCTTTGATGCCAGCGCTTTCTGCGCATTCTACACATCAAAACTCAGCCTTCAACTTGTTAATGCTCGTATCTTTGGCTGGGGCTCACATCTGCAATAGATCTCCATTCCGGAATTGGCCCCATGTTCAGAAAATGCACGTTTCTCTACGAGACGATGTTTGAAGTTGAGGTTGCGACATGCGGCGAAAAACCGTTAATTCATACTTCAAATTCTTCATATATGACTTTTGTGTGAATCCGAATTTCGTTACCATAAACCCTTGCAAGTCTCCGCAGGGAAACTTGGGCGGTCTGTGTTGATTCGCTTTCCCCAAGATTATGCCGGAGTGTGTCGACATCCAGATCGTTAGCCCCCATCGGCATTGACGGAACTTCGGTGTTTCGGCAATCCGGTATTTCGGCGACAGCGATGTTTTTAATTTCTTCCGCTTCCTCACGGAAATCCCACTCACTGCCTCTTCATCATGGTACCGAGACACCGGGCGATGGTCGGTACGCTTCCAGCAAGGTGCAGCGAAAGCGAGCCCCAAATGACCCTTCCGGTGCTCACGAACACGCCAGGTCGCAGACCAATCAGTGAGTAAGGTTCAGAAACACTTGGGCCATTCTGACGCTGGGCTAGGAAGAGCTTGTGCGGACTGCCACGCTCGAAAGGTCAAATGCGATGGGGCAACAAGGGGATTTCCATGCAGTAATTGTAGATCGGCTCATGTCGACTGTTGCATCACGGAACGGCGGAAGCGACGAAAGCTTTCGGACAGTAGTCGCCCGAGTACCCAACAGGGTAGAAGGAGAGATGTCGAGGCTGGGGACATCTCGCCTGGAAGACCTGCCCCGGCCTACAGCTACAGTTTCATCGAGGCAGGGTCAGACGACCAGCATGCTCCTAATACAGCCACCAGTGGCTGGGTTGCTGTCGCAAACCCTGACGTGAACCGCAGTGACCAAGGTGACACTGAGGCTGATCAACCCCCGGTACCGGGCAATGATGAATATGCCGGCGAATCTGAGCTGGCCAGACGGCATCTGACGGACTTCTTCAACCAAGACTTGCAAACCAATCCCATCAAAGCCCGGTCAACCTATGTGGGAAGCGAGCTCTCCAATCTCTACTTTCTCACTCGGCAGAGATCTGCGGAAGAGCATGTCTATCATTATCCCTGCTCGAATGTCTACGTTCCACGTGGATTTAGAAGCTCTCAGACATCAGCTACTCCGAACCTAATCCCCAAAGATGCCTTCGTACTTCCTCCCGGCAACATATCTGCCAAGCTCATCGATGCATACTTTACCCATGTCCATCCAATGTTCCCAGTCATTGACAAGGAGAAGTTTTTGGAACAGTATCAGGCGTCGGACTCGGCACCACCGATCCTTTTGATGCAAGCTATTTGTCTGGTCGGCAGTCACATGAGCACATTCCACAATATTCAAAATCTGAAGGTCGCTTTCTTCCGACGAGCAAAAGCTCTCCTTGATGGCCGTTACGAAGAGGACCGAATGCATACCGTCCAAGCTGCCTTGCTCTTGACATGGTTCTCAGATGGAGGTGATGATATTTGTGCTAATGCATGGTGGTGGATCGGTGTGGCCGCTAGGGTTGCTGTCGGATTGGGGAGTGAGTATTCTCTAACCAATTCTGTCGACGATTATCTGACCAAGTTGCCGAAATAGTGCATCGGGATGTTACACACAGCAAGATGCCTGAAAGCGATAAGCGACTTTGGAAAGTGATATGGTGGTGCCTGGTCCAGTTCGACTGCCTTGTGTCTCTCTCCTTTGGGCGGCCTCTTGCGATCAACCTTGACGACTGTGATGTCCGCCCCCTGCAAGCAAGCGAGTTGGAGCCTTCAATTACTCCTGAGCAAGCCAAGTTCGTGGTGCACCATGCGAAACTGTGCGAGACCATCTCAGACCTAATCCACTCATACTTCACCATCAAGGCTCGCAAGTCGGGCTCCAGCAGGAAGGACGCTCTTGAAGTCGTCGACAGTGCTCTAGCTAAGTGGGCCGCCGAACTACCGCCAGCTTTCCGCGAACAAACCACCCACGGAATAGAGACACGCCCTTTCCCATTATTGCTCCATCTCACATACAACACCGTCCTCCTTCAGTTTCATCGACAGTCCTTGGTCTCTGCATCCGATAGTGGTATTGCCATGGAGTTCAGCAGTGACGAAGAAATCTGTGCCGATGCTGCTTCGAATATTGTTCGCATATTCCAACAACTACGTGAGCAGTCCGTTCTTCAATATTGTTGTTTCTGGACTTCGAGCAGCCTTTTTGCGGCAATGCTTCATGTGAGTGGAGAGCTCAAGTGCTCGAACCGGATCCTCAATCTACGCAGTAAGGAGAAGTACGAGTCGGCCCTAAAGTCTCTGAGCAAGCTCGCGGGGCATTGGATTTCCGCCTCCTCGGTACTCCGGCTCTTCCAATCTTCCAAGTCGGGCCATCTGTTCAACAAAGCTAGTCATGTCCAACCAACATCTGTGACATCTCCGCCGAGGCGACAAAGAATCGATGACGATCGTTCTAATTCAGAGATGGCATCACCTGTCGAACTGAGGGGCCTAAACTCTCAACCCTATCCAGATCAAGCACGCGTGCCGTTGCAGGAAATGGATTGGGTTCAGCCGGCATCGTTTTCCGAAGTGCAGGACTTTAACAATAGCAACATGCACATCGAACTGAATCGATGGCAAAATAATATGGACGACTGGCAATCTATCTATTGGAGCGATCCGCTGTCTATGATTACTCTGGGTGATAATTCTGGCATCTTCGATTTCTAAATTCTCCGTGAGTGCGTACAGAGTTGCATGAAGTCTCATCCGAAGTCTAGGTAGAAGATATCAAGAGCTACGCAAGGTCCCCACCCGTAGCCAAACCAGCACCTGGCTTGACGGCCGCAATCGCCTCTATTTCAAACTTCAACTTGGGGTTTCCAAGTCTAGCCACTCCAATGAGCGCTGTTCCTGGCCTGTGCCCATTGAGAAATTTCAACAAGGCTTTGATGTGGACTGGTCGGATGGAAACATCTACTTGCGGTTAACTAAGCCGCCGGCAGTGCATATAGTTCACCCACCGTAGTCGACAATGTAATAAGTGAGCCTGCAGTTTCCCTCTAGTCAGCATATCTCCGAAAACTTGCCACAGCTATGGCTAGAAGCAGGCAAACAAAGAATGCCCTAGCTCACTTGATAATGTCGGAGGGTCTAGCTCCTGCCTCGGCGAGAACACGACCCAAATTGTCGACGGCAGCAGAAACCTGTCTCTCGTACGACTCCGGGATAGTGCCTTGTTCATCCGACGTCCCGATCTGCCCAGCAGTGACTATAATGTCGTAACCAGCAGGGATGACGAGGCCATGAGAAAAAGGTCCAGAGGGTGCCACGCTCGAAGGGTTCAGCATGGTGAGGGAGTCCATGGTGGTTCGAATAGTCAGGAACAGAACCAAGGAGAAGTATACTAGCTGCTCAACCAAAGTGTTTGATAGCCTGGGCACCAAGTACATCGTCAAAACAACATTTGATCCGGCTCGCTTCTTATTAGCTTTTGCGCAATGCTCCTACTGGCCGTTGATAATGTCATCGACGTTTTTGCTTCTCAATCGAGATAACGGAGGCTCACTCTCGACCCACCGAAATACCGAACCGCCGGAAGTTACGCGCAATCTCCACTGGAAGCTAGAATCACCAAGCAGCGGCGATAACGACATGTGCACTATCTTGCCTCCAATCTCTCCACCCTTAACCCTCGCCAAAACCTGGAGAGCATGGAGGCATGGAACTTGCATTAGCCCCTATGGCCGATGCGGCCTGTCTAGATACACCCTCACCACCGTCGAGCAAGATATAAGGCGTTCATCGAGACTCTGCTACGGCAAGATTCACACCGTTCCTCCTGACCTGAACTAGGCCCTGAGGCAATAACATTGGCCTGATTTGCAGACCAACTTCTTGATATTTACTTCTCACGATGGCTATCCACGGCCACGAGGACGATGTTGCGGCGACGCCAACCATCCAGACCGATGCAAAGACCGATGCAAAAATCGTTTCCCCTCAGGAAGAGAGCATTCACGCCTCTGAACAATCACAAGGCGTTCTCTATATGCACCGTGGCCTGGATCCGGAACTTGCTGCTGCCATCGCACAGATCTCACCAGAAAGACGCGCTGAGCTATCCAAGCGGGTCAAATTGAAGCTTGACACCATCATGTTTCCCACCCTGCTGCTCTTCTATATTCTCAACTACCTGGTGAGTTTATTCTGATCTTCCTCATGGCGTCTTCGATGTGACTTGTTCTTGGATCACCTGAGGTCACTAACACAAATTCGCCTTAAAGGACCGTAATGCACTGGGATTCGTCAAGCTCGCTGGCATTCAGGAAGACTTGAATTTAAGCAGTACCCAATTGTGAGGGGCACTTCCCCAACGTGTTTCTGAAAATGTCTTAAGTTGACTCGTGCAGTGCTACTTGTCTCTCAATCCTCTACGTTGGATACTGTTTGGTAAGCGTCGGCTCTCGTCGGCCCCAGATAACAGCAAGCTAACAATCGTAACAGTTTCAAGTACCTTCGAATTTGATGCTGTCCAAATCGAAGCCTTCACTGTATCTGGTGAGTTACCAGCCTCACAAATTGGACAAGATGAGAACTGACACCCAGGGTAGCCTTTCTGGTTGTTCATCTGGGGAATCGTGTCCGGTTGCACCGCTGCCGTGCAGAGCTACTCAGGTTTGGTTACAGTTCGATTTGTTCTCGGTATCGTCGAAGCGCCTTTCTTTCCCGGCGCCGTCTTCCTTGTGAGTGCTTCCAAAAATCTCGTCAGATCATTAACAGAATCTCAATTCTGTACTCAACCCATCAGTTGGTACGCAGCTAACCGTATCATGCTAGATCTCCTCCTGGTATACCAGGAAAGAGATGGCTATGAGATGCGCCTTGCTCTTCGGTGGAAACATGCTCAGCAACGGTGAGTAGCTAGCATTGTGAGCTGAAACGACACAAATACTTGCTCACACATATTCCAGCCTTCGGAAGTTTGATCGCTTTGGGCGTGACTCAAGGATTGGCCGACGCCCATGGTCTCGCAGCATGGAGATGGCTATTCATCATCGAAGCCAGCATGACTGTCGGCTTTGCTGTTATCGCGGTATTTATACTTCCAAACTATCCTCACAACACTTGGTGGATCACTGGCGAAGAGCGGATTGTCGCTAAGTGGCGCTTGATCGATGACGTTGGTGAAGCTGATGACTCTCAAACCGACGATGTGAGCATCTGGCAAGGCTTCACACTCGCTGTCAAAGATTGCAAAACTTGGATCCTGGTCTGGAACCACATCTTCCTGACTGTCGGTGCTGGTATCGTGGTCTTTTACCCCTCCGTTGTAGGTACTCTGGGGTTCTCGAGAGGTTAGTACTGTGGTTGCAAACTCCCAATGCCCACCCCTCTGATGAATCTTCGCAGAAATTACCTACGCTCTTATCGTTCCACCATATATGCTGGGTTTTGCAACCAGTGTCTACGGTTGTCATCACGCAGACAAGAAAAAAGAGAGAACGTGGCACATGATCGGCTCGCTTTCTGTGACTTTGGTCGGACTCATCATTCTAGCAAGCACTCTTAATACCGGGGCCAGATACTTCTCCTTGTTCCTTGTCACCTGCTTCGTCTACATCGCATTTGATTGCAACCTGGCTTGGTAGGTTTGTCGTTCGCAGGTTTTCGATTTGAATTACTGTGGCCCGTAATTATCACCGCTGACCGGACCACAGGATCTCCAATTGCATCCCTCGACCTGCACCCAAGCGAGCCGCCGCCATTGCCTTGGTCAATATGCTCTCCCAGCTAGGGTAAGTTCCAGCTACTGACGCGGATGTTGGCTCACATCTATGGGATTGATGATATGACTAACAGATTATAAGAAATATCATCGCCGGCTACCTTTATCCCGACGATCAGGCACCTCGCTACTGGATGGCATGCACAGTCGAGGCTATTGCGATTGTCTGCGCAATCGTTACTACTTTCGTCTTCCGGACGATATTGAAGAGGGAGAACATGAAGCTCGATCAAAAGGCCATGGCAGAAGGTGGCGAGGCACAAATTACCGAGGGCACGCTTGAGAAATTCAGATATATCTACTGAAAGTGTGGTCAGGGCATGTCTCAGGAGTCAGGCGATTCGGAGACAGAGGAAGCTGGCGGGAGGAGTCACTGTTGAGCTATCCGTGTTACTGCGTAAAACTCGTTCAGGAAAAGTCAACAGTGATTACCTACACGTATTTGTTACATAGATTCTGGGCATATGTGATGGAAAATTTTCGCAGAGAAGAATGGAGAGAATGGAACATGATTGAAACCAAGTGCCGACCTTTTCTGTGTCGTCCAGCTTGCTCTGCCATGCCCTTCCAGACCCATGTTGTTTCTCTGAAGAGATGGTCTTAGACAGACCGATCCCCCTTTGTAAGGCCAGTGATGAAATATGTAGAATGTCAAAACTTTGCCTTGCCCAGTCATCGCGGTGTAATCTGCTGGATGGGCTGTTGGTGACAACCCCACAATGTTGCTCGCTGTAACGCCGAAATGCCGTGCCATCAGGCCTTCTACTGCAAAAGTCCCACTTTCAAAGTTCTCCTGGCCTAGGCTCAGTCGATTTTGATCGTCGAAACGGTGTCTCGGTCCTTTGATGTCTTCACCGATTTACGGACCCGAAGAGTATCTGGCGTGACATTGTTGAAATTCTCAAGAGTCAGGATACGGAGTTTGCGAGTGGGCTCAATCTATCCTTCTTGCGATTTTGTAACCTTGTGTGACACGATTGGCTCGGCAATGAGCCTGTGGATTTGCGGTTTTGGCTGGCCCTGCGCTGTATATTAATTCTTTCGTACCCATGCAGAAGTTTTCAAGGTTATCTGTCATCTTCCGACAGAAAGTGCGACTCGAACGGAGACGGCTGGCTTCCTTCTTACAGCTTTTGAACAAACAGCAGCCTTTTGCCTGATACCTGCTCCTTCTCAGACCCAGAGAAGCAATCAATCGATAATCTTACTTACAAAACTTAAAACCACAGAAGGCGAACGACGCTTGCAAGCATGGGCTGGAGAAAATCTGGGCTCAAGTCGCTCAAACCAACGGCAATCGCCAGCACAGGGCCTTTCGCTCACGTCACCCATACCGACGGACCTGCCCGAATCGTTTTCACCTCAGGCATGGTAGGACAATATGCCGATGGTAGCATCTCGTCGTCTTATACGGAGCAAATCAAACAGAGCTTGGTGAATATTTTACATTGCTTAGCAGCTTCAGGGGCTGGGGTCAAAGATATCTTGTCCCTCCGCTACTACATCGTTAACTATGACCCGAAAGACAGGCCCCATGCTGGTCTTCTTGTCGAGTGGCTGCAAGGTCATCGCCCCAGCACCACGCTAGTTCCCGTCCCCTACCTCGCCAACCCCAAATTTCTCTTTGAAATCGAAGCCGTGGCCAGTGTCCGGGACCCTAGTCTTGCGACCCCGATTCCCGCTCCTCAACCAGGGAGAACTGACTCATTTGATGTCGTTGTCGTGGGCGCAGGGCTGAGCGGGCTACAGGCGGCATACGACCTTCAGAAGGCCGGCTTGACGACGATCGTATTGGAGGCACGAGATCGAGTCGGCGGGAAAACTTGGACGGTACCCCTTGCCGGTGGGAAGGGTGCCATCGATCTGGGGGGCGCCTGGATTAACGACACGAATCAGTCCAAGATGTGGGAGCTTGGGCAGAGGTTTGGCATGGAGTATATTGTCCAGACGACACAAGGTGACTGTGTACTGCAAGACTATGGTCGATTTCCATTTGGGAAACTGCCTCCAGTGAGTCTTTTCTTCCCACCCTTCTTTTGGTCAAGATTTCCGACCGAGGTTGTGACAAGCCGTGAAGGAGGTCTCCCAAAGCTAACCTCTCCCTACAGTTCTCCAGTCAAGAAGAGCTCGACAATTTTGCCATGTTTCGCGACGTAGTCGAAGCGCGCTGCCAAACCGTCGACATCGAGAAGCCCTGGGTAACAGGAAAGCATTACGATTCCCTGACTTTTGAACAATTTGCCAAGGAGTGTGGCGCCCTTCCGAAGACTGTTGAGTACGCCAATCTGTGGGTGCGAGCGATGTTGGGCATCGACGGATCTGAGATCAGTGCGCTGTACTTTCTGCACTACTGCAAGAGCGGTGGTGGGTTCGTCCAGATGAGGTCCGACGGCAAACACGGAGGACAACATCTTCGCAGCAAAACCGGTTCGCAACCCTATTCTGAGGGGCTCGCGTCACTCTTGACCTCGGGCTCCGTCATTCTCTCTAGCCCCGTTGCTGCTATCCGCCAGAACGCCGGGGGCGCGGTCGTCACAACCACCAACAACCTCTCATTTCGTTGTAAGAAGGTCATCGTGTCAGTACCAACGCCGCTTTACCGCGACATCACCTTTAGCCCTGCGCTTTCCGGCGACAAGCTCGCACTATCGTCCTCGACACGCTTGGGGTACTTCGCCAAAGTCATCCTTGTCTACGCCGGTCCGTGGTGGACCGAGTCGGGGCTCGCTGGTCTCGCACATTCGTTCAATACTTCACCGGACGGCAAGACCGGCAATGGGTCGGGGCCAATCACCCTAATTCGAGACACGTCCGATCCGGAAGCCGGCGTGTACGCTCTTACGTGCTTCGCATTGGCCAACGCCGGCCGTGACTGGTCTCAACTTCCAGCTGCCGCACGAAGAAAAGAGGTCCTCGACCAAGTTGCACAAATGTACAACGGCGTTGATAAAGAACTTATCTATGCACCTGTAGAGTTGTTTGAGATAGAGTGGGCCAAGGAGGAGTTCAGCAAAGGATGTCCATGTCCTGTTACGGCGCCTGGGACTATGAGCAGTGTCGGCCATGCCATCCGCGCACCGTTTGGTAACGTGCACTTCGTGGGCACTGAGACCAGTGTGGTTTGGAAGGGATATATGGAGGGTGCTGTTCGGAGCGGAGAACGTGGCGCGGAGGAGGTAGTTGAGGCGCTTAAGGAGAAAAAGGTCGGATCGCGGGTTAACCTATAAATTACTAGTCTCAAGGGCGGATTAATGAATCGACTGTGAAAAGACGGGCATGTTCTGGACTCTGGCAAGCCCAATACTATAATGTAGTACGCAAACATACATCGAAAATTCAGCCACTGGATACAGATGCACAATTCGAGCTGGCCAATCCTATTCTTTGGGGGTACAAGAATGGCGGGGTTCCAATGTCGATGTTAACGGCGTTGTTAGAGATGAAAGGGTACAGATACGTTGGCCTGAGAATGAACAACGAGAACTTGTCGAAAGATAGGGATGACTCGATCTGTTCGGCTCAGAGCGCTCCATATAAGTCCGCGCAGCTAGCGTGGGACAAGTCTTAGGTGCACTTCTCATGGATCCAATCCTCCGATAATGCCCACAATCGGTCTGAATTAACACTTGATAGAGCCCAAGAGTTGACATGGTCACTGATCTGACAATTAGCTAGATATGCGCCGTAATCCTCCTTGCCATTTTTGCCAGTGGTAAGCGAAGCTTCGGATCGGTCGCAGCAACAAGGGTAGTAGCTGCTCCAGCCCCAAGTGTCTTTTAATATGGATTTTCCCATCTTTATCTCATCGCTAAATGGCCGCAATAACTTCTAGTCCTGTTCAATTCGGTGGGGATAACACCAGGATCCACTGCTAAGCTTAAGATGCCATACTTAAGTAGTACTTGTGATTCAGGCGGATACTGAAAAAAGCGTCGGCTTTGTATTTATTAATTAATAAGACTTATTAATTAATGAATATTAATTTTTTTCGGTTAAAATACTAAATTAATAAACAACAAGTAAACTATTGGTCAACATACCCAATTCCTTTCGTACAAAGGGGCAATCTTTATTTTACTCAAAATTCCTCTAGAAGATAGAAACCATACTGTCTCACGACGTATTAAACCCAACTCATGTAGCTCTTTAATCCACGAACAGTCGAACCCTTCCCAAACGAAACTCCATGTCGACCATTCATGTCAAGTACCAAGGCCCAGCAAGATCAGGAACTTTGAGGTGATATCTTGTCGACGCTGCCAATTGGATTTAGCACTCTATACCTCATAACTTCCGAGGAGTAAAGTCTCACATTGATCGTTCGATTCTTCCCAGCTCACCGGAATAATTTCCCTGACCTCACAAAGATCTTGAGGCATCGTGGTCGTTATCGCCGAGGAGAAGGAATCATACCACATCCATGTCCGCGGTAGTCTCGATCCGGAGGCGGTGTCGTCGAGTGCCCAGTTGGGAAGGTCCACCGTGCTCGGTGACTTGCCTCGAGAGAAAGAGATGTCGAGCAGCAAGGAAAGTCTCAGGTACGTCAGTGGATCGATGGCGAAGACATCGTACCAATTCGAGGGTGTGAGCTCCGAAGTGGACCATATGCTGCCACTGTCGGGCGAAAAGGTCCTGGGTACGCACGACAGCCTTTGGACCTCCAAATCCACTATAGGCGTCAATTGATGCATGACCGAGGTGACACATTCGGTGTGGTCGTGGTGAGTGCTGAGCTTGTCCATGAGGTTTCTGTAGCAGACTAGCTGTGACTGTGTATTTTCCCTCCCCTTGGGCGACGAGAGTTTCATGTCCAGTAGCTGCAACAGGTACGGTAGCGCAAAGCAGGCGGGCCTGATGTTTTCCGTGGTTAATACAATAGCCGAGTCTACCACGTCATGTAGACAACAGAAAGGGCGGTTAATGGATAAACTTACGCACTGATGGGCAAATACTGAGCCACTCCTCGGCTGGCTAACCCCTTCATCTTCTCCAATATATTTCCGGCCGCAAGTTGTAATTCACGTCTCAATTTGTCGAGACGGTCAGTGTAATCGGTCAAGTGACCAGAAAACCGTTTCAAGACCGAAATTGAATAATTACAGAGCGCGATCTGCGAAGAGCTGGACCACGCGTCAGCTGGCCCACCATCTCATGTTTTCGGACGTTCCCTCACTGATAGTAAATGTATGCCATATCAGTAAACAGACTGACCGAATCCTTCATGGCGGCTGGCGTGTTTTGTGAAATCTGAAATATTAAGTCGGATTTTGTCCTTCTCGCCCAGACTTGGAGCTCGGTCTTGCTTCGTTCGATTTCCGTCAGAGACGACAATAGTCGAGGAAGCGTCGGAGTGCAAGGAAGTGAGAGGTCATGATGAATTACCAACATGGTCGGTGTTACCGCAACGGCAAATTGGCATTGCATCATCACAACCTTGACAAGCAGCCGTTTGATTTCGCTATTGTAAACTTCGGAACGTTCGATTTCGTCGGTCAGGTCGACTTCATTCAGCCCCTCTTGGTCAAAGTCAAAGTCGATAGGTGTGATTTGAATGGCCCGTCGCACTCCAATGGCTATCATCCGATCGCGAAGGATGCAGCACCACCACAGCCGTTTTTTGGTGACGGTCTCTCCGGATCTTCTAGTGGCATCCCGATGATAGTGCTGCGCGTCGACCTCTTTTGCATGTTTGATCGCGATTGACAACCAAACAGAATTGAGACTCTGGTCATTCAAGGTCGACCGGAGGGAGAGTAGGAGTGAGGTCTGAGCGCGAGTGATACTGTCGCGTTCAAGTTTATAGTCTAGAAGAAGCTGCAAGAGTGTTATCAATGGCACGCTCAAGGCTAATAAAGGGTGATAACTCACCTCGGCACGACGAGAGAAGGCAGCACGTGCTTGTGCGGGAGTCTCAAATCCGCAAGCTTTAATCGAGTCCAAGGAGACGAACTGGTGGTTTGTTTTAGCAGGGGCGAATTTTGAGAAAGAGTGGTTCTGGAAGGGAAGGCCTTGGGGTTGTATTCTCAGCTTACCCTACCTGCTGCGAATAGCAATGCCTGGAACAAGGTGAGCGACAGTCCTCGAAGCTCACTTCGGTCATTTGCCCGCCGCAGATACAGGGTCCAGATATTGCCCTCGTCGAGGAGTGGGAGGAAAGGATGGACGTAGAGAAAATACTTTCGAACAAAGTCATGCAGAACTGAACCGCTTGGCACTTTGAAGCAAAACTGCTGCTCCAGAAGTTGTACATCGTTCGGGCCGAGAGAGCCAACGTCCCCTACTTGCAGGAATGGGTAATAGTAGAAAGGGACATATGTGTCGGTGGCTGGGATGGATTCTAGAGGGGTGGAATGGATCAGGAGTCAGTAACAAAGATTGAACCTTGGCAAATTTTCTAACGCCGATCAGCGTGCTTGAGACGGAAAAAGGAGTGTGATACCGTCTCCAGCACAATTACCCACATATCCAGAGTCTGCTTCTGTCCTCGATGCTATCTTGGTCGTCACCGATGGATCGTGCTTTCGACTGCTTCGTCGTGCGCTCATTGCGTGGGGTGTTTTGCTAGGAAGTGCTTGCCGACGTTTCGGACCACTTCTCATCAAGATGGTCAGTGGAGCCTGAGATGCATAAGAGATCTGATCTTGGATGCATCAATCCGCGAGGTGCAAAGTTGAACACAAACCTACCGCTTGAGGGGTGCGCGTATTGCACACTGGTGATTGTCTAAACGACAATTGGTGCAGGGTACTTCGCTGATGGCAACATCGCACCGGACTTTGCGGCTGTGGCAATTCTCGCATGTTTTTCCACCCCTTCTTCTGCGTGGTGTGACATGGTCCTGGTCTTGGCCTTGCATTTGATGCTGTAAATGTCTGGAGAAATCAAAGCCTAGAATGTGTCGGATAGCCAAGGCGGACTGTGTTTGTTTTAGAGTCGGTGAAAAGCAAGTCAGCAAGGAAAACCCGAGAACAAAATCTTTTGATCGTTTCAGTGCCGTGCTGGTGGTGGCATATCAAATGGAATTCTGGAACCATTCCGGTGCCCCCTTGGGGTGGTTGCTCCGAGGAAGTCCATTGTGGACAGTATGGAGAAGCTGCTGGGGGAACGAGGAGATGAGGCCTCATCCTAGGAGTACCTCCACACCTCCGTATGCACGTAGAGGGTGTTAGTACGGGGTACTATACTACATTCCTAGAAAAAAAGAAATTGCCGGTGCTTCTACTACGGTACACAAGATCCGTGATACCGTTTAGAGCGGGCTACAGATACTCGTTCGAGTAATAGCGAAAACTTTCGACATATTGTCGAAGGCACGCCACTCTGTGTTTTTCACCTCGGATAATTAGTTTTACTGCGATACTACGTTACTCCGTAATGCACGGGAGACATTTTAGGCCACTGCAGCGGTAACTGGTGCTTATTCGCCATGTGCACCAGGCATATCCACGGGAGGTGACGTGGCTCAAACTGAGTAAGCCGAAAGCGGGAGTTCCGCAAAAAGGGGACCCCGCATTGTGTTTAGCCTCACGTGTCATCATCTTGCACTTGGTTGTGTAAAACTGCAGTTAAATTGCAATCGCAATACCTTGATTGGCCGTAGGACGAGTAACGATCAATGTTTAGAGCTTCATCAGAAAGACTTCTCTTCGTTCCACACAACGCGTGAACCATAATGATTTCGACCCTGATCACCGATTAACACGAGCTACGTGCCGTCCTACTCACCGTGTTGCACGTGGAATAACCATGTGTAGGAATATAATTAGTTCACACTGCGTATTTCAAGTACATTCGGCAGACCCACGCACGACCCGCCGTCGGATAAATCGACAACGCAATTGATCCTCGTCATCGGCTCGTCCACCCCTCGAAACCGCAAAACCAACAAGTTATGTCGGCCATTCGAGAATATAGGTTACGGCAAGTCTTAATGGGATTTTACTTGGTCTTGTCGGGATCAGATGATGCCCTCCTGCGTTTCATGCCTGGCACGACCTGGCTCAGGTCACCGACGGGAAGGGCGATTGGAAAGTCAACCGACTCCAAGAGCTCCGAGAACAAGAGATACCAGACGATTGCACACAAGGCAAACACGAACGCTCCACCGACCTACGTTCAAGTCCAAGTCAGTCCAAAACTCTCACATACCTGCAGTGCATGTGCAACAGCAAAGTCCACAAGACCAAATTCTGAGCGTCCGAGATTGCTTACCTTCTGGAGTCGTGCTGCCATCTCATGATTCCCTTCTGCCAAGTTCCAGTACACACCGGTGAAACAACCGAATCCGACAGTAAGAAAATGGAGGCCGGCAAAGAGGATGACATTAACTCGGACGGCGCAAACGGCAAACATGTATGTCAACACAGCCATGCAGAGAAAGAAGAAACCTGTTTTGCACAAGTCAGGATTTTCCCAAGGACTCGGCTCATCTTCGACGCTCACCAGTAGTCGCATAGAACCCGGGCGTGGTCATTCCCTCGGCATTGTCGCCAGCGGCAGAATAGGCGGCGCCGATGGGATAAAAGGGCTGGAGGGCAGTGCCTTGCGAGAGCCAAAAGCCACCTACCGCGGACACAGGTCAGATTTGTACTGTCATCCTCCGTGGGAGGCTCGGGTTGCACCCACCGAATGTAAAGAATACCGTGCTAGAGAATGTGTTACCCAACATCCAATTTCCCAAGGCGCCTATAATTTGAAGGACTCCTCCGAAGAAGATGAAGACGGTTCTGTGGGGGCTGTCAGCGTCGATGCTTTTGGCAGGATACTGGTGCGCCAGCCACTTGAGTGGGTGCCTACAGGAGTGCGCCGCCATTGCCGCCAGCACCTCTCCAGCCCATGGAGGCTATGGCGTTCGGAGTTCCAGCCAGCAAGAATCCAATCAAGCCCAGCGGAGTCGGATTGCCGACCGTCTGACGAAGTCGACCGGCGACTGGCCTTTCAGGGTTGAGGTAGAGTTTTTCAAACACATCCTTTGGAACGAAGACGCTCTCTGCGGTTCGAATGTGCTGGAGAGTTTGCTCTATCGAGTCTTTCATGGGGACAGAGTCTGTACTGGTCATGATGAAATGGGATTGGGTTTTGGGTCGAGAGTTGTTCAGGTCAAGGTGGGATTGGTCACAAGACTTGGAGAATGTAGGGTGTAGGATTCACACACAAAACGAGGATGATCACGATAGTTTTCCAGATCGATACGGACATGTCTCCTGCTATATATACTTACCATCTTCTTTCGATATCCTGATCATGGCCTGTCTTTCTATGCTGGAGATAGCCAAGTTGACCCTGAATGATTAAGGTACTTTTTTAAAGAGCCGAACTAACCTTAACTTAAATTTAAACGAGGTGAAATTCGACCCCAAGGGGCACGACCCCGGAAGAACCCGCGAGCACTAAACAGGACAAGAACCGCACAAGCTTTGTGGATAATGCTTAAAAGTTAGGTAATATCATCATACCTTAGCAATGAAAAAAATACAAAGATCATGACAACTTTTCAGGACCCTCTAGTGTACAGATTTCTAACAATCCATTTGGACCCACTTCTCCCCTGTCACCTAGACGTAAAGCTTGTAATGTAAATACCGACACCAATCTTGGCTCCTCTGCTTTAAATGTGTGCGCCAAACTAGATTTCCAAACTCTCTCCAGCCAGTGCCGTATTGACCACGTCATCCACGTTTGAATGCTCGTACCTAAGTTTTACTGTACTACACAGATATTGTACTCGCACTGTAATAACAAACACTACAGTATGGATGAGTGTAGCGGAAGTCTTCCGTCGGCTAGTCATCCTTAGTATTCCCTACCGATGAAGATTACTCCCACCACTCATACGACTGTGGTAACAATTGCAATCTATTGGCTTGTCTCGATTGCCGAAAATCGGCTAATTAGGTACGAGTGACTCGTGGGCCTGATGGAGATGGACAGTATGGACGGAGGACGGAGGACGGAGAACATCGTGGAGTGTCTAGAGCGTCGTCGGACGATCGGATTGTCTTGGGAATATACGATCTGAACTAGTCGTGTACAGATAGTGTGGGCTTCCAAAATTCGAAAACGAGAATTGAATTCAAAGGGTGTGTGGTTGTAGCGGCACGAAGAGAATTAATTGACTAGCTACAAGTGAAAGAGGATGTCGATAAGATACATGGGGATGAAAGAAACAACCACCAGCCAAGTTGCAAGGGGGCCGGCCAAGAGGTTCGCAAGGCTCAGCGAGAAGGCTGCGACGCTGATAAAGATGGTGGTTTCCTAGAAGTACTTAGTAACCATTTCTTCTTTCCTCCAGATGCTATAATGAAACGCACATAGTATAATAGGCCGTTAATGTCTCCGAGGTGTTGAAAAATCTGGATAGAACCTATCGAATAATCAGATCCCAAACGGGTACCCAGCATCGATTTTCCTCCTTACAAGCAATAACGACTTAACGTTAAGAGCCTAGATCATCACCAAATATTAAGTGAGACAATTCGCCAGAGCCTGCCGCTCTTTCGATCTCGACAGCGTCCAGAATTTATTGATGCAATGCTCGCACCCTCAGATCGTCGCGGGGACGGTCTTTGGGAGCGGAAATTACGTCCCACGTCTCTTCTTGTGACCTCAGAAGACAAGCTATCGAGGACTTTCGAGTCCTAAATAGGTGGCGATGCTGAAAGCGAACATAAAAATCTGCAAGATCACTGGAATACGCTAAACTTTGCTTCCAGTGACATGAGAAAAGTCATAATTTGCTCAGTAGACAGTACAGGAGCCTCAAATCAGTTAGCGTGTCATGCTTGGAGAAGAGGATTCTGTACTGCAGCCAAGAGCAAAGTGCATACTGACGTTTGCAAGTAGGAAATTGACCGTAGCTGGTCTGCCACGCGGTCTGCGCTCACTAGTTTCAGAGCTTAAGATGGGCACGGTACTGATGACAAGACCGTATCCCAGATCGCTAATCATTCGACTGATGATTAATTGAGGAATACCATAGGCTGCGACTTGCAGAAGAGCACTGATGTTCAGGATGGCGCCTCCGATGACTGCTAAGTGAGTCACTGATGAAAGCTGTGAGGATACATCCTGCCCAGCCGCCCACTGGGCAAATCGCCATAATCGTCGAGAGGAGTGCCGGATGCTAACAGTTTCAGGAAAGGATGCCTGAAATGGAGGATTGGCAATGATGCCGTCATAGAGACCGTTGTCATGCCCGATCAGAACGAATCTTTCTAAGAAATCGATCAATCAGCGGTTCGTGGCCATACGGTAAAAGAGAAATGAATGCGCATGCCCGAAGTCTTGCCCCATTGAAGTGCATAGCGTGATAAGGGAAACAAGCTTGCTGCCGCGTAGGCCCAGATATTTCGTCATTTCCAGTCCTTTCTGATTGTTGATACGCCTAAGAAGACTCTGGGAAAGTGATGCATCTATCGACCCGAGGTTCGGCCCACGCTTTTATGAGCCCCGATGGTTCAAAGTTGATCACCACAGCTAAACTATGCTCCCAGTCATACTTAGCATGATCCCAGATTTTCCCGGACTTCATCTCTCCGAATAAGGAAATAGAGTCTTCCCCGGCGGGGCTTTTCTGGGAAGCACGATCTCAGAAGCCTTCACCCTTTTCGGGTGTCTTCGCCTATATATATAAAAGGAGTACACGCCAGAGTTTAGATAGGCCTGCCAAAAGACGAACTAAAGCGTCTGGACCCAGTTCAGGATTCAGGCCCGTTAAACTAGTATACGCATAGACAATTTACCATCTTGTGGCACGCGTGGGCCGTCTCACATTCCTAAGTTACCTGGCCTGCCCGCTGTTGTACCATTCAGGATTGACGTTCCCTTCGTTGTCCTCGGATCGATCGTCAGAGCCCACCAAATGGGGCTAATTGTCACCATCACTGCTTGACTTCGGTCGGAGAGCGCGGGGTAGGAGTGCAATTGGAGTCCTACGAAGTTTCGATATGCCTTTTCCTGAGACACCACTCTTGTCTCGAGAAAGCGGCTCTTTACACATGCCGTATTTTCAAAAGAATGGTGTGAATGCGAATTTTGCGAGTTCCGTGGTCGAGACCAACATAGAAGATCTCTGGGAGACAGATAGTGGGCTCGAACCCGTGGTGTCAATCGTCACCATGATACTGTCTCATAACTGTCAACTTTCTAGAGGGATTGATATTGACAGTGGGTTTGATGTCAGTGTTGAAGTTGGCATTGATGGCCGTGGCCACAGGACATGAAATGAGAATTCGGACCCGTGAAGAAAAGGGAAACGAGAGAACTTAGGGTCTGGTCCGCCAATGTCCTGCAGGAGGCATGTTTGGGACTCGATATCGAGACGAAAACCAAAGTCATGGAGGTCACACGTAGGGCGCAGAGGACGACCACGTTCGAAGGTCGTGATCACGGAAACCATGTTCGAGATCAGCATCACCAAAATCAGAAGCTCACCCTGGTCAGCTCATGCCTTTGTTCGACGTGTCAACGTCCGCTGGTCATGAGCTGATCCATCGATAATATTGACGGTGTTTGGTCGAGGCTGGACCCGAGTTTCTCACGGAGTTTTCGGCCCAGAAACGGATCACTCAGACGCCGCCGAGCCAAAGCCAGATAGGGACTAGCGGTTCGACGAAACCCTCATGGCCGAAATTACACCTAACATGCTGAAACCTACTGAAGCCGTCTTCCCAATTCGGTTTAACCCACATAGTGCTAATCGTGCCATGAATACCCCGTATTCGTGCTCCGTACCTGCCCACTCCATCAACCGGATTGCCTTTTCTGGAGATATCCATTGGTGTTTTATCAGAGTTGGCATAACGACTAGTGTATTACTGGTATGAAGGAGAATGAAGTCCATCCTATGTTGCCCGCCAGATGGGATGCGTGATGGTTTTGTGGCAAGCAGTACACCTAGACACTCCGTTAGTGAGAGGAGAAAACGCGATGTATAGGGCATGGGGCTGTTTATTACAAGTGTCAACCATTTCATCGAATCGCTTCTCCAGCTGGTCCTCAGAAATAGAGTATTGGGCTATGTACTTAACCATCTATGTTATTGCATTATCTGCAATGTTTTTCGACCTGTCTCGAATGTATAAGCCTTTAATAGACTGGTTCAAAACCTCATCTTTTTATACCTCTTCTATTAGGCAACAAAGTATTTTCTGACCTGACTATCTTAGACCTCCTGTAAGCTTCTCAGAAAGCACAAAAATGGGTTCAGTCTTTCTACTTTCGGCGTCATTAACGCAGATTATCCTAAGTGCCTTAGCTATCATTGCGGGTTAATTAAATTTAAACCCGAAACTAATATATAGGAGCTCATGGAAAATGAAGAGAAACTGGTTAGTAAGTGCTGGTTATAAGAGGAAGGTAATTAGACTAACTTGTAAAGAGTTAAGGTAGTATGCAGGCCGCGTACTTAGTATTTATAAACAGATGTTCTTCCAGGGTTTCCCTTACTCCTCTCATCTCGATTTCGCTCTGGAAGAAGAGAAGAAAATTCGAATATGCGGCTATTAGCCTAAGAAGTTATTAAATTTAATCTGGTTTGCCATAGCTTTAATAATAGTCTTGTTAATTAGAAATCTTGGTCGCTAATAGGTTACTTCTTAATTGTATGCCTTTTATATCTCTTCTGTCATAGCTCCTAGTGCATACAAAGTTAATACGTAGCCATAGCTTTAATAATAGTCTTATTAATTAGAAATCTCGATCACTAATAGGTTACTTCTTAATCGTATGCCTTTTGTATCTCTTCTGTTGTAGCTCCTAGTGCATATAAAGTTAATACGCAGTGAACAATATGATCTAAGCGGCAGCTATTAACGTAATGCTTAACGCGTGGAATTATTGCGCGCAGGGGACCGCCAGGAACTTACTATGTTAAGCACCATGAAAGACTATGTCGAAACTTTCTAAGTTTTGTTGTAGGTGTTATGATATAAGGCTTAACCAACTATCATGACATTCATGAAAGTTTCATGGAATCATTCCGCATGCTTGGAAATTGTAGGGAAGCTTCTAGTATGTCACTTCGATGTATATATATGCCTCTACTTCTTGAGGTAGAGTAACAATAAGAACAATCAATATATGCTTCCACTGGCATAATTCACAACACCAACAGCGAATCAAACGATAAATTCGCAGCCACCGACGGCACGAGCTTGCCGACTGTCTGTATCTCTAAAATATCTGCAACAGTCCCTTTTAGATACTTGAAAGAGTTGAATCGTTTTTGAGACCAGCAAGCTTCGATTACTCCATGGAGCCTTTTCGCTGCGGCTGGAAAGGGAAATTTGCCCTTCTGGAGATCTTCGCGAATACGGTTGATGTTGGCAACACTTTTGGCCACTGCAGAAACGTTAATCGTAGATGCTAGAAAGCAGATACAAGTTGCGAGATTGGACTGATCTCTAAGAAGTTGATGTTCAAAATCTTCGTCTTTATTGGGCACAGCTGAGCCAATGTCAAATATTTTGACCCTGTCGTCATAGTCGATACCGATGTTGAATATTGTTATATCTCCATGAATGTACTCGAGATCCTCTATGAAGGACAAAACGTCGAGGAGCTCAAGAATCTATATTCCACGAAGGTGTTCCGTCGAGTTGTTCCAAGCTTTCTGAAGTGGCTTAACCCTTTCGAGGACAATGCAGTCTGGCTTGCTGCACTGAAATCTGGTTACAACGTTTGGATGAGGATGCTTCGACAGCAGTTCATAGATCCGGCACTCTTGCTTAAAACATTTGAAACTTCTCAGTGACAGCACAGGGTGATCGATCTTTTCGTCGGTGGTAGAGCCATCGCCTACAGGATCCTGAAATGGCACCTTAATCACAGAGCCATCATCAAATTCATACACTATTCCCTGTGAAGGACCAGAGCTTAGTCATTTCAAAGAAGATAGCTTGTAAGGGTTAAACCACGTGCTGTCGGGCATTACGAAGGGGAGCCTACTACCAGGAATCCGATTAAGCACTGTAAGAAAAATCTGTGGATGCCAAGTAAACACTCGACATTACTCATGGAACCCGCTCAGGACTAGCTCCTAGATTATGCTACGCTCAATATCGAAGCACTATGGACCACCTTTTGTGATACAATATAAATTCTGCTGCTCATCGAGAAGTTCAAAAACTGCCTTCTAGCATGGAAGGAGTAGTGCACGGAATACGGTGTCCTTTCGGAAATCTGCCAGGGTTTGAGGCGCCTGACTGCAATAATAGCCTGGCTGAGAGCGTGCTGTGAGGGCGCAAGATTTGGCGCCATGAGTCCACACAGCAGGAGTGCTATATAAAAGGCACCTCCCCCCTTTGACCCGCGCTTATATTCGCTCATTGGAACTGCGAACATTCCGCTGTCGTTGTCGGTTCTCGCCTGCCGATTCCACCTACTGCACCCTCGCTTTCGAGGTTGGTCGCGAAAGCGAGGTTGGTCGCCCGTAAGCGTGCTGCTCCGTGTGTGGCTACGTCACAAAAAGCCCACATCTGTCTTTGTTTACTGCGATAAAGAAATATACTCAATGCCGTGCTCCACGCTCACTTTCCGCGGTCATTCTCGACATCGCGAAGTCCTCCCCTGATGTCTCGAGCGGCATCTTCTCCAAAAATAGTCGATGCTGTGGGAGGCACCGCCTGAAACTACTGCAGAAGACACGTCCGCAGCATCATGTGGGCGACCCGAACCACTAAGTTGTGATCGCCGAGAACGCCCTTCACATTCAAAACTGGTCTGCTGCCTGCCCACATTTCTGTCACCCCCTCCATTTCGGCACCTCAGCAATACATGTTCGTGTCCGCCTTATTGATGCTATGCTTGCAGCCGCATTAAGGGGTTTCCAATCACGCTACCATTAGAAATTGCAAGTGAATTGGTAGCTGCGGACGACGTCTATCAGAACCTCGAAAAGCGAGAGCTCGAGGCAGAAGACAATGAAACCCAAGGCGATCTCTTTCAAGGTATTCGCGACCAGATGTTGTACCTAAGGAGGTGTCTGCTACGCAACCACCTGAGAATTTATCAAAGAGTGGGTTCAGAAGTTTCGTCCCGAGTCAGCCTTCACAAACTCCACCGATCTTGAAAATCCCGACTTCTCAACGTCTCGATTTGATCAAGAATTGAGAAGTAAGCCGAGACAGAGAATTATTGCACAAGTGATGAATGGCGAGATTGGCTACTCCTCTTCGAATAGGTTAGGGATATCGATGTTCTGGTCGTATTAGCGAACGAGGAAGAGGTTCGTACTTATCGTCCGAACGAGGAACCTATCGATGGTCACTGTCCGGTCAAGGCATGTGGCAAGGAGTTACCGATACAAGTGAGAGAGCCATTTGACTTAGTGTAACGAGCCCTCCGCATCGAGGGGGTGAGCGGCGCCTCCCTACCTCACCCTCGCCAGGTAGATGCACTGGTCATTCGTAGTTCTAAGCGCGAAGTTGTCACAGTAGAGGCCAAACGACACGAGAGAGCCAGGACCAATACTTGTACTTCTTAATTTAGTTTGGTCGTGGCGTTATCTCAGTGGTGTTCTACCAACGACAAGTGTCTCGAATGATCCATGATATCTACGGTCGCTGGGTCGGCTTTTCTCCAAGATGGGTCTCTTTCGAGGTTACCCTTGTGTCTTGAAGTCTTAACTATGATCTCTAGCCATGGAATTCCTTGATACCCTTCAAGTAGTCAGACCAGACTTTTCCGATATCATGCTTATAGATCCAGTTCAGGTTGTCTTTCTGCCCGATACCAAACGACTTGAATCTGAGCTCAAGAAGTTCCTCGAAAGTCTTCTCTTCTTCCTCGGCTTTTTTAGCACTCGCGCTTTGGGCGTCAAGATACCTGTACCTGTACATAGCATATTGTCAGTAAGCGTCGTGTTGTTGGCTTTTGCTACGTGCGCCCGGTCTGGACATACATTCTCTTATAATAAGGAAGGCGGATTTCTTCGAAGGCCTGAAGCGTATCCTCGACCAGCGTTTCCGATCCGAGCGAATATTCGTGCTCGAGCGCCTGCGCCAGAAGCCACCCATCTTCCATGCCGAACGTGGCTCCAGACCCAAATGCACCTAAATATAGAGTATTGGCATCTTCAGTTGTATCAAGAGGACTAGGGGGGTACCATGGAGCGGGTGACTAGCGTCCCCTATTAAAACCACCTTGTTCCACCCAGTAATCTCTTCCGGGCCAGGACCTGCGTAATTGGCAAACTCCTTCCACGCTCCTTCCGGGACAGCTGCAATTGCATCTCGAACCCTTTGGTCGTATTTCTGTCAAAAGGTCTGTTAGTAAGGCCGTTGCCATGGTTCTTGACGTATACGACGAACCACAAAGCGAGCCTGCACTCTTTCGTTTGTTGCGGGGATCCCCCACGATACCGTCCGGCCTGGGATATCAGGCTCGTGGTAGGATCTCACAGAGAGTTCGAATAGCTGTTTCTCGAGAGGAATTTCGGAAGAATCGTCGACTCCTGACAAATAGGCATGTCCACCCTTGACATACCACCATGATGTCCCATTGGTGACGTCAGGTATGTGTGAGAGAGATGATCTCGGGACAAGGGTCCGCCAGACCGTGTTTCCTATCCCCAAGTTACAGTCAGTGGAATCGCTATACATGGAAATGGTGGCTGACCGGTGAAATGGATCGTGTGATCTGGATAGAGTGTTTTTCGGATCACCTGTTCCCTCTGTTGTCAGTGAGTGCATTTGGTAGGTTGGTGGCTTGAACGGACGGAACGAATGCCATCGGCTCCAATCACCAAGTCTGCAAGTGCCTCCGTCCCGTCCTCGAACGACAGGCGCACGCCTTCTGAGCCAGCGTTCTGCGCCGACACCAGTTTCTTCCCGTACTTTATCACTCCATCCGGAACCTTCTCCAAAAGACCAGATTGAAGCCGAGTTCTGCGAGCTCTGATGGCCCCACGAGGATCTAAATCACCGTTCTCTGGATGTGGTTGCAGCAAAATGACTTCACCGGTGTAACCATTCCTAAATGAGACATGTGAATACAATATCGAACCTTTGTTTGTGTCCCTACCTCTGACGTGTATCAGCTTTCGAGAAGCCTTTGACTCCGTCGGCGGCCCCTAGCAGATCCAGAACCTTCCAGGCATTATAACTTAGGCTGATGCCTGCTCCAACTTCTTGAGGCTCAGAATTCCGCTCATAGAGGACAGTCGAGAGAAACGGCAGCTTCGACAGTGAAATTGCTGCCGCCAAGCCGGCCGGACCTCCTCCGATGATGGCGACATTGATCGTTGCTTGATATGAGCCCATGGCTGTTATTGTGCGTGAAGGTCACAGAGGATGCTCTGTCACTTCTACTGTTCAGCGGCCTAGGACTTATAGATTGAACTGCCCAGACACAAACATCGTGAGGTGGGCTGGAATTGTCGGGATGCTATCTTACATGCTGCCACTAAAGCACGCCATCAAGCACGCCTTGCGGGAGAAGCTTATACTTGGTAACTTTTCCAACTCACTGATTGGCTGCACACGGACTGCTCCGAGGAATGATTGGATCTAGCACGCCAGCACGGCCGCTTATCTGTCGGTCCATGCCTTCATATCTCATGATGGGTCTTTTGCATGCCATGCTCAACTAAGCCCTCCTACCACTAACGCTACATACTGCAAGAAACCGATGGCAGCTTATAAATGAGTATCCTGATGGTCCGTATCCATTGGCCAGAAGACAATCCGGCAATTAAGGTAGGAGGCCTACGGCGTGTGGGAGAGGAAGGGGGGGCGGGCGGGTTGGATGGTCTTTTGGGCGGCAATTTCTCTATTGTAGCCGAACAGATGATGATGCAGATTTCGGGCTTCCGGTATTTGTTGGTTTCGCCGCAAAGGACAGGCTGATAACAACCATCATATTGCGTTTGAGTAGCTTGTTATTGCACAATTTCTCACTATGGGGCTTTATCTCAGGTGAGAATGGTATATAGGATGTCTTGTGCCACTTCAATCGCTATGTTTCCTGAATCTAGCTCTAAGATCCTTTTCCTTGGTCTGCACGATATGAAAAGCTAGCTTATCTACTATACATCGTTCTATCTTAATTCTCAAGATGTTGAAGGAGGCTGAAGCGGTCGTTGTTGGCCAAGGACTCGCCGCCAGTGATTTGGTCACGCAGCAGAGATCATGGAAGAGCTATGTATGGGACACATTCGATAAGCCGGCCGAGGAGCGGAAGTTTCTGTTCAAACTCGACGCTGGAATTCTTACCTTCACTTGCCTGGGTATGTGGTAGCTGGCGACAAAAGAACCCTGGGCTATGCCTCTCCGTTAGCCTGCTGACTTGTCGCATCAGGGTACTTTATCAGATTCCTTGATCAGGCAAATATCAATAATGCCTATGTATCTGGAATGTAAGGTCGTCGTGCGATAGGGAGGCAAACAACGGTTGACTTCGAGTAGGAAAGAAGACTTGAATATGCTGGGCAATCAGTATAACTACGCCGTCACACTTTGGACCATCGGCTATATCATTGGCGAAATACCTAGCAACCTCATCCTTACCAAGATTCGGCCATCGATCTGGATTCCTGCCCTGGAGCTGATATGGTCAATCTTGACGCTATGTACCTGTCGAGTCACTACTGTCCATCAACTGTATGCGTTGCGCTTCCTGGTAGGTTTAGCTGAGGCGGGATTGTAAGTTTATCCTCCAACATCTACCCTCGTCGTGTCGGTTGTTGTTTCGACTACCGCCATATCGAGTCACAATGCCACAGCTAACAGACCGTCAGTTTCCCTGGCATTCTCTACATGCTTGGTTCTTGGTATGGGAGAGATGAACTTGCCAAACGCTCCATCATATTTCACGTTTCTGGTTCAATTGCTACAATGTTTTCGGGTTACCTCATGGCTGCGGTGATTAGCCTAGGAGGAAGACACGGTTATGCAGGCTGGCAATGGTGACCTTTCCCAGACATTGTCCAGACTGATCTGGCTTGCAAGAGGTCTCCGCTAATCACACTTGTCAGGCTGTTTATCATTGATGGCGTTATTTCCCTGCCAATTGCCATCTTAACAATTTTCTTCTTACCTGACCAACCCCATAACACCCGCGCCTGGTATCTGAACGCAAGGGTAAGCTTCCATCACCAGATGATGACGCCTGTGATTTCAGTGCTAAGTTCTTCTCAGGATAGAGAAATTGCATTGGAACGGGTTCAAAGAATTGGCCGTGCGAGTAAACAAGGCTTCTCGAAAAAAAGCTCCTCAAGATCTTTTCACGATGGCACATTTGGGTTTTTCCTCTCATGACTGTGTGAGTTCATTGGCAACCTAGACAGAACCGGAGACTGAATGACATTTATGACAGCTTTGGGGGAGGCGCAGGGGGCATTGGCCAGCCAATGTTCTCGTTTTACTTGAAGGCATCGAAGCACCCAAAATACACGATCAGCCAGATCAACACTTATCCCACGACCACAGCTGCAGTGATGGTTGTTGCTGAGCTATTGTACTCGTGGGTCTCTGATGGCCCCCTGAATGGGCGAAGATGGCCAGTCATGGTCTTCGCAGCAGTATGTCCTCCTGATGATTGTCGATGTCGACCTAACAAAATCGACCACAGGTTTTCCAGCAGGTAATCTGGATTTCACTGCTCGTGTGGAACATCCCCAAAGGGTGGCTCTGGTTTTGTTATATTGTCATGCAACAGGGTATTGCATTGGTACCACTGAACCTGATGTAAGTGTATACATTGCAGGCCGGTAAAGGGGTCAAGATTGTGTACTAATGGCTCTATAGCTGGGTAAACGAGGTGTGCTCTGATGATACGGAAGAGCGGGCCCTCATCATCGCCGTGGTCAACACTATACAATACGTGCAGGGTGCATGGCTTCCACTCCTTATTTGGAAAGTTACCGACGCCCCAGAGTACAAGAAAGGCTTCCCCACGGCGATTGCATTCACCGCCGTAGTCACAGGAGTTATTTTCCTTATCAGGCACCTGGCAAACAGGGATAACAGACTGTAAAGATATCGGAACCCCTGCAAGCAATCTTGGTTGCTGACATGTTGGACAGGAAAAACGAAACTCAAAGATAGACTTGGCCCTAGCCTGGCAAGCAATTCAGATGTGTCTGAAGATGTGGTGGTTCCCAAATAGTCCGTATCATTGCCGCAACTTCCAAGGCTCAACTCTCTCGACTTCGGCGCTTATGGGCTAGATTGAGGGAACTGGATTTAATGGTTGCGGCCTCATCGTAATTGGGCACCACCGGCATGCCCTTTTTATAAAACCTGCTTGGGCACTTCCATGCTTCACGCAATCGGACAATCCGTTTTATAGTACTCCGCTGATGAAGGCTTCGGGGCACAAGACAACACAACAACAGTCTTTGATAGAAGGGGTCCACCTCATACTACTATGTTTAACTTTCCTACTCTCGTCAATTCCCTTGACATAGGTGCGCACTTTGTAGTTTCCAAGGATGAAGGCATCTAGATGTGGCCAAAGCTTCTGTCTTGTAGAGATTTATACTTCTTCCGCTGTTGGACTCGCACAAATTACCTCAACTAATTGAGCTTTTGGCTGTTTATGGGCCCTTAAACCTCAATTTTTAGTAGTATACTTTCAGCAGAAGACGGCCGGATAGCTCTCTACAATCTCAGTGTTCCACCTATAGTTGGAATCTAGCATTTTTGTATGTTGTACAATCTACAAACCACCCACTCCGAAGAATCATTGAATTGTGCCGAGACCGCCTTTTTGCCCTCTTGCAGGATTTCATCCACCTTCTCCCCGTTAAACGTGGAGAATTCAGTTGTCATTCGTGTCTTTTGCAACACCTCTATTGCAGATATTATCCTATAAATCGTCAACTAGTGTCTCTAGACTGTCGACAACGGTGCCTTTTATGTGATCTGCATACCTAGCGGCCATGAATATGTCGATGTGGGGCTTCTCGGCAATGAATACTTTTATCAAGTTGAGCGCAGGAAGAACTCCTTCCCGAAAGGGCTCCCAGAGTAGAAGAGGTAGCTGTAATAGTTCGTCGTCGAGTGTATGCTGCATCATTGGGCGGTGGAGCGAAAACCGGGCATACCAATATAAGAGCTTCAGGCGTGTGCTCTGCGCGGACAGCACGCCACCGCCTGGCTCGACTGACCAGCTTAGACTTGCCGGAAGGCGAAGTATCCAGGCATCAAGTTGCGACCGTAACTCCTGTGTTATGGGAGAGACGGAGAATGTCATGCTACATGCCTTTTGAGCCGGGTCAGCGCTGTGTCTCATAAAACCTTCCAGCTTGTCGGTTGTCAAAATGCTCTCCAATATAGCACGCAATGACATTTCAGCCAAGAAGAAGACAAACTGGGTGTTTATGTGTGGCGGCCTGTCCTTGTTGTTGGCTTCGTCGCAAGGTAAAGGTAGCGGAAAGAACTCCTCAAACAGAGCCAATGTACTCCGTGGAAGGGTATTGTCGATCTCGTACATCAGATCTCTATTCTCAGTCAACGGGAGGCCTTGGACCTGAGAGCATATGGAGTCTTAACCGTTCAAGGTTGTGACAGATCCAGAATAACAACCTTAAGTTGTTCCTTTCATTCCTTGGCCGCTGGATTTCTGTGATCTGGTCCCTATCTCGACGTCAGCTCGACGGTGAAACATGTATGTGACAGTCGAGGATCCTCACCGTTTGATGACACTCTGGAGCATAGTACAAGCACTATGAAGCGCAGTGGCGAAGTCAAGTAGGCGACTCTTCTGCAGCAAAAAGATGGCAGAGAATACCAGTACATGGACATATTGCAGACTTAGCTGGGCACTGATCCGGCTGCGTACCTGCATTGCGCGCTGAAAATCTGCGAGGCCACTTTCCGTGAACCCTACGTACATGAAAGCCTTGATCGTAGCAATCACAAGGAGCAAAAGGCATGAGCGCATGTTGTCTTGGAATCCCTCTGCCTCGACCGCGTCTGCAGCGATGCGCAGAGTGTTTTCACATATGACAGGGTACAAAGTAGCAACATTGGAGAAGAATCTTTGCCTAGCTAGGGGTATATCGCGCACATCGCTTGGCCTGTAGGAGGTCATGACGTTGGGAAAGGGTTTGCGGTACTCCTCGCAAGACATTGGCATCTTCCCCAGATACTGCAATTGTGTATCACCGTCTGTCAGAGGCAACTCAATGCTATCGTCGATACGATGTGATGAGCAATGCCAGAGGTCAGTCAGCGGGACGCTTGCCTCTGTTTTGTCGCGCCAGTCATTCGCATAAGAATTTAGAGTGGAAGGACAAGGATTCCACGATACTACCTCCCCGAGGTTGCTGCCCTGACCAGTATGCCGAGCAGTTTGACCATCTGATGCGCTGGAGGAGGAAGTCAACTGATCCGGCCATCTTTCAGTTTGAGTGAGATGCGGTTGTATATACCCCGAACGTTGTGTGTCACTGCCCCTGATCAGTGATGCACACACAGTTAGATGGCAGAATGAAATTCGTACTTCGGCGGTTGTTGTCGTGGATAGTCACACTTGAAGCCGTGGCGGCTACAGTAAGCACACCTGGGTCTTCCTTTCGTACATTTGACCTTCTTCAAGCGGCACGTCTTGCAAGCCTGCACTCAGTAAGCGCTTGCCTTCCCCCTGGCATAAGTAGAAGAGGCCAGTATGGGTCATCACATACTGTAGCACCTTTCTGCAAGCCGTCACTAATATCTGTTGATACCATTGACAGTCGCCCACTTGTTCCTCGAGGCTGCAACTCCAGTAACCGAGTTGACCGCATGAGTGAACTTCTCAGCCGCTTCCGACGACTGCGGACTAACGTCTCCATTGCGACAATAGGGGACTTTTGGGAACGACTCTTCCATGAACTTCGAGTATCAATAAAGTAGTAGTTACTGTTGTTCAACTGGTAGGTTCTCGGCCGAATATGGCTCGTGATAAGGAATTGCCCGATCAGAATTGCACCATCGGTCCCAGGCAAGGCGTGAGAGCCAAGCCTGACTATTGGCGAATCAATCCTCCATCTAGACAACACTCAATTGGCTGCAATCGGAAGGCCATCCCATGAAGCTCGCTAACCATGTGGCTTCCACATGAAGTACTTGTTTCTTTCGCAAGATCAGAGTGCCGACATTCACTTATAGATATTCGCGCAATCCAAGACGACATGACTCCATGTCTAAGCCGCTGTTTTGTCATGCGAGGCTTTGAATTATTGTTCGTAACACATAACCATCCCCTGCCAACACCATGATTGAGCGCGTTCGACGTGTAGCCGTAATCGGGGCCGGGGTTTCTGGAGTGACAACGGCGGCTCATCTCAAAGCCGAAGGGCTCAATGTCACGGTTTTCGAAAGGGCTCCTGTGGCTGGAGGGGTCTGGTCAGTACATCTCGTCCTGTCGCTTGAGAGGCTGTTAATCTCGTTTATCAGGATCTTGGATTCTCGAATGCCCCATGAACCAACGTTCCCATCAGTCAAACCATCACTAGCGGATTCCGTCTTTTACAACAGTGTAGAAAACGCGGATCCTTATCTTTTGCACGCGCCTCCAGGGTAGTGAAGTTTGTTGGTGCAGGGACCTAACGCTGAACGGAGATACAGACCTGCCTATGAGACGTTGACAAACAACGTTGCGACCCAGTTTCTAGAGTTGAGCATCAACAGCTGGCCAGCTGACACTCCAGCTTTTGTCAGGCACAATGTCCTGGCTAGTTACATCCAAGATACGGCAGTAAAGACCGGTGTTCATGAAGACACACTGTACAATACTGCAGTGAGAAACGTATCGAAAGCAGGCGATACTTGGAGGCTTGAAACTGCCACGTGGGATAAGACCACTGGCAAGGCGACAGAGAACGTTTGGGTGGGTTTCGCGCACCGTCTCTTCATTCTTGGCTGGTTAACCTGGCCCTGTCTCCAGGATCTCGATTTCGTTGTCGTTGCTTCTGGACGTGAGTGGTCATGACCTCTGAATTCCGGATTTCAAAGCATTCAGAGGTATTTTTTTAGATCATTATTGCTAAAGCCAAACCAGACTATCATGCCCCGAGGGTTCCAGCCATCCCTGGTTTGGCAGAATGGAAAAAAGCGTGGCCATCAAGGATCCAGCATTCCAAGAGTTATCGCAACCCCAAAGGATTTGAGAACCAGGTGACTTGACCTAGAGAGAAGCATTCGCCCAAGTTAATGATTTCCTAGACCATTCTTCTGATTGGCGGGAGCGCCTCTTCGATCGATATTGCCAAAGAAGTTGGACCTGTGGCCAAGAAAGTTTACCAGTCAACCAGGGGTGGTTTCATGGACACACCAGAGTCCTGGCTACCCCCTAATGGTGTGCGAGTGCCTGGAATCGCCTCGTTTGGTGAGCTTAAAAACGGTACCTCGGAGAGCACTGGAGCAATTGACGGCAAAGTCACCCTGGTCGATGGCCAGGTGCTTGAAGGCATCGACCGCGTGATTGTCGCTACGGGCTATCACTTTACCCTGCCATTCTTCCCGCCAAAATTTCATCGTGACGACGTGCCACGAGAAGAGGCAGATGGCAAGATTCTGGTAACTGACGGCACCATGCTACATAATCTCCACAAGGACATCTTTTATATCCCAGATCCAACCCTGGCGTTTACAGGTGTTCCTTTTTATACCGCAACATTCTCCCTTTTCGAGTTTCAAGCTATTATCATTGCCGCGGTATTCTCTGGCCAAGCTAGAACGCCAGCCAAGGATGAGATGATAGCGGAGTACCAGGAAAGGATTAAAGAGAAAGGGTACGGAAAACCATTCCACACTTTGGTTGGGCAGGATATACAGTACGCCAAAGAGCTCATGGAATGGGTGAATTTGGGTCGTGATCCGTCGACAAAGAAGGCTGATGGCTATTCAGCAGAATGGATAGCTGCTCGTGATGAGTTTATGATGACCTATTGGGAACGTGGGAGTAAGGAGAATAGTTCAACTGCGAAAGAAGTGTCTTTGAAATAATCCATTAAATCATAAGCGAACGCTTTTTAGTCTAGCGTATAGAGGTTCCTTATTTCTGGTGTTCACTCTGCTCTTCGGTAGTGCACTTAAATCTAGCTCCGCGCCATCCTCATGAGCCAAATGGCGCCCGACGAATGCCGAGTGAGTGGGAGAGAGTAATTGAACAGACAACCACGAGAACGGTGAGTTTGATGAGGACCGAGACGCCGACAACCTCGACGACGACGACTAGAGGCCGCGGAGGCCGCGGAGGTCGTCGAGGAACGACGACTAGACCTGTCATCCCAGGAACGTCTCAATGGCAACTAGAACCTGCCAAATAGCAACGTGAATTCGTCATTTTTATCGCGGCAATTGGCCCTGTGAGATGCAACAAGCCATGCAATGAGAAACTCGTCCCCATATAAATAACTAGTAAGTCGTTTTCCGTCGGCATCACAGAGAATAGGGTCCTGCATCATAGGCATCATAGAGAATAGGCCAGATAGGTGTATTGCAGAGTACTCGGAGGACTTGCCTAATTACCTAGGTATATGGCCGAAATGCAAGGGTGTCTGGCCGAAATACCTATCGCCCGGTGCTACAACCACAATGGATGATGATCACGTGATGTTGCGCTGACCTTGCTGGACATGGGGTTGTTGTTTTCAACTTCATATACTTGGCATCACCCCAGATCTGTGTCAAGGCGCGACGCGCTCTGAGGAGCCTCTATTCTTTACGCTGGTCCCCCCTGTGTGATATCAGTTCAAAACCCTCAAGTCTCCAACAAGATGCCATCCACCTTCTTCTCGTCTGGGTCCAGCAGACCTAGTGCTTCACGACGCGTAGGGGCGTTAGGGTCGAAATAGGGGACTTCGGCCAACGAAGTGACTCGTGTACCATGTCGAGGATAGTGCCCACCATAGTCCCAAGAGGCATTATGTATGGTGATTCTACTTTAGTCAGCTTCAAAGCACCAGAAAAACGACATCATTTCTTTTACCTACTATCCCACAATGCACTCGTTCCCGGAGTCCATTTGAATCTCACTTGGATATCCACGTTCTGTTCATAAACGTCAAACAAATATCCCAAGATGAGATCATTCTCAGCCTTATCGAGCCCGACTATTCGACTAGTCATTGCTCTATTAACCCACAGGGCTTTCCACCCGGTAGCCGGGTGTACTCGAACCAATGGATGAGTCCGCTCAATATACTGAGGACCCGCATTTGGATTCTCCTTATCGAGATATGGGTGAGCAGATCTATAAACAGCCTGCTTGCCATCAATCATTTTGCGGAAATCGGGTGATAGCTTCTCGTATGCCGAGTATCCACTGGCCCAGAGAGTGTCTCCTCCAATCGGTGGCACAGTATCGTTGTGGAGGTGAGTTATACCTACGGCAGACTCAGACCAGCGGAACACAACATTCCAGCTAGGCTGGCCATAAGAGGGTGGAAGAACGTACCTGCAGGCTGGCGTTCATGCACAAGATCGGTATGCCAGCGGGATGCACCACCTGGTTTGCGAAAGCTCGCAGTAACCTCGGTGGCTTGGAGAGCTGGCCAGATGACAGTCACTCCAGACACTCCAGGGACTTGCGGAACTTGCGGCTATGGTCGACTCAGCATAATGAACCACTTTCAACGAGATCGAGGAGGGGTTGGTTTACATGAATCTCGACCTCGCCATAGTACTCTCCGAGCTCTTTCTGTTGCTGAGGAGAGAGGTCCTGATCACGAAAGAAAACGACACTTCGCTCAGCGATCAACAAGGCGAGCTCATCCTTTTGTTGATCTGTAAGATCTTTGAGCTGGAGGCCCTCGATCTCCGTACCAATGTGGGTGGTTAAGTCGGTGACCTTTGTGGCAGCAGACAACAGTGCGTGTTTCGATCTTTCCGCTCTGGCACCTGCATCGTCATGTTTTCGTTCTTTATTTCTAATATTGTACACATCCTGAAGATACAAAGGTCGATTGGGGCGGTATGGGTACCCGTTTAACAAATCAATGCCTGCCTTGGTTAACCTTTTCAGCGCTGGCTCGGGGAGTCCCAAGGTGTCTTTCTTAGGGACGACAAAGTCCTTAATGTTTTCTTCGATCAGTGCTGGTGCCATTTTGCTGTTCTTATTTCTCACAAGACAGAAGCCGTTCCGCCAACTAAAATAGGGAGCAAAACAACGTTCCTTTCTCAGGTCTTATAACCTTCGCGACGAGCTCCTTATGAACGATGGTGCCGAGGATATTTCCCATATACAAGGAACCTGCTTACCAACCCCGCTCGTTTGCTGGCCTGCAAGGTGATATGGTGAGATCTAAGTGTCACGGGTTGGTTTCTAACTGTCTCTAGCAAAGTCACGCATTGACCCTCTCTATGGCGAAACGGATCACGATACGAGTGAACTTGCATCTAGGAAACCCTTATCGTTCCAATCACTTGAGGAATGTCCTCTGCCTGAAAGACACATATGGGAGGAGAAGGGACGAATGTTGTCGAAACAGCAGCACGTGACCGAATTGCGTGCTTTGATGTTTGTATTTGTTGCTCAACTGTCGACACAGACCCCTGACATCCCCCACCCTAGAGATCTCAACTGAGAGAGTGGTGATTGTTCGCTTCTCAGTGGTCGTCACTCCATTGGAGTTCGTGGGGTGACACAAGTTATGCTTATCACCTTGTGCCGCAATGCTTATTCTTGCTTGGACATGGTCGGCATCTCGAACATATTGCTGCATGTGCCGAAATGCTTCTGTACATCAGAGACAGCACGCCATCTATGCGTGGAAGACGCCATTGCAGTGATCAACATCTGTCGCAGTTGACATCTCCACTACCATGATACCCTGATCGGAAGGTAGTACCTCAACCTACGCCAGCCCGGCAGAACAGATCCGGATTTAAAAGAGCTTGGGAGAATCCAAACTCTAGGTTGCACGAGGCACCGGGAAGCAAGGAAAGAACATCATAATGGCGTTTCATGGCGACAGTAAAGAGGTCGAGCTCAAAAACCCAACGGCCAGCGTCGACGACAGCGACCATTCCCGATCACCACTTCATAACCCTACCTCAAGCTCCGACGATGCCATCCAAGCAAAGCCAAGTCTGACATGGAGGTCGTATATTTGGGACAGTCTCGACAAGTCTCCGGAAGAGCGGCGGTTCTTGTTCAAGCTTGACGCCGCCGTCCTCACGTTTGCATCTCTGGGATATTTCATCAAGTACCTCGACCAGATAAACATCAACAATGCATTCGTGAGTGGAATGAAGGAGGATTTGGGCCTGTATAAGAACCAGCTAAACTATATGCAAACATGCTGGACCGTCGGATACGTCCTGGGAGAGATACCTTGTACGTTCTTGTCACCGCCCCCTTCTCGTCGCAGCCTTACCAGCCAAGCTGCCGAGACATTTGGTCTTTTGCATAGTAAGGCTAACGTGGCTTGAACAGCGAACATGGTCCTCACACGCGTCCGTCCAAGCATATGGATCCCAACGATGGAACTCATCTGGACCATTCTCACATTCTGCACCTCCAAATGTAACAGCGCGAGTTCGATCTACGCCATCCGCTTCCTCGTCGGTCTTGCAGAGTCCACTTTCTATCCAGGCATGGTCTACGTGATTGGATCGTGAGACTCCCCTCAGAAGCATATTTTGTGAGCAGTGACAGACTGACAATGAATCCCGCAGTTGGTACAGACGAGACGAACTTGCCAAACGCTCCTGTATTTTCCACACCAGCTCTGCGATAGGCAGTATGTTCTCTGGCTACTTGATGGCAGCTGTATACCATCTAGGCGGAAAAGGTGGTCTCAAAGGGTACGTCGGGCCGCTACCATGTTCCTCTACGCTAGCTGCACATGTGACTAACTCACTACAGATGGCAGTGGCTTTTCGTCATCGACGGTGTAATTTCCCTGCCTGTCGCACTGTCCGGCTACTTTCTGCTCCCTGATGTGCCTGAGATCACAAAGGCATGGTACTTCAAGCCTCACGAGCGCGAGTTCGCCAAGAAACGCATGAAGCTCGAAGGCCGTGCCGACCGCGCCCCTTACACCAAAGCCAAGTTCAAGAAGATCTTCACCTCCTGGCACATTTACTTTCTGGTGCCCTTGTACATGCTGTTCAACAACGCGGGCGCAGGAGTCTCCCAGCCCACGTTCGCGCAGTACCTCAAGGACTCAAAGAGCCCCAAATACACCATCTCGCAGATCAACGTATACCCCACGACGACGTACGCGGTGCAGATCGTCAGCACGCTCGTGTACGCGTGGACCTCGGACACGATTTTGCGTGGCGCACGGTGGCCGCCCATCCTTTTCGGTGCAGCGGTGAATATCGTCTGCTACGCTAGCCTGGCGGTGTGGGACATTCCCACGGGGTGGCATTGGGCGTGTTATATCCTGGCCGGATGCGGCGGGGGGCTGAGCGGCCTATGCATGGCGTGGGCTCACGAGATCTGTTCCGAAGATAACGAGGAGCGAGCCATCGTCACGGGATCCATGAACGAGATAGCCTACGTGTTTCAGGCCTGGCTGCCGCTGGTCGTGTGGCAGCAGGTCGATGCGCCACAGTACCACCGTGGCTTCGTGACGTCGGCATGCCTGTCTGCAGGCTTGATCGTAGTCGCCATGGCCGTACGGTGGTTGTGGAAGTGGGAACTCGCGCGGAATAAGCAGATCAGCCTTGCCTGAGGAAACCAAAGCTTTTCGTACGAAGTTCCGCTACAGGTGTGAGCTTTTGCTTACCCCTGGCAGTCGAACACGCTGATGTGCTGAACTGTGACACAAGAGAGGTGGAGGTGTGAGCAAAATCATCCCCTTTTGGACAGGAAAGCGTTGTATAAGAAATTTACGTTTCGAACAACCAAAAACTCCGTAATATCTGTCTGAATTTGCTCTGTGGGCAGGAAAACGGAGAGCGTGGTCCTCTTTTTGTGAACTTTGGTCGCATTGCTCACTCTGAAGCTCCCTTAACTGAGGAAGGAACTGGCCCACGCATCAGAGTACCGACACAACTTGCTCTGTCGACCTTTCCTTCCGCCGGATAGAGAATGGCGATGTACATGGATTTGCAACATGTCGGCCACTGGCAAAGGGATCAGAAGGTACATCAATGACAAGTATTCGATCTCACTTTCGGTAGATGTTTGCAAGGCGCGAATGGCTAGCCAAAAGGGAAGAAGGTGTAGTTTTATACCGGGACAGAGCGCTGTCTCATTCCCTTTCAAAAAGTCGGATGCTTGGATTGTTTCGTCTCCTGAGGTGATCCTGGCCCCTCTGTTTTGGCCGGCAGTCCCCAAGCACTTTTTGTTCCGTAACCGATAGGGTATACTCTATTCCAGTAATCGATCCCCGAGGGAACAATTCCAGATGACGGTCTTTTCAGCTAAACTCTAGTGAACGAGTATGCTCTATGTAATGGTTCGGATGCGCTGATAGAGAACGCGGGGGGGCAGGGAGGAGTACAATCTGGGTGAGTATGCACCTTCATCAGTAGGCTGTCATCTCATCAGGACTACAAAGCCCGTCATGCGACATTCTCAAAAATTGAGATATGAGCTTTGATCAGTTAAATTTGCTTTAGACGGCGTTGTTTGAGTGCCTATTGAACTTTGTCTTTTTAACTACAGCTTTCCAGGGACACATGCAGTATGTTAACAGTTGACGTAATCTTCTCTATCTGGTGACTTTCGACACTGTTTAGGGGCATGTTGCATCCACTAGTTCGAGGCACTGTGTTTAGTATCATCAGAATGTTTATGGCCTTTTATTGAGTGGTGAGAAAGCTTCATCCCTCCTTCTGACCAGTTCTCCATAGTTTCCTTCCCAGACAATCCAGAGGACCTCAGTTTACATCAAAAGTCCTGCTCTTTTTTCTCTAGCCCAAAAGTGTCTCAAAACGAAAAGCATGATGAGCATAAAGACATCAAGGGCGATGGTCCAGTTATACCCAATCAGATATCTGGGGGCATCAACAGTCTTCCAGACACTGCAAGAGACACAAATCATTAGTACAATCCTGAGCAGTTTGTGCATGGGAAACAAAGCTTACAACAGCGGTAGCCATGCTCCGAAAGTGTTACCAATGGTGTTCATGGAGCTGATCACGAGAGCGCGCTCCTCGGCGTCGTGGGAACAAATCTCGTTGGCCCATGCATAGATGATGGCGGCAATACCGTCCGCACTTCCAGACAAGAAGAAAGCTGAAAATTTCAAACCGAGAGGAACCTTCCAGACTGCAAGCACGATACAGGCGAAGATATTCAATAGGGCGGTGATGGCGATTAGCCATACTTTCGCATCGTAGGCATCAGAAAGGATCCCACAGATCAAGGAAGCGACGATGGTAACAGCAGGTGAGACCGTCGTGATTGTGTTAATAGATTCAACCGAGTATCCCTCGGCCTTGAGCCACAATGGCAGACCACTGTTAGATGAGACGCCATCGGCCTGGGAGAAGAAGAAGGCAAACCCAACCAGAATCCAGAAATGCCAACCACTCAAAGTCTTCTTGAACTTAAGCAGCGTGATAGCTTTCCGAGGTTCACGATGCTCGACCGCCATTCGATCTTGGGCAAGTTGGATTTCTCTTGCCGTGAGAATCTTCGAGTTGCACCGGTCCGGGGTGCTAGGAAGGACGAGAAGACCGAAGAGGGCGATGGGAACGGTGCACGCGAAACCTGAATGGATCAGTCAGTCTGCCTGGCTTCAGTCTCAGGGAAGCTCATACAGATAATATACAGCCATCGCCAGCCCTCAATGCCATGCTTGCCATTCAAGGTTGCATACGCACCAGCCTGAATGTAACCAGAACTCATACCGCCCACCTGACTCGCAATGAAGAAAATTGCGCCACGACGACTTAACTCCGAGCGTTTATACCAACTACCTAGGTACCATTGTACCGCCGGAAAAAAAAGCCACCAAGGGCTCCGACGAAAAATCGTAGTGCGTAAAGTTGGTACACATTGCTGACCTTATATTGGGCAAGTGTGAAGACACCCCAGAGTAAATCAGCGGTGGGCAGGAAATAATTGATAGGGAGGCGAGTCATCTGTGACAATTTATGTCAGATTTGTACTCTTGTTGCTTCATCGACCCAGGAGCTAGTAGTAACGTACTACTAGTGTTAATGGAATCTGCATTGTGATAAAGCCGACCCTATATTCACGTCAGTACTGACAACAAGTGAAATACCAGAGGGACAGAGAAGAAGGTCTCACATGTATACAGTGTTCAGGTAATTCAGCTGATTCCCATACAAACTCAAATCCTCCTTCATGCCACTGACGTATGCTGTGCTCGTGGCCGAAGAATCCAAAACCTTGGCCCAGTAGGCGAGGAAGACAAATACGAGAATCAAGCCATCAAGTTTCATGATTAATCGCCGTTCTTCTGGTGTGTCGGTAGGCGAGAACCACTGATACAATTTCTGCCGGACTGGAGAAGTATTGGTAGCGGCTGGCTGTATCTCCAAGGTTGATTTCTTGTCAACCGCCACAGAGGCATCTAATGGAGCTTCTACAGGACTCGGCGCTTTCTGGACGGAGAACGACATTGTTTGTTATACAGATAGGGGAGTAGTAGTAGGTGTTGATATGGCTAATGTCTGAAGCTCACTAGATACAGAAAGGAAGAGCTGTTGTGCTCCATTGTGGGTGGTAGCAACATTATACCATTTCCTAAGTTACAATCGTTCTCGATGGCGTGATCACCTCTTTACCTGTTCAAGCCAGCAAAAGCTAGCTCCAACTGTGCACGGCATGATTACGCTGTCGAGTCTCAATTGTTCCGGCAGCGGTATCTTCGCCGCGTCAAGTGAAGCAGGAAACTTGATTGTATCCATGCCAAATGGTTTATGATGATAGAAGCTCCCGAGAAATGGCAAAGCTTCCCTTCCTTACTTGAGACTGTGCCAAGAATGGTGGCGTTAATGGGCGTCTCGGCCATCACCAACCAGTGTTTGTGCTGGGAAGCCACAAGCCAATTCTTGGCATCAGATAAACCTCGGGGGCTTCATACCTATTGACACACCTTCGTGCTAGGCCCCAGATCTCTAAAGAATTGAATTAAACCAGCTAGCATGACTATTATACGGTACTTCTTCCAAGTGTAGAAATCATGGAAATTCCTTACAATTTTTCATATCAATAGACTCTGACGATGAAGGAGAAGCTATATTGAAATGAACGCTAACAACTAGTCGCTGGTCTCTTCACACTAACGGAGCTCTTTGGATCACGCATCTCCGTGAGAACGATCTAACGTGGAAGTATATAGACGAGGGTGCAGTGAGCACGCAGCAGAAACAGCCTACTTATGAGAACGGTGCTTGTGACATTGCATCGAGAGTCATGTACTCTCACTATTTGAAACTTTACATGGCCCGCGATTGTACGACACATGTTTACAGATGGACTTTATAAGCTTAATAAAGCCTGATCCTTATCTTCGATGTGGGGTGGATTACGGGTTTCCATTCGCCTATTCGCAAACATCGAATGCAGGCATCGATGTTGTAAGTTCGACTTGTGCTCGCTAGTTGAGCTATCTTTCGGCTTGGCCTTAACCCTTGACTTCGGTCGGCATCAGTGAGCCACCATTATGCTTTGTAGTAGCACTTATTGCGAATCTAACCACTATCCGCATGCCATCTCAGCAGGAGCATCGAGCGGATGTGGCACTAGCATCGAGCATGTTCATTCATCAAGACGATATACTTCGAACGCATCGACGAGACTGTGGAACAGGTGCAGATTGGCATGCGTCTTCGACGTGTCGTATAACTATGCACCTTGCCACAAGTCATGTCGGTGTTGGACGAGCCCTCTGAAGATCAATCATGATCTTCTGAAATTCTCACCCGGGTCGACTGTAACATGTGTCCTCGTTCAAGCACCGGTGCTCGTTTCTAGGTTTCGACGATTTTGATATCTGGCAAAGCCACGGCGACCTCCATGATCTTGAGAATTTTGCAATCTCCACGATTGTTGAAGGCACGAAGGCAGCGATGACTATCTTCGATCAATTGTTCCAGCTTGAGAGGAAAGAGTTAGCGTCGAAGTCCCTTTAGCAGTGCAGGGATAGCTCCCACTCTGATTGATTTGAATCATATCTCAATATATTCAAGCGCTGAACGACCGTCTCCTGGAAACCCTTCGTGGAGCTCTTTTGTCTACAGGGTCCCAGAAGTCGGGGAAAGTCTCGACATTTGGTGAGGTAGAGTTCATTCGGAGATAAGCTCGAATTGGCGGACTTTTAGCGGCGAGATCTCGAAGCAATTCATCGGCTTCATTGTTTTTCAGTAGGTCGACCAGGTTGAGTGTGGGATACGCCATCGCAGTATCGGATTGATGGTGTACATAATCTTTCTCCATGAGCTCATCACTTGCTTCGGATTGAGCTGGAGATAGACTTCTGGTGCGAATTACCAGGCCGCGTAGCTCTGTCAATTTCTGGCCTGCCATGATGAAGTGAGTTGAATAGATTTGGTTGCGAATACTGATGGGAAGCCCAGATCCGCAAAATCTTAACAGGAAGTAATGATGAATCCGAGCACTGGATGCAAATGCTATTGTTATATACTTCCCACTCTGTCAAAAATTGCAGAAGTTAAGGCCTCTCAAAAACAACTGTCACCATATGGCGCAATTTCCCAAGCATATTGAGCGACAATCTGACCTTCCCAGCCGTTTGGCACATCAAGCATTACCCCAGAAATGGTGGCAATTGTTCAAGCCTCGGGCAAATGACCAGGAATGTGGCCAATCATTAATTGCTTAGTGGGCGATGCTGCCATTGCCAGCCTCGCTTGCGTGATACACGCGTGGTGGTGGTGGCGGTGGCAACGGTGTGATAAGATATGGTGTCCTCAAAATGTGCGCTCTGTGGGGCGATGTGTTTCTTTTGCGTGACAGACCATCTCTTTCGATTCACATTGGGGCATTTTCACCCTCTAGCTCTTCGTAGTCCGCGGATCTTGATTGAAGCTTTCGCACGGCATCAGTCTTCTGAGAATCGCAGCTGTGCTAGGAAAGTAGGCGCAAGTGAGCGTGCAGGCTCGGTCCGGTGGTACAAGACCAAGGTCAAGGCAGTAGGGAGTCATCTCGTAGGAATCGATTTCGTGACTAAGATCGCGTGCGCATTATCTTGGCCGACTCTGGTTTCTTCGCATTTTCCTTTGTCTAACTCCGTACGGAGTCGTCCTGAGTATTGAGATAGACGACATCATCGCTTGTGCAATCCTTGAACCCGGCACCGAGTCATTACATAATTTTAAAACTCGTGCTGTCTGTATTACGTCTTTAACATCGAAAATGCTGGAACGCAGCAGGGCTTGCTTCATTCATATGTTTATAGCTTATTTTTCATTGCAGGCTCGCGTCTTGTTCCTTTCTATTGACTCGCTATTGCAAGGCCGCATCATTACAACACTGCTGCAGCGACTCTCATGTTCACTCATAATAGTTCTGCACTTTTAGTCCGTTGAATTCGAAAGACGTGCCCTCTCGCTTGTCGAGGACGGTCTTGTAATGGACGTCCTTGACACGAGCTCGCACATACTCGGTTCCGGTTGGGACTATTCGTGTCTCATCCTTATCCTCGGCGCTCAAAAGACCTAAGCGATCCAAGAGCGGCGATGGCACAGTCTTCATGGGCGTATTTGCACCTGGACGGCTAAAGTATAGCAATCCAAGACGTGGGATCTGGATCTGATCCTTTGGTGGTGTCACGACTCGATGAACGGTGGATTTGATGAAGCCTGTTCCCCAAGAGATAAGTATAGACTCCCTTTTGTCGTAATTACATTCACTTACCATTCGTCAGGAAAGTCAAAGTATCAGCGGCATTACAAGTAATGCCACCTTCAACTGGCTTAACCGACTTCCATTCTCCTTCAGGCGTGCGGATTTGCAAGCCAGCGACATGTTGAGAGAAGAGGAGCGTTAAACTTCCGAAATCGGTGTGCCCGCCCTTAGAGTAGGCCTGCGTACGATCCCACTCATCTTGAGTTCTGACATTATATATCATATACCTGAGATGATCGTCTGACTCCTGGTCGTAGTCATGAGCTTTAACCAAGTAATTCTCTGGTAGCTCTAGAATAATGGCGATCAGAACGAAGAGTTTTCGTATCACCTTCTCCCAGAGCTCTCGATGGAAAGTGGCAATCTCATCATAATGCTCCTCAACTATCTTATGTTTACCAACATCAGTATATGCCGAGATAGCTTTCGGGATATTAAGCTAATAAAAGTAAGAGAATGAACACATATCATATGCTAATAACAAACCATTTCGATGTTCTCTTTAACACCAGTGTCACCCACCCAGCGGCTATTCTCTCGATATCCAAAGTATTCTCCTTCAGCAAAGTTACAGGGAAATCTGCGCTTTTCCTCTAGCGGTTCCTTAAAGAAAGTGTTTCCAACGCTAAATTGGCGAAGGACTCGTGCATCGTCAATTCCTGAATTGACGACAGTCCAGAAGCCAACTCTAGTGACGGCATCGTAGAGCTCTTTGGCTAGTGCTTGCTTTCCACCAGGCTGATCGAAGCGCGAGAGATCAATCTTGGTCAACGGAGCCCAATCGAGGTTTTCCTTGGTATGGGCTGGGCGGCTCCATGGCTTCACCAGAATTTGACTTGGAGACACCTTAGAAACAGGGTTTTCAATAGCTGATGGTGCCATATTGCGGTTAATTCCAAGGCTTGAAATAAACACTCTGGAACTATCGATTTGATAATTGGAGCAAAGAAAGAATGTACCGCTTCAATATCGGGCTTTTGCCTTCTCTTTATAAAGTGCGGGGTCTGCTGAAAGGTACGTATCTCTATGTGATGGGAGTCAGACCCTGAGACATAAGACCTCCGTTCTGTGTCGGGGAATGCTATCACCACCCACGCTGATTACGTGCTTTTGTGCTAAAGAGTCGTGATTGCTGCAACCCTCGATGATCCCACGTCAGAAAAATCCTATCGGAGATTTTGCAAATGGGTGGCGCCCCCACACCCAGACGGAATGCGGGTAGTCAAGATAATTGCTTCTATGAACGTTGCTCTGATACTGGAAGTGCGGCTATCGTCAAAGTCCTGAATGCTAGTCCGGCCTAATACAGAGATCATGTTTCGCTATCTGTGCGAATCTGGACCCGTTGAACTTGACTGCAAGGAGTTACTGGGTCGACGTGACGCCTTTTTCTCATTGATGTCGTGATGAAGAAGCCGTATTGCCGTCTCCTGGTTAAATACCAAGAGCGCAGGCCAGTACACCATGTGCTCTTCTCTCGTGGTTGAGCTGGTCAGTCGTTGGCCCTCAGATTCTGGATTAGCAATCATTGACCTTGATTCCCTGACATGCCTGAATTTGTCTTTCCCGGGATGTCGACCGATAAGACACCCGGGGAGACTTTCACCTCCCAGGCCCCTCCTTCGCCCTCTGACAGTCAGATTGATACTTCGAGTGATATTGCGGTGGACGCAAACTTTGAGAAAAGAGTCAAACGCAAGGTCGACTTCTGGCTTGTTGGTTTCTACTCGACCGTGTATGTTTTTCGGGTTATCGATTCATCGAATTATTCCAATGCTGCCATTATCAATCTTGAACACGGTACGGGCATAAAGAAAGAAATGCATTTCACACCTGGCATGTGGGCGTGGACTTTGTCTATCTTCTCATACAGCTATCTAATCTTCGAGCCCACAAACACACTGTTATTAAAGACCTTCCGACCCTCAAGATGGATGTTCGTCCTCATCCTCGCCTGGGGGATTTGCGCATGCTCAGCAGCAGCTGTCCAAAGCTTCCAGGGCATGATGTGTGTACGATTCGCTATTGGCGCAGCTGAGGCTGGTTTTGTACGTCTACTTCCTCATCCATGATACCGCGCGTAACCCATGTCTTTATTTACTAATGACAAAGTAGTACCCTGCCGTGCTCTACCATATGGATTTCTTCTACAAACCCAAGGAACTCCCATGGCGCATCGCCCTATTCTACTCGGTCGGTCAGCTTTCAAGCGCACTAAGCGGGTTATTAGCCTTTGGAATTTCTTATATGGATGGGCTAGGCAACCTCGCAGGATGGCGTTGGCTCTTTCTCCTCGAAGGATTGCCAGCAATCATCCTATCCTTCATCGCGCTTTTCGGGCTGCCAGATTACCCTGAAACGGCACGGATGTTAAATGAGAAAGAACGAGCTTACATGGCCGAGAGACTAAGTGTTACTGCGCCAAAAGGGAAGAAAGGCAATTGGGACTGGTCATCGCTGAAGATCTTTCTGCGTGACCCAAGCACGTACACTTTTACAGTTTACTGGCTCGCACATGGTATCGGGGGCTTCGGCATCAATTACGCGCTACCGACCGTAATTTATCAGCTTGGCTTCACGACGACAGCCAAGTCGCAGTTGATGAACATCGTAAGTTCTGTCTACCTGGTACATCAGCGATATGAGGACGACTAACGCAACCTCAACATAGCCCCCCTACGTCTCGTGCTTCATCTTGCTCAATACGCTAGGTCGACTTCTGCATAAGAAATGGATTCGTCCATGGACAACCGCTGTCTCAAGTAGGCTTTACTCTTTACCTTTTGATTTCAGCTATTAACACTAACATAATCATTCACAGTTGAGGGCACCACCGTCATATGCTACATCATCCTCATCACCGTGCACAGCCCTGTGGTAAAGTACCTGGCACTCATTGTCGCTGTATCTTGCGCTGGCTCTGCATATCCAGTCATATGGCCTGAACGTATCCGCGCCCTCGAAGGTACTGTTGGAGCTGGCATTGGAATTGGCTGGACAAATGCCATGGCTCAATTTGGAGGCATCGTCGGACCTCACGTCTACAGCACAGTGTTTGGCCCGAGTTACCATGTCTCATATATAATTTGTTTATGTTTTCTGATCGTGTCGATCACGTCGATATTGTTGTCATGGTACTTTGTGATTCAGAAGGACAGAAGACGGCGAGGGCGGCAGGCGAATGACGAAGCAAAAGCGCGAGAAGTCCTTAATTAATTGTTAGACGGAGTGTAACCTAGGTAATTTGATTGTTAGGGGTCTAATATGATATATTGTCAAGTCTAACCTTAATAACTATGAGGCGGTTCTCTATTTATTATATAGCAAAAAGGAGTGTAATTCTTCCTCTAATTAAGGCATTCCTTGTTGCCGCATTAACTCCCGAAATAATAGTATACTGTATATATAGGCCTAAAGAATAAGGCCCTAAAGATTACCTTAATAATAAGCGCTTTATCAGATAGAATAGAAAGAGAAATAGGTACTAAACTAGGGTAGTAAAGAGCGTCTTAAAATAGGCCTTAACTTATAAAGACTATTTTAGCGAAGTACTTCGCATAGGAGGCCCTTAACTATTTAACACACTCTTTTACAAAATAAAGCTATTTATTACGAATTAAGGCCTCTTATAAGGCCACAGACAAAGCTATAACAATAGTCACTTAGCGGTATTACTTAGGGGCACATAAAGGATAGAGAAACTTTGTCACGTAATAGGAAGGCTCTTTAGGGTCTATAATAGGTTAATATAGAGTTTAAGGATCTCATGACTTCTAAGGCTTTAGTAGTAAACCCTATAGAGCTAAATAAAGCTAGGAAAAATAATGGCTATATATATATAGTTATTATATAGCTTTATTACGTAGTTAACTTCGTTTATAATTATATCTATATATTTTAGTGATAATTACTTTACTTATAGTATATTAGTACACTTAATATACTATATACCCTTAAAGATATCTCTCTTTCTATACTTCTTACTTATTAAGAAACCTAGGCTACATAATAAGTAAAGTAACCTAAACCTAAAACCTAATACCTAACCTTAACACTATTCTAGTCTATAGTAATAATTATTACATATATAAATTAAGTCTTAGCGTTACTAGCGTAACTTTTATTTCATAACTTTCATTACACTAATAAATTATTAGTAACTATTTATCTCACTATATTATTATGAAACTATTAATTCTTATTACTTTTAGTTTTATTATTTATTAAGTATATTTAAAGGTTTATCTTTACTTAATTTTAGCTTATTATACCTTAAGTATAAATTAATAAAAGAAAATTTATCTATAAACACTATAAATATAATCTAATTTAACTTCTTAGTATTTATTATATAGCTATAAATATTACTATAGTATAAAGTAATATGTTATGAGCGGGCCTAGCCTATAGGCCGCAGATAAAGCTATGATAATAGCTATTAACCCTATGAGGTAGGAATACTAAGAGAAGCTTAGGGTGACTAAAGTTAGGGGTCACGTGACTAAGGGCGATTAGCTACGCTCAGTTATAATCAGTAGTAATTAGGCTGAGTAACACTAAGCACCACTAAGCACCACTAAGCACAGAGGACTATATATGCACAGTCATTACATAGCTTTATCACGTAGTTAACTTTATTCATAATTATACCCATACGTTTTGGTTATGATCACTTCGCTCTTATACTCGCTTAAGTACCGCGCTTTTAGTGACTTTATCTCTTATACTTCTCACCTATTAAGACTATATATCTTATAACACTCTATATGAAGCGAAACGTAACACTTTAACTATCTCTTAATCGAAAGTATTTAACATGATATCTAGCTCCAAAGCTCCTATCCGCTTACCATCCCCTATGGGTTTAGTTCGGTCCGCCCTAGGCGCGCTAACACCTAGACCATCCTCTCACACCTCTAACTATAGTGAAGGCCATAGTAGTAATAATAAGGACAACACCAAAGTTAACGCGTTCTATAGGGCTCGTGAGAAGTTAGGGTTATTTATCACTTAACTCATCGCGACCTTTAAGCTAAATCGTACTAAATACATTATCTATAAAGATAGAGTCTTATTTGTAGAACTCCACATGAAGGGATCGGCCTTCCATTAGTTTAAACTTATTATGATAGATTACCTAATATTCCCTAAGGGATAGAAGAACCCTAAGATCACTACTATCTTTAGTAACTTTACAATGTTTCTTAAATACCTTTAATAGATCTTTAGAACACTAGGAAAGAAATAGGCCACTACCTAACGAATCTATTAGCTTAAGCAAAAGGGGTTAGCCACGCAGTATTATGCCTTATTTAAGAGACTTTAGGCTAAGTTAGACTAGAATAATAATGTGTTTACTATCGCCTTTTATACTAGACTAAAGAATAGCATTAAGAAGGGGTTAGGCCTAAAAAGGCTTAAGACTTATTAGGGACTAATTAATAAAGCCATTAAAGTTAATAACTAGCTTTATAAGCTAAGTTTAGAAAGGAAGGGATACCATGAAAAGACTAAAGGTACTTACTACAAAGGTAATCATAATAACTACTAGTTCTATAGAGACCTAATGAATCTTAACTCCATGAAAGAAGGTTAGTCCTCATAACCTAAGGGTCGCTTCTAGCGTAAGGGACCATTTAGTAAGGAGCAAGAGCGATAAAAGAAAGAAAACCTATACTATAATTATAAAAAATCCGGACACTAGGTAAAAGAATACGGTATAAAGCCTATAAGACTACATATTATGGAAGTAATAACTAGTATTAGAGAAGAAAAGGCTGACACTCTAATAAAAGTATTAGAACTTAAGTGCTGATTGAAAGCATTTACGGAGGGGGTTAATAAAGTATACCGCCTATATAATAAAAGGTAGTGATACTACTAGACTCTTCGCGACTCCTTAGATAAGGAGAACATCATTAAAACGGCTAGCCACGCTAAGAAAGTACAGAAGGGAACACTTAAAAGGACCTAGGTAAAGGGAGTGACTTCACTATCACTATTAGAACATAATGAAGAGATTATCATGACTATAGGAATCTTTCCTAGTCTAAAGGAACAGGGTAAAGAAGCCAATAAAAAGGCTGATAATAAGGCCGCACATGCGCGACTATCTTGGACTGCCTACTATAATAATAACTGCTCTATTCATATCTTTAATAAGTAGGGATCAGGATAATTTCCTCACAAAAGAAAGTGTAGAAATCGTTAAAACAAGGCACACAAGATAAAAGACGCTAACTAGGATAAAATATTAGCTATCATGGAGGCTAAAGAACCCCTATATAAGATTATCAGTATGGGATACACTTTAGCTAAGGTCTGAACACACTATTAAAAGCGTAATGCGCGCGAATAGGTAATGTTTACTCTATAGGAAGGCGCTCACCCATATTAGTTAAGTATAACTCTAAGGGTATAAAGGTATTTCTAGTGTTTAGACAATAAATCACATATTTACTTAGCTAAAGGGAATAGAAAGTATAGCTTTTCATTTAAATCATATAAAGAGATCCTAATAAAATAGTTAGACTAAGAGATTAGTAAAGAGTATAAACTAGTTTAGAGGGATATAACATAAGTAATAGTAATAATACACTAGTGAATAGAGATTAGTGAATAAATAGTGTTATAACCCTTTAGGGGAAAGTAGTAAGCTAAGCGTATAATCACTATAAATATATATCACTAGGAGATATATATTAGTAAGAAAAAAGGAGTATATACGCATAATATTCATAGAATAATGCTTATACACTTCTTTTCTTAGGATAATAATACTAATAGCGGTGCAGAAGGCTAAATACTTAGTGATAATAAAGAAGAAGAATTTATTCTCGTGGAATCTAAAGATATTATTACTATAGAGTAGTAACTAACGTTATAGTATATAGATAAATACTAAGTTATTACGAATTATGATAATATCGCGATACTAATAATAAAGTACTAAATAAATATACTATGCACATAGTATTACCCTACTAATTACATAATAGTATATAGAAGAATTAACTCATAAGAAGACCCTAAGATTAGAGAGAATCTAGTCCCTATCATAGCATATAAAAGCTTAATCTATGCCACACTAGTACACATATATAACGTGCTAGGGAAAGAGCGTTATAAGTTTCTATTTAGGGAAAAAAACGAACTAGACTAGGACCCTAAGGACTCTAACTCACTATATAACATTATGTTATTTTATAGCTATTATTATGTAGTTATTAAGACTATAAATTAGGTCTATTATAAGGAGTAAATACTAAAGATAAGGTTAGTAAATAATAGCTATTACCTAGATTATATTACGAAATAGAAAGAAGCATAAGAAGTTTTTATATAGTAATGCTTTAAGTGCGAAGGCCTTAGGCCTCATACATATTAAACCAGTATAAAGCTACTATACTTTTTTCCATTTAAAGAAAAGGAAAACCTCGCACTATAGGAGATTAATTAGGACATTATAGGACACTATTACAAAAAAGAAAAGACACTAGGAGCCATAATAATTAGAACGCACTATTAGTTAATCACACTAGGTGAAAACATACGATTTATACCCTATAGTAACCCTAATTAGAGATAAAGAATAATAGCTCTAAATATGTGTTAAGATAAGCTATACCCATATAAAGAAATACATATATATAAAGTGTATAGAAGCGAAATACATTACTCACTTAATAGTGACTTAGATAAAGAAGAAGAATTCATGATAATTAATTCCCTAGATAAGGAAGATAACCTAGTTAAGTTTATTATGCTTAGTATAACTAAGGCATATTATGTTATCCTTATACCCTACTAAAAACCGATATTATGCTAGTAATAACACTACCTATAGGATACGTAACATTATTACGCAGTATTTAACCCTAAGGTAAGACTAAGAACACCGCGCACTATATAGGTAAATCTATATAGAGATATGCAGTGTACCTTTACGCTAGAATTATATGCGCATAATAAAGGAAGCACAGAAAAGGTAGATATTAAGATATCGCTAGAGATCCTTTAATAAATCTATAGAAAGAAGAATATAAATATAAATAATATACTAAAAAACGGCGAAGAGAAGTCCTCTTAAGGTAGAAGACCCCTTAATAAAAAAAGTCTTAGGCTAGCTAATTTAATATAATATAGATCTAGCGTTTAATATCATTAATCTTTAGCGCTAAATTAGCTAATAAGTCTATATAGGTAATAATTAACTATAAAGCTAATTAAGACTATATATTACTAAAGGTAGTAATAAGATTTAAAATACATAAAAAGAAATAACTATATCTATTACTTATAGCGAATAGAACACTAATAAAGTATAATAGTGAATGGATATAAAAAGAAATCTAGGACACTTAGTTAGAAATTAGTAATTACTGTGAAAGGATTAACATTAATATAATACTAACTAAGTATAATATAGTTCTAAGACTAAAATAGCTTTAGGAACATAATTTAGAGATAAGCTAAAAAGAACGAACCTTATCCTTCCTAAATTATAGTCATGAAAGGAAGAAGCGAAAGAAACGATTAACTTCTAAAGTACCTCTATAGAGAGCAGTATAGGTATAACCTAGAAGAAGGGCCTTAAATCGTATAGAAAAGGTAAGCCTACTAGAGAAATATAAGGATTTTAAAGACCTCTTTAAAGAGAAAGAAGGGTTAGTCACGCTACTAAAACACTAACCATAGAACCATAAAATCACGCTTAAAGATAGAAAAGTGCCTAAATATAACGGGTAACTTAAGTAACTATTTAGGAAAGAAAAAGATTTCCTTAAGGAGTATATTAAGACTTATTTAAAGAAAGGCTTTATTAGACTATCTAAGTTATTTATAGTATATAGAGTACTATTTACCCTAAAGAAAAATGGATCTCTTTAACTATGCATTAACTTTTAATCACTTAATATAATCACGAAAAAGAACTAATATTTATTACCCTTAATTAAGGAACTATAGAATAGACTCCTTAGAGTAAAATACTTCACCGTAATTAATATATAGAATATTTACTACTAAATACGAATAAAGGAAGATTATAAATAGATAACTACCTTTAAAACCTATTTTAGGTTATATAAATATTACGTCATGCCTTTTAGATTAAGTAATGCATTAATAACTTTTTAGGAATTAATTAATAATATACTCTAAGAATATCTTAATGATTTTGTAATAGTATATCTAAATAATATACTTATATTCTTAAAGATATATAAAGAATATATAAAATATATTTGAAAGGTTCTTCACAAATTAAAGGAAAAGGATTTACCTATAAAACTAAGTAAATATGAGTTTTATAAATAACGTATCTATTTCTTAAGCTATATTATATCTAATGAAAGTATTAAAGTGAACCCTAATAAGATAGAGCTAATCTAAGATTAGCTAAAACCTAAGAATATTATAAAGATATAGGCCTTCATTAGACTACTTAACTATTACCAAAAATTTATTAAGGGATTTTTAAAGATTGTAGCGCCATTAATGAACCTTATTAGGAAGGATATCTTATTCAAATTTGAATAAAAATATAAAGAAGTATTTAACTGCCTTAAGAAAGCCATTATAATGGCACTAGTACTTATAATATATAACTCTAAGCTAAAATACTAGGTAAAAATAAATATATTAAATAGAGTAATTAGGGCCTATCTCACGCAAAAGGGACTAGATAGTAAGACTTATACTATGATATACTACTTAAGAAAGATAACAGGGCTAAAATTAAACTATAACATTCATAATAAAGAACTACTTATAATAGTTAAATATTTTAAGGAATAAAGAGTATATCTTAAAGGTACTAAGTATTAAATTTAGATCTATACTAACCATAAGAATTTATTATACTAAATAATAATAAAAGAACTTAATAGAAGATAAGTTTAATAGGTAGAAATACTTACACTATATAACTTCTAAATACATTATATCTAAGGAAAAGAAAACACTATAGTAGACGCGCTTAATTAATAGCTAGATTATATAAAAGATATTAAACCGGAACCTATGGTAATACTTAAGGAAAAGAATGGCGCCTTAATATATGCCACACCAGAAATTTAGGCGCTAGTATTCATGGAAGTTAAGCTAACAAAATAACAAAAAGAGGAAATCATTAGAGAATAATATAATAATAAGTTAGTAGGATACCTAGGTATTAAGAAAACACTTAAACTAGTCATAAGGGACTTCACCTAAAAAGAAGTTAGGAAAGATATAATAGACTACATTAAGAATTATAATATATACCATAAAGTAAAGTATACCTAATATAAACTATATAGATTACTCTAAATATTAATAATACTAGGAGAAGCATAGCACATAATCGCATTAGACTTTATTACTAAGTTACCTAAGTCTAGAGAACCCCTTATAGGTATAGACTTTAACAGTATACTTATAGTAAATAATATCCTAATAAAATATACGCATTTTATTCTATATAAAGAAGTATTAATAGCAGAAAAGTTAGTTTACACACTTTATAAAACTATTATTAGCTAATATAGGATACCATTAGAAATACACTTAAATTAAGACAAACTATTTATATTATAGTTTTAGTAATCCCTAATGAACCTTATAGGAGTTCATTAAAAGTTATTAATAGTGTTCTACCCATAAAGTAATAAATAAATAAAAAGAATAAATTAGATATTAGAATAATACTTATAATACTACATTAATTTTTAATAGAATAACTAGGTATCACTATTACTCATTACATAATTTACCTATAATAATATCACTTTAATTATAGGAATTTCACTATTTTACGCGAATTATAGATATTATCTAAGGATTAAGAAAGACACATAAGGTATTAAACTAATTATAGAAAAAGTAGTAATCTTAGTTAAGAAATTAAGATCACTACACAAACTCTTAAGAGAGAAACTTAAGAAAATATCAGAAAAAACAGTTAAAAAAACGAATAAGCGAAGATTTAAGGGACTAGACTTCACAGAAAAAGAGATAGTCTACCTTCTCAGAAAAAACATTAAAACATAAAGACTATCTAATAAACTAGATCACACTAAGATTAAACCTTATAAAATCAAAAGGAAACTTAGACTAGTGACATTTAAGTTAGAACTACCTAAAGAAATAAATATTTACCTAGTATTTTATAAATCACTTCTTAAAAAAGCATCGCTAAATACCAGACTAGGGCCAGTACTAATACATAAAGAAACATAGTAGTCACTATATAATGTTAAAAGGATCTTAGATCACTTTAGGATTAAAGAAAAAATACACTACCTCATTAAATGGTTAGGATATAAATTAAAAGAAAACACTTAGGAACCCACAGAATACCTTCTAAAGAATATACTTTAGCAGTATAATTAGGAAAGAAGAAGATAACTTACTAATAGTGTCTAATAACTATAAGGGACGATTAATTAGGATAGAACCTAGGAAAGAAGATATAGATCTAGGCTCTAACTTAAATATCTGTTCTAATTAAGCATTATTTAGCCTTATAAAGACTATAAATAAGGTAATTAGAGGAGAATTCATATAATCTAGCTTGTCTAAGGATTCTAGCTCCTAAATTAATATCTTCTTTTACTTATTTAATAAGTTATTAGCCTCTCGCTATAATCACTCCCATTTAGTATTAGCTTCAGAAAGGGCAAGCTATATACGCATGGCCTCTACTAACATTTTTTAAATATCCTCACTCTTCTAGTAAGTGGCTTCAGCTAAACAGTTATATTACGTAGTTAGCGCGTTAAATTCCTCCGCGGAAAACGTTTTATTACACTCTTTTATGCCTTTCTTAGTATAGAAGAAACATTTTAAATAACTATTTAACATAAAACATAAAGAGTTTAAATTCTAATAAGGAGTATAATAACTTATACTGATTTTCTAGTAACTAAGGGTCTTAATATAGGAAATAGCGATATAATGACGGGAGATAAAAGAATGGCTAACTTTTAAGACTCGGAACTAAGGCATTATTAGTTATAAAGAAGAGAAAGAATAGAGAACGCGCCTAAGAGAATAGTATTTACCTTATATATATTATGGATAACGTATAAGGAAGGAGAGAAAAAGTGTTATGAGTGGGCCTAGTCTATAGACTATAGATAAAGCTATAATAATAGCTATTAACTCTATAAGGTAGGAATACTAAGAGAAGCTTAGGATAACTAAAGTTAGGGGTCACATAACTAAGGGTAATTAGCTATGCTTAGTTATAATTAGTAGTGATTAGGCTAAGTAACATTAAGTATCACTAAGCACCACTAAGTATAGAGAACTATATATGTATAGTCATTATATAGCTTTATTACGTAGTTAACTTTATTCATAATTATACCTATACGTTTTAGTTATAATCACTTCACTCTTATACTTACTTAAGTACCGCGCTTTTAGTGACTTTATCTCTTATACTTTTTACCTATTAAGACTATATATCTTATAATACTCTATATAAAGCGAAACGTAATATAATACTTTATATTAAGTATTAAATATACTTTATATTAAGTTAAAACTTATATTTATATATACTTTATAAGTATAGTCTTAAAGAGTAATTAGCTAAAGACATTAAAAACTAAGTTTAAAACTAAAATATTATAATTATTATAACTTAGCTACTTAACTATAATTTATTTATTTATAAACTTTAGTTTTATTAGGGTTTTTTATACTTTATTATTAAATTATATTAATATTTATTAATAAGTAAGATAATTATTTAATAATATTATAATAAAGAGTATAGTATTAATACTTAATATTAATAAAAAGAGTAATTAATATATTATTAAGTTTTACTTTAATATTTCTTTATTAAAACTAAAATAATAAATTATTAAGTTATATAGTATAAAGTTCTTAATATTAAAATAACTCTAAAGAATAATGCTTATAGCGCTATTAATACTTAATTTATATTTATTATAAGATAAATTATATTTAGTACTAACTAATTAAGTTATAATATAACTTAATCTCTTATAACTTAATTTAGTAATATAATTAAAGTGAATAAAACTTACTATTAATAATTTAATAAGCTTAATTATATCTTAAAAATTACACTATAACTAAGAAAAAGTATTATATATAAGCATTTAATAAAGCTTTTAATTAAGGCTATAACTTAATTATATATAACTCTTAAAATTAATAATAATAATTAGTAACTTTATAAAATTATTTAATTAGTTAAGTAAATATTATAAAAGATATATAACTTAGTACTAAATTTATTATATATTAATATATAAGTATTAAATATATTTTAAGTTAGAACTATTACTTAGAATTTATTTTAAATATTATAAAATAAGTTATTATTCTATAATTATATTACTATTTTTTAAGTGTTACTTTATTATTATATTTAAGTATTTTATAGCTATTTTAATTAAGAGATATTTATTATTATTAATACTTAAATAAAATCTTTAATATTAGTGTTAAATATTTTAAAGAGATTAGTAATATTATATATAAAGAACTTTAATAAGATTACTAATAAAATTACTAAGGTTAATACTTATTTTAATATAAAGTCTAAAGAGTAAATTAATTAGTTATTAGTTAAACTAAATTATTATCTCTTTATATTTTATATTATACTTATTTAGTATAAAATAACTAAAGTATATAGTAATATTATTATATTATTTCTCACTATATATTTTATTATTATTAATTATAAAGATAATATTATTATATTTTATTTTAAGGCCTAAATTATTAGCTTATTAAGTAAATTAATTTACTATTATTAGCTTATTTTATTATAAAATACTTATTATATTAAAGAATTTTAATAGCTTAATAATATAAAGATATTACTTTAAGAGCTTTATTAGTAATAAGTTATTAATAATATATAAAGATTTATTAGTGTAATAAGTAATTAGTAATTATATTTAATATATATAGATAATATAATTATCTCTAAAGTATTAATAATTTAGAATATTAATAATAAGAACTTAATATATAATAATACTTAAAAAGTTATATCTTAACTTATTTAAAATACTTAATATTATTTTAATATATATTTATAGTAAATATATATATAAATAAGTATTAAGACTAAGGTTTATTATCTTTAATATATTTATCTTTAATATATAGCCAAATTTTCTTCGTTATCTCTAACATTATTTTAGTATATATTTATAGTGAATATATATATAAATAAGTACTAAGACTAAGGTTTATTATCTTTAATATATAGCTAAATTTTCTTAGTTATCTTTATCTACTGACATGACAGAACCCACTAGTGAGGGGCGAGAATCTAGGGGCAGTGAGTTTTGTTAGTCTGTTTTCTTTGATTTCTACGCGGAACTCATCAGGCCTTCGCCCGGTTTTTCCGGCTGGCGGCCTCTTAAGATTGGTAACGGTAGATAGCCCACTTTTTTTTCTTTCTTTGGCTTTCTCTCTTCTCGCCATATCACTAACCCTAAAAACCTAAGTTACCTAGATAACCTAGTAAGGGTCCCGCTTAAAACGAATAACTGAACACTTAATTCACTTAAAACCTAATGAGATTATAAAGGGCCTTTCTCTGAATGCTATAACGCGGTTAATACCGCTACTATTATCCTTTTTACCTCGACTATAATAGAATAAGTAGGACATAGGTTGTCCTTATTGAGATAAGTAATTTAACTTAATGCTAAACGCTAAAGAGAGACTCTCTAAGTTAACTTTTTCGGCTAAAGGTATTTATTCTAGCACCCTCTACCCTCCCCCTAGGAGTCTCGTGAAAATTGAATAAGGAGCTATGAAGTTAGGGCGGCTCGTCGCTCTTTACGGCTGTTAATAGTTAAGGTTAATCTTATAGCTAAGCCTCATTATATTTAGGCCCTAATTATTTTCTTCTTTCCCCGCGCTCTTTACCGCCGTCACTACCCCTAGGAACTCTCTTTTAATCACGTCCAAATATTTTGACTTATACCCCTAACCTAGGTTAAGCCTAGCGTTAATATTTTTAAGGTGACTAGGAATGTGACGGTCTCATTAAGTTCGACCTAATAGCGCCCTTAACACTACCCCTTACACCCTATTTTAGTTAAGTCCTGCCTCGATTTTTTTAAGGCTAGGCTCGTAAATATTAAGGGAGAGGGGTGGGTGTGATAGGGTAAGTAGATACCCTAGGCTTATTAGTTATAATACTATCTAAACGCAGGCGCCCACCATTCACTATCACATAATGTAGGCAGTCCCCCAATATTCACTATCCGTATCTACACCTAGTCGCGCACTATTCACTATAGCATAGCACTAGGGGCCTCCTAAGATACACTATGAGGCACTTACGCGTAGCTTAGCATAACTACTAAGCTAGGCCTTATATTTAAATCCCCTTCACTCGCTCTAGGGTTAGGGTTAGGGTTAGGGTTAGGGTTAGGGTTAGGGTTAGGGTTAGGGTTAGGGTTAGGGTTAGGGTTAGGGTTAGGGTTAGGGTTAGGGTTAGGG